>NW_006921768.1:4939861-4955924 GCF_000298275.1 Orycteropus afer afer
GGGGGGGGGGGACCGGGTTTGCTGGTCTGATAGAGCCTGGGGGAACCACTGAGACTATGGCCCCTAACTACCCTTCAGGTCTGGAACTGAACCCACACCTGTGGTTTCCAGCCAAACAAAAGACAAGCATATGAGTTGAACATTTACCTCAAGTAGATGCTCTCCTTGGAGAGAACAATCATGGGAGAAAGAAGGGCTGTTTATACACAGGGAGACAGCTCAGGGGGCTGGACTCCATGGAGGGATGGACACTGGGAAGAGGTAACTGTGGGGAGGAGGTGGGAGGGGAGCTGTTGCATTGTGGTAAACTGCAGTCAATGTCATGAAACAAAGTATATGTGAACTGCTGTATGGAAAGTGAATTTGCCCTTAAATCTTCACCCAAATCACTATATATATATATGCTTGGCTGCTACAGCTTAAGGTGAGATTAAACAATATAACTGTTAATTAATGCTTCTCTTTTAAAATTCTATAAACATGTTGGCTGGGGAGAGGAATGGGTTTCTGGAAATACTGCTTTTGCTGTTAATCCTGGAGGCACAGTTTCAGCTTCTGTTCTCTTCCTTGCCTGAGGCCCGTGCAGAACAGATGATCAGGCCTGGATAAAATATCTCGTGATCCATCCCAAGATCCTAATAACTGGAATTGGATGACCAGTGTCTGAGGGCATATTTGCTAACTGTCTGTCAGTGCTTTGTTAGGCAGTTTCTCAGTTAGCATCCCTTGTAGGGAAAGGGCACAAATTGAAAGTTCAAAGTTTGTGGTGGGTGCATAGTTTGGGACCAGGCAAGAGCTCAAGCTGATTATTTTCAGCTTTTCGGTAGATTTGGTTGGGAGATGAAGGTGGTAAAGGCCAGTCCTTTGATTTGTCTAAATGGTATCTTGCTTTATCAATTACCTTGTCCACAGTGTTTTGCCAAGTTATTCTTTCTTTTTGAATAGTGTGCCTAGAGGAAGGGAGAGGAGCACATGGCTCTTTGGTAAATTTAACTCCCTGCTGTGAGTCCACTGATCGGGCCCTTTGTTCTTGCACAGCACTGGGACCTGCACCTGCTCTTTATTAACCTTTAATGCAGGACCAGGACTCAGCTCCTCCCTGCAAGTGTGTTCAACTGTCAGCATTGTCCCTACAGACTCATTAACTCAGTTGCTCCAAATCCCTAAATGCCAAAAGCAGTCCACTCTCCTATTTTCTCTTTCCACTCCTCACCCTACTCTCTTTGGTGGCAGATAAAGAGCTAAAGATACACCAAAAACTGAAGCAATGCTTACTGTAGCTGAGATGAACACATCCATGCTTCCAAGATATATATTTTCTATGTACCTATGTCTTCTCTCTCTCCCATTTATTGACCACACGATTTTGGATATGCATTCAGCTGGGTGTTTTATGTGTTTCATCACCATTCCCAAGGTTTCCTAACTATTTTGCAGAGAAAGGAGCTGAAACTTGGAAAATTTAAATTACTTGTTCATATATCCAGAAGGAGGACGTGACTGGATTAGAAAATAGGTCTGTCTAAATCTAAAGACTCTACTCTCCTTCTTTTCAAATCATATTTAGAATTCTAGGATAGAGGAGGAACTGTTAGATGTAATTTCTATCATAAAGAAAACAAAAATAGATAAAAATTTTCATATAACATTGACACTTAATTTGAGGCAATAACTTCACATTCCACTTGTCATTTTTCCTAAGGTTCCCCTAAATTGAAACCAATTGAGTTTAGTAATTTTTTCCTTTCCTCTCATGGATGGAAGGAAAGGTTGTCTGAACCAGTATGAATTTAAAGTGGGGTCACTTGAGAGAGAAAAATACCTTGTGTGTTTGAATGTCCAGGTGATTTATTCACATATTTATTAGGCCTTGTGCCTAAGGCACTTGACTGCTAACCAAAAGGCTGGTTCAAACTCACCAGGCACTGCTCGGAAGGAAGGTTGGGCAATCTACTTCCGTAGTGATACCACCTCAGAAGCCCAAGGAGAGGTCGCTATGAGTCAGGTCCAACTCGACAGCATATAACAATAACAACAAGGGCACAAAAGTAGACTAGCCCAGTCCCTGTCTTATAGGACACTTCACCTTAACTGAGGAGTCAAAGGATAAAAGGCAAATTATAAAGCAAGACAAAATAATAGGCAATTGTGTTAATTGCCATCTGCAGATAACTAATGGTCACTGTCAAGGAAAGGAAAACA
This sequence comes from Orycteropus afer afer, assembly GCF_000298275.1. Classification (NCBI taxonomy): domain Eukaryota; kingdom Metazoa; phylum Chordata; class Mammalia; order Tubulidentata; family Orycteropodidae; genus Orycteropus; species Orycteropus afer. Next base: position 4,942,064 of record NW_006921768.1, read on the forward strand.
TCACTGGAAGATGTGGTGGGCAGGGAAGGCTTCATGGAGGAGATGAAACATAAACTGAAACTTTGAAGATTAAGGATGGAGATGTGATTAGGATGATATACCCAGATTTGTAAGTGTAGAATCGGAAGGAAACTTGTACATGATTATTAACTTTCATTTTACAGCCTCTAGCTCTGGTGGCCTAGTGCCTAAGGCATTTGACTGCTAACCAGAAGGCTGGTGGTTCAATCCCACCAGCCACTCCTCAGTAGGAAGACTGGGTAATCTACTTCCGTAGTGGTACCACCTTGGAAATCCAAGGAGGGGTCGCTATGAGTCGGATCGCATTCCAGGGCAGTGAGTGTGTGAGAGAAGACTAATCAGGTGCAGGAGAAGAGACAACAAAGAGGAGGCACATTTAACAGGACCGTTTCCCTGTAGGGAAGAGTAGATTTCTGATGTTGTCGGGATATAGTGGGGAATAGCGGAAAAGTTAGGTTGGGGCCAAGTAACAGTGGACCAACAAGTAAGATGAGGACTGAGAAATTGGAACTTAGTAATGGAGGCCCATTTGCTGGTTCTCAGCCAAAAAATACATTGATGGAAACAGTGTTGTCAGAAGCTAATCTGGAAGTGGTGGGCAGAAGAGAGAAACGAGACACATGAACCAGTTAGGAGGTTTGGTAATGATTCAAGTGTGACACGGTCATTGCACTTGTGAAGTAGTTGTGGGCTAGATGTGGGAGACATGTTAGAAGGGGGAATGGCAGAATTTGATGATAGATTGGCTATGGAAGAGAAGGAGAATATTAGAGAGAGAAGAAGAAACAAAATTAATGGACTAATTCATTTAGTCCCCAGCCTGTTGAGGTAGAATTGGAACAATTTTTTAAAAAGAAATATATTTTAGAACAAGGTGTTTCCATAAAATATCTTCTTTCAAATATCTTCTCCCCTTTCCCCAAAGATCTAACCAACAGTTAACGTGAATTTACTGTATGACCACAGGATTAATTTCACACATGATCCTCCTTTCCCCTAAAGTGAAGAAAAATGATAAAAAATTATAATCTGTTTAGTATCAAATCCTTAAAAATTTGAATTGCCTTCTACTCACTCCATACTCTCCCCACAAATAACACTACATAGGGAAAAACGAACCAGATGTCCTGCCTTGACCCATTGACTGTGTCATCCACATGGCAATGGTTGGGCAAATCTTAATAGTATAACTCAGTATCAGAAATTTTGTTTTATGGATTTGTCAAGACAGAACCCAGTTCAAATCCCAAATACTAAGAACTAATCTCTACCCATTTCTATATGGTTATATAATTATGGAAGGAAATAGCAAATGTCCTCTACTTTATGTACATTTGTCACTTTTCTCTATTATTATAATGGAAATGACCAGGACAATCTGCCTGGAGTCATAAAAATTTCCTTTGAAGAAAACAAGGCAGACCCTTTATTTCCTTGATGAACATCCCTACTCATAATGCATCACAAGTTCAGTGGAACAAATGCTTAATACCTGGCTTTTATTTTATTTGTATTTTAGTATTCCACTCCATCATAAAAATGGATATTGTAATTTTCATGAATCCAACTTTCAGATTGTCTTTTGCCTCCAAAATTCGCCACCCTTAATGGGTGCCTGGCTAGCAGCGAATGTAACAAGAGGGGAAACTGAGATCCATCATTCCCAAATTATTTTTAACTTGACTGGGAGGGATAGCCCATGTGCTCAAACACTTTCCCAGCTGTTAGAATATTGATGGGAACTTCATGTGTCTGACCAGCACAAGTGCTGTCAGGAAGAAACCAAATGTCAAATGGAGGTATGTAGAAGTCACCATAAATATGTCTCTGAATGTTTACCATCTGGAACAGTAGATTTCTATTTAGACAAGAATCAAGGATTGCCCTGTGGGCACTGTCTTTTAACAGGTCCTTTTGGTTCACTCAGTAACTTGTTAGAGAGGGAAGAAACATAATAAACTTTGGCTTTTCAAAGTGTGAATTTATTATTCGCAAAATTTCCTTTCTTCTTTCTATTTTGCCTATCATTGATTTCGTGTGTCTCTCTGTGTGTGGAATTCTCCCATATTGTTCAATCCTGTGCAGGCAGCGTTATCCACATACGCTTGTGTGGCTAGTGTTGCTAAAAGCACCTTGTCTTTGTTAGAATGCCATCGGGCCACCTCTTTTGGAGGAAAATATGACTGGTGAGAAGGAACTTTACTTTTTCGTGATATATTTCTACAAGCATGAAAAATGGGATTGACAGTTAAGCACCATCCCTGTTCCATGCTGTACATACAGTTCTAGTCTTGATAAAACACGAGATATTAGTTTGCCTTTCTGCCTTTATTTTTTCTTTTTAAATTCCAATTCCTTTGTAAAGCCAAAATGGAATGAATGGAATTCCAAAAGGCTTCAGCTTATGAACCTAGTCCTATTTTAGTTATGTAATATTGAGAATCAGGTAATACTCAGTTGAAATAACTGTTTGGTATAATGAGGGTGCATTCTCACTGAAGATTTTTGAGACTATAACCAGAGAATATTATTTTAATATTAACTGTTTAAAAAGAGGATTAAAAAACAAATTGGGTGCAACAGACATATAATGTAAGTTGATTTTATGGCATCTTTATGAAGTTGAATACAAAAATCACAAAGCACTAGCCAGAAATCCTGTTATTCAACCTACTTAGAGATCCTATTTCAGAAGAGCTTACATACAAATCTCTCACCTGCAAAGGGCGAGGACAGTGTTGAGTTTCTCTACTCAATGGGTAAATCCAGTAAAAACCAAGAATTCTTGAGTACCACAATTATGTGAGTACTGCTGTAGGATTGCAAGTCTGTTACAAAGTGTCAAAAGAAGCAAGGTTTTGACTCACCTGGTTTGATGGAAAATTTGAAAAATGAAAATTTTACTCTTTTGAACCATGTAAAAATAAGGCATCGGTTTGAAAAGCCTGTTTCATAACACAAATCAAACATAACATATAAACTTCATTGTTAGATGCAGTTCAATTTAATATTGAACTGTGTGGGAGCTTTGGGCAGAGTGGTTAAGTCATTGGCTACACGCATATCTGGTGACAACTCATTTTATGTTGCTTAGACACCGGATGACCATTCATTTCCAATGACTAATTTATAATTAAAACTCTGTTTATAAGCAAGCCTGAAAATCTATTTGCATTTAATTAACACTTCACATGGCCTGTTTAAAACCTATAAATGTAGTGACTTTAATGATCCGTTACAGGGATGCTACTTTAGTTTTCAATGACTTGTAAAACTTTCACAAACAAATCTGCAAATGAATTACCTCCATCTGCTCTCCCGCAGCTGCAAGAGGGCTATGTTCAAGAACATTTTCCTACTTCCTCCTTTCCTGCTTTTCTTTTAGCTCCAAGCATTTTGGTTTGAAAGCCGCTTTATCTACTCCCAATCTGCTCAGAAGGTAGCCCGTTCTCGTGAGGAGTTTACAAACTTCAGACTCTCTCTCCAAAAATCTTTAAAGCCCTTTGCTCCACCATAAATCAGATATAATCTACATTTTGCAAATATCAGTCAAGAAAGCATTTCCGTCATTGCCATCCATGTAGTAATAGATTCTTGTAAGTATCTTTATAAATTGGGGAATAAAATGCAACAGTTTGAAAGTGAATTTTGTTTTTGAAAGCTAAAATACATGCTTTCTTGGCCTTATGCACTCTTTATGAACAAAGTACAGTCCCTATTTTGAGTGGATAACGGGGATATTAAAGGGCCCAATCAACGCTCCAAAAGGCATTTTCTTAGCTGCACCTTCCAAAGCAAGGCATGAGGAGTGTTAGTTCTCTAAAGACAGCCAAGCATCAAGCTGCGTTCACTGTTACCTGTCAGCCGTACAATAGCAGCATTGATAGGACAGCGACAACTGGCTTTGACAAGTGTGCTGGGCTAGCATTCCATTCAAAAGTATGTTAAAAAGAGAGGAGGAGAGGAAAGAATTCAATGCTTTTTACTTTACCTGAAAAAAATGCTTTTCTTGTGGCTGCAGAAAATGAATTCCTCCTCTTCTTCCCAAAGCAAAGTAGTTCTATTGCCTGCAACTCTCACTTGGAGAAGACCACACAGCTCAGGCGAGGCAGCCTTCCTTCTCTTAATCCCCACTCGAATGTGATGACACACACTAACCCCAACCATCTGTTGAAACACGTCCTCAAGCACTCAGCACAGTGGTGTGTCAAGACGGGCTGCCCAATCCAATTGCTGGGGCTGGATGTCTCTTAAGGATTGGAGGCTGAGGGCAGAACAGAAACTAGAGGTCTGAGAACTTCCAGCCAAGTAACCTGAGATTTGCCGAGAGAAAGGACTGCTATAAAAAGAGGAGAAGTGGGAGGTGCTAACGAGAAGGTGGAGGGAATGAATTATTCTGGTGGCCAGTTGTGCGTTACTTTTCACAACTCCTGTGCTCCCCGGGGACGATTGGGACCTTCAGTAGGATGCACCGAGGCACAGCAGAAACACGAATAGTATTTTACTGCCAATCTATTGAGGGCAATTTTAGCGAGGCACTCCCCCGCCCCATCCTTGCAGGAGATAAAAAATTCATCTTGACATACTGATAAAGTGTTAATGTAGGAGCAGTTTGCACTGAAATGTGACATCTACATTTTGAAATCTGAACTACGGTACCTTTGATTAAATTGCGGCTGCCTCCAACATTCCAGGGAGGAAGAGGGTGGGGGCGCAGCTAAGAGCATAAACTTTTCTAGTCCCACAGATAGCTTTTCAGTATTTACTGGAGGCTGAACTTCAGAAAGAGTCAATGAAAATCACTTTCGTTTTTACTCATGAAAAATAGCACGTGCTCCATAGATAAAGGTAGTTTTTTCATTTGGTACTTTCACAGACATCTCTTTGTAAAAGCACTTGATACCAGAGGGTTACCCTCTGTCATTGATTATTTTTTATTGGCTTCTAGTTAATTGCACAAATAATGTCCATATAGTTCAAACAGCTCATTAACAATTTTGCTTTGAAATGTTGTCAATTTTTGGTCATTTCAATACCTGCTTCTTACATGTGCTTCCCCCCCCCCCCCCCCCCCCAGTTTTCTGAACTGTTTTATAGATCTAATTACTTTGCTAGCAGTGTGAAGAAGAAAATGACTGTACTTTTTTTTTTTTTTTAACGGTACTTTAAGAAGGTATCTGGAAATAAATTAATTGCAACAAATCTCATTGTTTAAAAAATTCCATCAGACTTCTAAAGAATTTTGATAATTTGAAAGAAAAAATAGGGATTTTAAATATAAGCAAACTCCTGATAGTGTCCGTGGGAAGCCAGCGTTTCAAATACTATACTTTTGAATTTCTTTGAACTGGGAATGTGGTTGAGGAGCCCTGGTGATAGTGTGGTTAAAGTGCTTTGCTATTAACAAGGTTTGGCTGTTCAAACCCACCAGCCTCTCAGAGGGAGAAAGATGTGGCAGTGTGTTTCTGTAAGGATTTATAGATTTGGAAACCCTGTAGGGCAGTTCTACTCTATCCTATAGGGTTATTATGAGTCAGAATTGACTCGATGGAAAAATAATTTTTTATAAAAATTTACCTAAAGCATTAAAATGTAAACTATATATAGATACCCAATACTTGGAATACCAGTATCATAGGGAAAATTATTACCATGTCTAGCAACAGTGACTTGACTAGCTTGTTTGTCAGTATTTTGTGTGTGGTATTATATCAAGATACTAAAAATTGTTTCAGGTGCACTTTTCTGAAGCACAGGATTAGAGAACTACCATTTTTATGGAATGCATTTTTCCTGTAACTGGACTGTAGAGAAGGGGAAAATAGGCTATCGGAGTCCTGATTGATTTGCTCATTTCTTTCCAGAAGTGATGGTGAGATGTCTGTTTCACAATATATAGTGTATTCACTAAACTGCTACTTGTAATTGGCTAAATCTAGATAAATAATCAACACAGAAACATTCTCAACAATGGCAAATGGCACAGCTGGGCTGAAACTTCCCTTGGGCACCATAAAATTTTGAGTAGCACCAATTATTGCAAAGCAATTTTTTCTTTTTTTCCTCTTGGTTAATCCAACCAGACCTTTGTCTGGAAATCTGGATTACCTCAACTGCATAGATTTTGAAGGCCCTGGGGACATTATTAATGTAGTTAGCTTTCTCTTAAACTGTTAATCGAGTTACAAAAGTAACCTAAGAAAAGATAAAGGTGTTGAATCAATATATTTTATCAAGAGGTGCTTGTAACACCTATAAGACATTTCCCATATGATCCTGACTCTGACCTACATTATGAAGTGCTATTTAATGTGAACATTTTTATTCTATTCTTAATTGTAAATCTCCTCATTAAATCTGAGTCACTACTTCTCTTTGACTGATAACTTCAGCTATTTACACTACTTTTACTATGTACTTACTTAAAAGTAAAAATACAAGGTATACACTAAATACTAGGCATTTACTACGATCTTAATATTTGCTCTTTATAGTGTCTGTAAACATCACCTTTTCAAAAATATTGCAAAATGAGTCCTACATATCACACACACACACACACACACACACACAGACTGTTTTTCTGAAATGCTTGAGTTTGGGAAAATCAGCTTGAACAAAAACCTGAAGTTGGTGCTGCAGGATAAGATCCCAGCTCCCCTCCTGGCTGCAGCCAGCTTTAGTCCTCAGCAGTGTGTCAGTTTAGAAGTTAAGAATTTTCCATTACCTCCCTTCCTTTCTCCTTGCCATCTGCAAACAGTTTATTTTTTAAGGGGGAAAAAAAAGAAAGTGAAATTGATTCTGTCTTGAAAGGTCTAAACCCAAAATATAGCGCGTTCTAAAAGAGGAGTTCAGCATTTTAAAGCAGTGTTGAGCAGGGTGGGGCTGTGCACAGACAGTGCTCAACAACAGAGTGAAGAGATCCATCACTGGAAGTAAGGCAGGACACTCCTAAAATGAAAGATTAATTGTAGGTAACAGGGATATTGCAAAATAGCCCCTCCTATTCTGTTCCCACAGTTAAAATGTCCCTTTACTTATTAGCTCCAATTAGTTTCCATGGTAACCGACCAGCCCCTGTAAAACCCGCACTCTGAGCTTCACTCATCTTTGTCTGGACTGCGCTTGCCACCCTTCTTCCTCCACAGATGGCAGTTCAGTGGAGTCCATATCTATATCCATATCTTCGTGCACACATACGCGGCACATAGTGCCCACGTGCACTTTATTACACAAACAATGCGTGGCCGAGAATGGAAATGGCATTTAATCCCCACGCCACAACGCATGCATCTGCTGCCACGCTAATTTTCCTCCCGTCTTTGTTACTGTTTCTTCCAGTCTTGTTCTAGTATCAGCTGTTTGCTGTTCGTAATTTCTTTTCAGAGAAGCCAATACAGTATAATAAAAACCTCATTAAACAGAAACACCTATCAGCCTCAGAGAAAGCCCTAAACTACCCCTTTTTTGTTTAAAGAGCCATTAAAGTGAAAAAGAAAAACCACTTGTTTGTCATGCTATGAAAACAGAGAACAAAGCCAACATAAAGGTTTACCAAGCCAGGGGGCTAATACGAAGATTTAATGCACTTAAGACACTGTGGTTCTTTTCCTCTTGTGCCGCTAGTTGGCCAAGAATCCCAACTTGAGCACAGTGAAAAAGTGATCAGCAAGGCCAAGGGGCCAGACTCAGTACACCCTTTGTCACAGTAACTGGCAGCACCCTGTGTCACGTGATGCAGGCAGGTGGTACAGTTGGAACCCCCAGAAGTTAGTGTGACTTCCAGCGTCGGAATACCCAATAAGCAAGGTAAGTGTGGCTGACTAGCGCTTATTTATTAATATATAATTAACAATTTCATATTTTATTATCACATCAAAGATTCTGCTTCTATGTTTGGCTGGCGTCTGTCTCTCTCGGAATCCCACAGCACCTTTCTACGGAATCAAACCAAAATCACTGTCGTGGAGTCGGATCAGACTCATAGCGACCCCTCCTTGGGTTTCCGAGGCGGTATCACTACGGAAGTAGATTGCCCAACCGTCCTTCTGAGGAGTGGGTTTGAACCACCAGTCTTCTGGTTAGCAGTTAAATGCCTTAGGCACTACACCACCAGAGCTCCCACAGAATCCAAGCCTCTTTTCAAATATATGATCCTTGACAGGGACCAAGTACCCGGTATGGAAAGTAAGCATGGGCTTACTTGTGCGTGCTTACTAATCTTTAGTGAATAGTTGCACGTGGGTTTTGATGGAGTGAAAAACATGCGAAACTGTTCAGTACAGGTTCGTAAGTAAGCACAAGTAAGCCCATGCTTACCTTGCTTAGTGGGTAATCGCCTACAGAAGAATCAGATGTAGAGTCGGGGAGGGGTGGGCCATCAGCAAATACTTGACATTGTGAGAATTCAGCAAAGCATGGGCTCTCAGAATTTCTGCTGACTTAACTTCTTTGGACACAGCTCAATTTTAATTCAGTGCTATTTTGAGATAAACCATCCCTTACCTAGGAGAATAAGGTAACAGCATACAAGCTGATCTTTTGTAATGATCATGTTGAATCTCTGTAAAAGGAGGTCAACGTAGAGTAATTGGATTTCTCTTTTTCATATTATCTCTGCTACCACAATTTTTGCAACACTTGTTCTGATATGGAAATAATGATTGTGAATTAGATTCTTCTAACTCTGGTGCAATGTCTTATTCTTAAATAGTTTCAGAGGTTGGCTTTTGACATTATATGTAATATGAGCATTAGAAATAAAAGAGGAACAAGTTCTTATTAGAATGTTGTTCTGATAGGGTATGGGAATCTATATAGCTTCTTAAACAGATGAATTCTTTTATTATTTGATGGTAATATCCCCTCAGGCTTTTTTCTTCCAAAACAAATGACAAGTGACATCTACAGTCCCATGACACTAGAAATATGTGTAACAATTACCCTACTGCCATTCCTATCAGAAAGTGTCTGTGGATGCACAATAAATATTGCAGTTTGGAACACCTTGCACTTCTAAATTACTCAGAACTACACAGCTTCAGACATTCTCTGATTCTCCTTCAATTAAACTTTATTGCCTTCATTCACATTGAATCAAATCATGCTCAGAAAGAGGGAGGAAATTATTGCTTGTTAAATGAAGTCACGTGCTATGCAACAAGAATTAGACTTGCTCATGATTTCAACGACTACACAGCTAAATAGAGGCTTGCACTGGAGCCAGTGGTAGCTTTCATACCAGACAGATGGTTTTATCACTGAAGTGAAATTCCCTCCAGCAAGCACAAGACTGAAGTATGCTGAAAAGTACTGATAGCTGCACTGTAAATAATTGTGGGTGGGTGGGATGGAGTGTTAAATCACTTAGGACAAAATAGTGACCCACACATGGGGTAATTTAGTAAAAGAAAATTGCGGCAATAAAATTATCGCAAATAAGACAGTAAAAATAAAAATCCATTTAAAACCCATATTTCTGAAAATTAGCGTTTGAAGCATAGGCATTGGTCACTTCATTTGAACATTCAATTAAAATATGAGACATGGTAATGGAAAGTAGGATTTTCCAGAAAGAGAGAAAAATGTAAAACTTCCTGTGGTTTTATGGCACTTATCTGCTGGTTGGGTATAGGGGTGATTGTCATTGAGTTAGGGCATATCCTAAACTAATGACTCAAGTACCTATGTTACCCTTGTAATTTGTACATTCCCCAATTCAGGTGAGTAATATGAAGGAAAGCAGAAATCTGGACGCCGGGGCCATAAGACGGTTGGAATATAGGACAGGAATATGTCCCAGTTATTTGCCCAATGTCCAGAAAATTAATAAAGGCCTATTAGTTCTCAACAAGAATTGAGTTTTGAAAAATAAGGTTCAAGTCTTGTAAAATAAATAATATCACCCATGAGGAATGTGTGCCCTTAAACAATAAGAGACCATACGGTTAAAATTTACCCAAAAGCAAAGAGAGAAGGCAAGGAGGGACGGAGAAGCTGAATAAATGGAAGCAGAACAAACAGAATGCAAATGATGAGAAAGCTGACACACTGTGAAAATTGTAATCAGTGTCATGGAACAATTGGTATAAAGTTGTTAAATGGGAACTTAATGTGCTGTGTAAATTTTCACCTAAAACACAATCCAAAAAAACCAAACCCATTGCCATTGAGTCAATTCAGATTCATAGCTAAACACAATACTGGAAAAAAAAAAAAAAAAAATCATCACTTTTCTGACATTTACTTAAAAATTTTAAATTTAAAGGTGAATCAAAAAGCTGAAGAAAAAAAAAATTCAATGGGAAAACCATAATCACGGAAAAGATACAAAATAAAATGATAGAAAAATGGACACATAAGGCAAAATAAAATAAAAGTCTTTGTTAGTGGAAAAAAAAGAGAGACTCCAAAGCGAATCTACTTAAAAATCATAAACTCTTGAGTGCAATAAACTGTTTTGTATTCATTTTTGTATCCCTTCTCTCTAGAATTTAGCACAGCACTTTTACATAATAGGTCTTCAATAAAAGTTTCCAGTGCTAGTGGGTTACTTTCCTTGGAAGAATTTTCAAGGGCTGCTTCTTGAACAATATACAGCTCAGTTTGTCTGAGGGGATTAAGTTGGTTTTGAAATCACTTTGCTATAGGCCCTTCCTCTGAGTACAGCGACCTGCCGAGGACATAATTGTTCAAAAGCAGAATATAGTCCCTTAACATGCTTTCCTTTCTCATTTTAAGGAAGCATTTGGTAGCTAACCAAAGGCTGACAGTTCGAACCCACCAGTCACTCCACTAGAGGAAGATGTAGCAGTCTGCTTCTGTAAGATTACAGCCTTGAAACCTTATGGGGACAGTTCTACTCTGCCTCATAGGGTTGCTATGAGTCACAATCCACTTTATGGCAATGGGTTTATTCTTTTAAAATATAGTTTTAGTACTTACTTAAACACTACTGGGATGCAAGTACTTGTGTAAAAGTTTCTGAGTAACAGATGGAAAACAGCTGCAACTCACACTTATTACCATTGCAGTCTTTACCAAGAAACCAGATGTTAATAAAAAATTGTTCATTTCCATGAATATATAGAAGTTGTTCTTTAGATCAGCAACAATATTTGGTTGCTTTCTCAATAGACCAATGTAATTTCTACAAGTTAAATAAAAGCTTATTTGTTTTGTTAGATACTTTTAGCAAGCTATTCAACAAGTCAACATTAATAACCTACCCTTATCCTAGTCTTTCTTAGTCATCAGTAGGATATGCAAAAAAAATCATAGAAAGTTCTGGTTCTGTTTTCTTTGATAGTCATAAAATATAGGTTGCTTATTATTTTGACAACCATGATTTTTTTTTTTTTTTTTTGCATCAGTTAAGTTTGTAGTAAGACTGTTGAAAGAGCAGACACAATATTTTTGCAGTTGCTTTTAAAGGCAGATTTGTCAAGTATTTTCCTACAAAACTCTTTCTTAAAAATAGGGCAATCTTAAACTAGTATCAACCCTTTCTTATGCTAAACAGCTTTTCTGGTTTTAATCAAACAAAAGCTTTGATTTCAAGTGTAAATATGTCCCTGTAAAGTGGAAGCAGTTTGTTTCCTCACTGCTTGGCATCAGTATCGATTTCTAATTAATGGTTTAATTGCCACTAATGTCATCCATTACATTATGAAAGCCAGAACCTATAAAATAATACACTTTTGAGGTCTACTATCTGGTGGCAGAGTGCCTAAGGCACCCAACTGCTAACCAGAAGATTGGAGGTTCAAACCCACCAGCTACTCCTCGGAAGGAAGATTGGGCAATCTACTATCAGTAGAGAAACCACCCTGGAAACACAAGACGGGGTCGCTATGAGTCGGAGAAGACTCGATGGCATACAACAACAACATCATGATTTTGATTTATTTTGAAAACAAATGCAATAATTTTTTTTAAAAATCTATTCTCTAAAATGATTTTTCTTACATTTTGTTTTTAAAATTGTTTAATTTTCCCCTGTGATAGTAAATCTTACAAACATTTACATATCTTTAATGGCCTTTAAAGATCTTATTTGAGGTTTAAAAATGCAGGTAGTCCCCAACTAAAGACAGGGCTCTACTCAAAGGACTCCATTGTAAATCAGTTCCGACTAAAGACTATTACTTCATTATTGTTATTATTATTATTAAATTTTCATTATCATTAGCCTTTATTATCAGTATTTTTATAAATCTGATCTTTCTTTGTCTTTGGGAGTTAGCATGAGAAAGATAACATTGGCAAATTATGAGCTGCAACATTGTATGTAGTACGGTACCAACAATAAAACTATATATATATATATATATATATATATATATATATATATATAAATATACAGTTGTAAGTGTTGTCTATTATAACTTGAATATGTCATAAGTTGGGGACTGACCTATACAGAATGCTTTGTTGTTGTTGTTATGTGCCGTCGAGTCAGACCCAACTCATAGCGACCCCTCCTTGGGTTTCCGAGGCAGTATCACTACAGAAGTAGATTGTCCAACCTTCCTTCTGAGGAGTGGCTGGTGGGTTTGAATATCCAGCCTTCTGGTTAGCAGTCAAGTGCCTTAGGCACTATGCTACCAGAGCTCCCACAAAATGCTTTACTCAAGGTCAAACATATAGTAAGAAGCAGACTTTGGTTTGAAAGCCTACCTTCAGGGCTCATATCATTAAAGAATTTGGCTTCGCTGTAGTGTTTCAAAGGAGCCCTGGTGGTATAGTGTTAAGGAATTTTGATTGCTAACCAAAAGGTTGGTGGTTCAGTTGCTCCACAGAAGAAAGATGAGACAGTCTGCTTCTGTGACAATTTACAGCCTTGGAAACCCAGTAATGGTTACTATGAGTTGGAACTGACTTGATGGCTGTGAGTTTGGAGTTTGGTTTATAGTGTTTCAACTCACAAATTTCTATTTATGAGAATGTTAAGGTGGTAGGACCTTCCTGGGTGGTACATAAAAGGTTAGCACATTTGGGCTGCTAACTGAAAGGTTGGAGGTTAAAGTTCACCTAGAGGTACCTCAGAAAAAAGGTGATCTACTTCAGAAAAATCAACCATGGATGGTCGGAAATCCATTAAATGGGGAAGAGATAGTCTCTTTAATAAACGGTGCTAGGAAAACTGAATATCCATTTTCAGAAAAACTAAATAAGATCCATTCCTCACAACATAACAAAGCTTAAATTCTAAAGCACTTGGTTTGTGGAAGGCTGTGGTTTACAGTGGGAACTCTAACTTCACTTTGAGGCTTGACATAAGTTTCAGATGCCACTTGAGTTCTTTCTGACCCTTAAACCAACCTTGTAGCCATGCATAGACAAGTTCCAGGACAAACCTGTTGTTGTTGTTGTTGTTATGTGCCATTGAATCGGCCTGACTCATAGCGACCTCTCCTTGGGTTTCTGAGGCAGTATCACTATGGAAGTAGATTGCCCAATCTTTCTTTCAAGGAGTGGCTGGTGGGTTTCAACCACCAGCCTTCTGGTTAGCAGTCAAGTGCCTTAGGCACTATGTTACCAGAGCTCCTAGGACAAACCTGTTGTTGTTGTTGTTGATATGTGCTGTCAAGTCAGACCCAACTCATAGTGACCCCTCTTTGGGTTTCCAAGGCAGTATCACTACAGAAGTAGATTGCCGCATCTTCCTTTCGATGGAGTGGCTGGTGGGTTTGAACCTCCAGCCTTCTGGTTAGCAGTCAAGTGCCTTAGGCACTATGCTACCAGAGCTCCCAGGACAAACCTTTGTTGTTGTTATGTGCCATCGAGTCGGCCCCGACTCATAGCGACCCCTCCTTGGGTTTCCGAGGCAGTATCACTA
>NW_006921768.1:4957074-4958404 GCF_000298275.1 Orycteropus afer afer
GAAACCCAAGGAGGGGTCGCAATGAGTTGGGTCGACAGCAAATAGCAACAACTAAAGTCATTAATCAAAAGTTTCTGTCAGTTTGCTACATTCATACTGCCCTCATGTTTATGTGTGTTTATGAAGGGTAAGGATACTTTCTACAGAGGAATGTTCCTATTAATTGTGGAAATTACTCCCCATTTTTGCCCATTCAATTGTAGAAATCTCATTCCCTCACCAAGCCCAACACAGAGGAACCCTTAGGATTCGGCAGGGGCTCAGAGAATAGTAAAGAGCATTGACAAGAAGGTCCACCTACTCACAACTACATTCTCTATATTATACCCTTGGTCTCCTTTTACTTCTTTAAGCTTCTACATCTTTTGCAGAGTCTACTAGCCACATGCATTTATTTATTTATTTATAAGAAATAAATGGTAAATATTTATTTATTTATTAAGTACTATTGTTTAACAGTCATTAAATGCTATTCTTAATCAACTATTTTCAACTTCTTTGATTAATCCCAGGGGATTTTAAATTGGTATTTCCTTCTTTCTCGTGACAACATGATGCATAATTTTCTGATGCTTCATTTGAACCAGAATTGAGTTCTATTCCCCAAAAGATGTTTGATAACAGTGTAGGTAACTATGAACTTAATTATGGGATTAGAAATTAGGTTTAAAAGTAACCAAATAGTAGTGAAATATATAAACTTTATTTTCAAAATAAATGGCCTAAGTATGTTAAAAAAGAACATTTGTTATGGCATGGTATCATCCACTTTTATTATCCTACTGTGTAGGCAACCTAGAAGATGTATTAAACTGTGTATTGATTCTAAAGATCTCCTGAGTAAATGCTTCGTTTATCACAGGCTCCTTTATTGAATCATTAAAAAAGAAAAAAAAAATTCTTTTTTTCCAAGAGGAACCAATCTGGGTCCTGATTTTCACAGTGCCTCAATGGGTTTAGGAAGATATACTTTGGACATTTCACAGAACTCTCAAATCACATTCTCTCTCTCTCTCACACACACACATACACATACTCTCACACACAGAGCAGCTGCCTTCTAGTCTATTTAAACTCATAGTGACCTCACATGTGTCAGAGTAAAGCTGTGTTCCATAGGGTTTTTCAAGGCTGATTTTTCAGAAGTAGATTACCAAGCCTTCTTCCAAGGTGCCTCTGGGTGGACTAGCACATTAACCATTTACACTACCTGTTGTTGTTGTTGTTGTTGTTATGTGCCGTCGAGTCGGCCCTGACTCATAGCGACCCCTCCTTGGGTTTCCGAGGCAGTATCACTACGGAAGTAGGATTGCCCAACCTTCCTTCCGAG
>NW_006921768.1:4958956-4993145 GCF_000298275.1 Orycteropus afer afer
TTATATATATATATATATATATATAGGAGCTGGATATTCATTGATCAATATTGATCAATCCTATAATATAGGATCTAAAGGGCCCTGATTATGCAACGATCAAGAGCTCAGCTGCTAACTGAAAGGCTGGTGGTTCAAACCCACCCAGTGGCTTCTTGAGAGAAAGACCTGGTGATCTGTTGCTATAAACCTTACAGCCAAGAAAACCCCATGGGGGCAGTTCTACTTTGTCCCATGGGGTCTCTATGAGTTGGAACCAGCTAGATGGCACCCAACAACAGGGATGGCCTGAGATTCTGCATAATAAACTCCCAGGTGATACCAAGTATAATTCATGCTCTTTCTAACATTCTTCTACACCTTTGAACATTGATGTACTCTCCCATCTCTCTTTGCTTCCGTCTTTCACATTTATCTCTGCTTTTTGGGACCAAATTTGATAAATTTGACCTGTGATAATATTGTGGAGAAGAAGAAGAGGTTGAAGGAAAGTTTCTGGCATATTGAAAAAAAATGAGAATGTCGTAACTTAATATAGATACTTGTGACCTATATTAAGTGTTTACATTTGAAAATGCGTGTGTGTAACTCACGAATATATAATGCTATATAATTGTACCATTGACATTATGATTGTAAGTTTTATCAAAAAATAGTCATTTCTAGTGCCAAGCAGAGAATGTAGGCCAGAACTAGGACACATGTTTAAGTTGAGTGATGAACGTCTTTTTACGATCCTTTCAGAGTTTTTTTGGGTATGCAAATGTAATGTAATTTGGAGATAGTATCAGAAGTCTCTTTGTGTATATAAGGCCTGAGCCAAAGAACAGCAAGACAGTATACAGCAACGGAAGAGGACATATGGGAAGAGTCAAGATGGGAAGAGAGAGAGAGGCGGGGAAAGAAAATAGAGGTGGGAAAGAAAAAAGAGAGAGGGGATTGAGGTCCCACTAATAGGAGCTCTGGTGATGTAGTGGATAAGGCACTTGACTGCTAACCAGAAGGTCAGTAATTCAAACCCACTAGCTGCTCTGCAGAAGGAAGACTGAGTGATATACTTCTGTAAATATTTTTAGCCTTGGGAAACAAATGGGAGTCTCTATGAGTCAGAAATTACTTGATGGCAGTGAGTTTGGATTTTTTTTTTCTTTTAATTGGAGATCGCAGACAAGATTCAAATTCAAGTGGATCAACAAGACATTAGATCTATACATCTTAGCTAGGTAGGAGAGAATAGAGTCTTAGATTGAATTCTATGGTTCATGATGAATGATGAGAAAGAATGACTTTAGAACAGAAGAACAGAAAAGCATTGCAGAATCTGGAAGAGGTGTGTGAGTTTGCCTAACTAATATGTGATGATTATCAAGCCAGGGGATTTCTTCTCTCTGACCTGATTTTAAGCACTTTCTTCAAGATGGTGAATAAGGACTAAGGGGCTCAGAGTTTTTGAACAGACTGAAGCAACCTGGGCAGGAGCTCACCAGAAAAGCTGTGTGAGCTGTGAGCTCTGCTTTCCCGTGAGCTCTCCTAATTCCAGGAGATGAGTGCCAGTGTTAAAATGCTGGCACCTGTCAAGAGTATGTGCTCTTTTCCTGTTATCTATCTGTAGAACTTCTATTTATCCCAGAAAACCCCCTGCAGACAGAGACAAACATGCCTTTATTTATTCATAAACTTTATTCATACCTGTCCTGTTATACTTAAACCAGTTGTCCTTGAGTTGACTCTACGCATGATGACCCATGTGTGTCAGGGTGGAACTGTGCTTCACAGGGTTTCCAATGGCTTTCATTGATCTTTCAGAAGCAGATAATCAAGGCTTTCTTCTGACTACAAGTCTCTGTTTAGTAGCCAAGCTCTTAACCTGTTTGTGACACCCAGACACTCCCTTAGGAGGCCAGAATTATTTTAAATTCATTCTCTATTGCTTTTTTTCCCACATCTTAGTCAAGGACTATCTTAGAAGGTATTATGAAGATTACATCTCTTACTACTTATCTTAGTAAGGCATTTGGTGCTAACCAGAAAGTCATCAGATCAAACCCATCAGTTACCCCATGGGAGAAGGATGGGGCAATCTACTTCCATAAAGATTCACAGTTTTGGAAACCCTATGGGGGTTGTTGAGTCAGAATCAACTCAGTGTCGTTTCTAAGTCATAATGACCCCTCCTTGGGTTTTCCAGGCAGTATCTCTACAGAAGTAGATTGCCCAATTTTCCTTCCAAGGAGTGGCTGGTGGCTGGTTAGCAGTCAAATGCCTTAGGCACTATGCCACCAGAGCTCCTATGTCAATGGCAGTGGATTTGATTTTAGTCATCAGGGAATCAGCACAGAAGTAAGCAAGATACTGAAGTTCGTGCTGGCTCTCATAGTTTAGTGCCATATATTTGATGATCTCCCAAATCTTCTCTCTACAAAAACGTTGTGATTTCAGGCATGATGACCAAGCCAAGTGTGCAGGATGACCTCAGAGTGACCTGCCAGGACACCACTGCCACCTTCGTTGAGGCATGAAGTGTTGAAAGCCTGAATCTGGGGACTGGCAGTGGAGAGGAAAGGACACAGATGAATGCAAAGACTGTTTGAAGGAAAGGGCAACACAATTTTGTGACTAACAGAGTGTCCTGGATGAAGGAACCAAACCAAACCAAACCCACTGCCGTGGAGTCAGATCGGACTCATAGAGACCCCTCCTTGGGTTTCCAAGGCAATATCACTACAGAAGTAGATTGCCCAACCTTCTTTCTGAGGACTGGCTGGTGGGTTTGAACAGCCAGCCTTCTGGTTAGCAGTCACATGCCTTAGGCACTACGTTACCAGAGCTTCCAGATGAAGGAAAGGAGTGAGTAAAAGATGGCTTTAACCTTTAGAGCTGGGTCTGCTTGGACTTACATTCAATTATTCACTCACTCAGTCACTCCCTTATACCTCCTGAGCTTCAGGGTCTATTAATGAAGATGATCGGTCAAAAAGGTACAAAAAGAATAGCAAAGATGGGAGCTGTTTTCAGTGAGGAATTATGAATATGATAAGTATGAGATGATGGTGAGACATTCAAGTAGATTTACCCAGGGTGAATTGGAAATACCCATCTCTGGGCTCAGGAGAGAGGTGAGGGCTAAAAATACAAGTTGGATGATAGCATATGGAAAGTTGAGGGAGGAAGGATATAAACAGCAGGTCTTTGCCCAAAAACTAAGTTTGGAAGAAACATTCCTTTTTGACACGGGAGAATTCAGGGGAAAAGTTTTAAGAAGAACCTGCTTACCAGTAGTGTCAAATATTGAGGTTTTTTTTTTGTTTTTTTTTTTTTTCAAAAAGGTAAAAAGATGGTTAGAAACTTTTTACCTTGGGCTCTTTGCTTTTGTCTCTTTGTTTCTGAATCTTTCTCTGCCTTCTTTTCCCTTGGCTTCTGCTTCTCTCGTGACTATTTTTTCAAAAATTTTAAAGCTGTGGTGTTAATGAGTTGCTCTCAAGTTGATCCCAATTCATGGTGGCCACATGCATGTGTGCAAAGTAAAATTGGACTACACATGGTTTTCAATGCTTGTGATATTTCAGATCTTTATTGCCAGGCCTTTCTTCCAAAGCACCTCTGGGTGGATTTGAACCACCAACCTTTCAGTTAGTAGCAGACTGCTTAACCATTTGTACCACCTAGGGACTCCTCAAATTGTGGTTTAATATACATAAAATTGATTATCTTAGCCATTTTATAGTGTACAATTCAGTAGTATTTAGTGCATTTACAATGTTGTGCAACCACCACCACTATCTAGTTCAATAACATTTTCATCATCCCCAAAGAGAAACCCTATACCATTTAATTCCCCTCTTCTCCCAACCCTTGACAACCACTATTCTGTTTCTGTCACTATGGAGTTTCTTGTTCTGGAAATTTCACATTAACTGAGTCATATGTGGCCTTTTGTGTCTGGCTTCCCTGAGCTTATTGCTTTCAAGGTTCATCCATGTTGTAGAATGTATCAATACTTCATTCCTTGTTATGGCAGAATAATCCATTTTATGGATATACCACATTTGTGATATTTCAGATCTTTATTGCCAGTAAAGTTCATTCACCAATTCATTCACTAATTGATGGATATTTGGGTTGTTTCCATCTTTTTGCTATTGTGAATAGTGAGTCTATGAACATTTGTATAGAAGTTTTTGTTTGAATACTTGTTTTCAGTTCTTTTGGGTCAATACCTAGAAGTAGAAGTGCTGAGCCATATGGTAGTTTTATGCTTAACTTATTAAGGAACTGCCAAATGATTTCACGGGAGCTCTGGTAGCATAGTGGCTAAGGCACTTGACTGCTCACCAGAAGGCTGGCGGTTCAAACCCACCAGCCACTCCTCGGAAGGAAGGTTGGGCAATCCTACTTCCGTAGTGATACTGCCTCGGAAACCCAAGGAGGGGTCGCTATGAGTCGGGGCCGACTCGACGGCAAATAACAACAACAACAACAACAAATGATTTCACACAGTTTTCGTACCATTTGACATCCCCCCAGCAATGCATGAGGATTCCAGTTTCTTGAAACTGTTAACACTTATTATTGTCCGTTTTTTTTTTTTCCCCTTAATTTTAGTCATCCTGGTGGCTGTGAACAGGTATAACTTTGTGATTATGATTTGCATTTCTCTAATAGCTAATAATGTTGAAAATCTTTTCTTATGCCTATTATCTTTTTGTATAATCATCTTTGGAGAAATGTCTGTTCTAGTTCTTTGAGCATTTTTAAACTGGGTAGTTGGATTTTTGTTCTTGAGTTGTAAGAGTTTTTTATATGTTCTGGATACTAGACACTCTTCCTTTTTTTAACTGGGCTCTGAAATACAAGTGAGATCTTTCTGGGCAGAGTGCAGGGCAAACTTGTAAAGGTTATCCAGGGTAAAAGGCATGGTATCTGTGCACTGAAGGTAGCTGTCTGAGGCTGGATCACAGAGATCACTGAAGGGGCTGTGGGAAGAGCCTTGTGAGGCTCCTGTGGATAGGTGTGAGAGACAGATCATGAAGACCAGCCCATATCAATCCTAATATGCATAGGAATCGCCAGGGTCCTTGTGAGAATGAAGTATGTTGTTGTTGTTGTTGTTATGTGCCCTCGAGTTGGACCCGACTCATAGCAACCTCTCCTTGGGTTTCCGAGGCAGTATCACTACGGAAGTAGATTGCCCAACCTTGCTTCTGAGAAGTGGCTGGTGGGTTTGAACCTCCAGTCTTCTGGTTAGCAGTCAAGTGCCTTAGGCACTATGCTACCAGGAGGATCTAAAGGGCCCTGATTGTGCAACGATCAAGAGCTCAGCTGCTAACTGAAAGGCTGGTGGTTCAAACCCACCCAGTGGCTTCTGAGAGAAAGACCTGGTGATCTGTTGCTATAAACCTTACAGCCAAGAAAACCCCATGGGGGCAGTTCTACTTTGTCCCATGGGGTCTCTATGAGTTGGAACCAGCTAGATGGCACCCAACAACAGGGATGGCCTGAGATTCTGCATAATAAACTCCCAGGTGATACCAATGTATTAAAATAAATAAATAAATAAATAAAACAACCAAACTCACTGCCATCAAGTTGGTTCCAACTCATAGAGACCCCTATTGGGTTTCCGAGGCAATAAATCTTTACTGAAGTATATTGCTCTATCTTTCTTTGGTTGAGCTGGTGCTGGGTTTGAACAGCCAACCTTCTGGTTAGAAGTCAAATGCCAAGGATATAAAATCCCAAAGAGACTGCTAAGGATATTGCTATTTTCTGAGAACACTGAAATGTTGTTGGACAATTTTTCAAAGTTAAGTGACAAGATTAACTTTGAGTTTTTAAAAGATCAGTCTAGTTGCTGAGTGGCAAATATATTGGCACAGGGCAGAGGAATGGGGGAAAGAGTTAGCAGTTGAATTAATTATGGTTAAGTAAATTAAGACCAATATATTCTTATGATGGAATGTTCTATAAACATTAGCAACAATGATTATGAAGACATTTTCATGACATGGAAAAATATTTATGACAATACTAAACAAGAAAGCAGAAATAAAAATTATATATACATGTTGGTTTCAACTTTCTAAAACAATGTACATAAGAGGAGGCAAGTACACCAAATTGCTGATAGTAACTCTTGGTGGGATGACGGGTGATTTTTTTTATGCTTTGTTTCTCTCTATCATGTTTTTTCTATCATTCTCGCTCTTATATTTTAATCGCTTTCCAAAGAACAATTGAACACTACTAAAGTAATCAAAGACTCAGGGATTTTCTCTGTGAATCTTGAATAAACCTGTACAGAGACCTGCAACCTTAATACAGTAAAAAGGAACACTGGGAGCGTTAATTTCCTGGCCCCTCTTATGGTACCATGCTGTTGTGGGTTGTCAATTTCACACATGCAATTTCTATCCATTCAGAGCTGACAGCTAGGATTTCCCCCTCCATTGTAATAGCTGTTCTCTCTTCTGGCTTCCCCAGGCTTGCATTTGGTAACCTTTGCCCTTTTATTTGGTACAAGCCAAAATGCCATCTTTGGAAAACTAATGTACCAGAGAAAATGGTAGCATGAAGCCACATAACCTACTGTTCTTTTCCTTTCTGTTTGTGAAGGTTATTATTAGAGCTCATTTTAGAGAATTTCAAATCCATTCAAAGTATCATGGGTTTAAATTTTTCTAATGGAAGTAAAGCTTTTGATGTTTGGGTTTAGAAAGCTGCCTAGTCCCTTTAAAGTTCAAATTTTCATACAGTGGCACAAATGATCAAAGACTTTATTTTAAGATAGAGAGAAAAGGCAATTTACTTTACCTATAGTTGTTTTGTGTTCTCAATATTATTATTATATTCTTTTTTTCCTTGAACTATCTTCCTGTTTGATGATCTACTTTTTTGCTAACATATATTGGCTTCACCTTCTTTTTGATCAGTCTGAGAAACCATCTGGAAACAATTGAGAGTGACGTCACAAATCCAGCATTACGATTTTAATGTGGGATCAAAGAATCAGAGGTAAAATGGAGGAGTGGAGAAGCTTGATTTAACCTTTAAGCACAAGTATCTAACAGGTTAGAAAAAGGCAAGAAAAATTGCTAAATTGAAAAGATTATTGATGCGCATTAAAGCAAGGGTAATTGGTTTACCTTGTGGTTAACCTTAGCACTTAGAGGTTCACTGGAGTCCATTTCTACAGTTATTTACTTATTATTTATTGTTTATTGTGGAAAACCAAAAAAAGCTGTCATCCAGGGTTAAGACTGATGAGGGATGCTGAAATTAAAGACTTTGTAGCATTGGGTTGGACAGAGTATCCTCAAGGTAGAAGCAAAAGACTATGTGAAAAGTCTTAAACTGGGGCTAAAGGTCATAAACAAGAACAATGGACCTGGAATTTGGAGGGATTCATACTCTATTGAAGAACTCCTAGGCCAGTCATGAAAATCACCGATTTCCTGGTCTCCAGAGAAAAAGAAAACTAAGCCACTCCTGAAGAGAGCATAAATGATTCCCCATTGCCATCTTACCATAGTGACCCTATAGGACAGAGGAGAACTGCCCTATAAGGTTTGTGTAGTGATTAAAGCATTCAGCTGCTAACTGAAAAGTTGGTAATTCAAACCTACCAGGTGCTCCATGGAAGAAAGAGGAAGCAGTCTTCTTCTGTAAAGATTTACAGCCTTAGAAACCCTGTGGGGCAGTTCTATTCTGTCCTACAGGGTCTCTATGAGTTGGAAGCAGACTGACGCATGTTTCTCTGGCCCAAAGCCTTGTGGGTTTGAACCATTGACCTTTCAGTTAGCATCTGAGTGCTTAACCAGGGCTTCTTAAGGAAATGATTAAAAAAAAAAAAAAAAAAAAAAGCCAAACTCACCACCATCACAGAGACCCCCATTGGGTTTCCAAGGCTGTAAATCTTTACCAAAACAGATGGCCCTATCTTTCTTCTGCAGAGTAGTTGGTGGGTTCAAACCATGGGTCCTTTTGTTAGCAGTTAAATGTTTGAACTACTACACCACCAGAGGAAATGACTAGAAGGGAGATTATTTCAGGAGGGTGAAGGTGTAAGGCTTTAGAATCTTAGTGTGAATGATCCTGAAATTACAGCTAATATAGGAAGTGGCTTCCTTATAATTGTAGGAATTGAGCTCTCAAATCTGACTGACATTTTGCTGTTAAAACATTAGGTCATTCTGAAGTGGAATGCGTATTTCTAGCTGACCTGAACAGTGGATCTCCTGTGTATATATTACAGCTGGCAGCTAAAGGAGAGGTTTCAGGGGCTTTTCTTTGGAGAAGTCAGATAACAGCAGCTCCAAAATTCTTTCCTTGTTATTTAAATAAAAAACTCCCATATTTTCTAAAATTGTAATATCTCACTAATATGAAATAGGCAAATGTAAAATATAGAGAGACCAAAGTACCTACCAGTGGGTACCAGAAGTGGGAGAGAGGAGGAAAGGAGGAGTCATTGCTTAGAGGACACTGAGGTTCTGTTAATGGTGGTGGAATAATTTTGAAACAGATGGTGGTGATAGTCGCCCAATGTAATGAACACAACCAGTGTCACTGAATTGTACATGTAAAAATGTTGAGTTGGTAAATATTTTATTAAATATATATATATAATTTTACCACAATAAAATAACAACAAAAAATCCTGCATTTTCTAAGGCAATTTGCAAGTGGTCATATAAGGCATGTATGTATAATGCCATGAATGTAATATAGTTGTATATCCTTTTTTTCCCTCAGTTAATAATAATTTTGTAAAAAATTTTTATTGTGATTTGGGTGAAAGTTTACAGAGCAAATCTATTGTCCATACAGCATTTCATATACATACTGCAATGCCCCTCAATGCAACAGCTCTCTTCTTACTTCCTCCTCATAGTTACTTCTATGTGTTACTTCCCTGTGTCCTTCCCTCCCATGCACTGCCCCCCCCCCCAATTACCTCCCTGTGCAAACACTGCCCTTCTATTCTCCCATGATTGATTACTCCAACGAGTGTATCTACCTGATGTCAGTGTTCACCCCATATGCTGGTCTATTGTTAGGCTGGAAGCCATAGGAGTGAGTTCAGTTTCAAACTTGAAGGGTAACTAGAGGTCATAGTCTCAGGGGTCTCACCAGGCTCTATCAGACCACTAAGCCTGGTATTTTTAATTTTTTTCTTTTTATGATTTTGAGTTTTGTTCCACCTTATTCTCCCACTCTATCCAGGATCTCCTGCACTGATTCCTTTCCAAGTGCTTGACAGTGGTAGCCAGGCACCATCTAGTTCTTTTGGTCTCATGGTCATGTAGGCTGAGGATTGCATGGTCTACTAGTCCCTTGCATTGTTTCCATGCATCTTTGTTTTCTTCATTCCTCTTTGCTCTGGACAGGAGAGACCCATCACTGCATCTAGATGGCTGCTTGCAAGCTTTTAAGACCCCATTCACTACTTACCAAAGTAGGATGTAGAACAATGTTTTTGTGTAGTATGTTATGTCAATTGAGCTTGATGTTCCCTGCGACCATGGTCCTAAGCCCACAGGTCCAACTACTCATTCCCTCAGAGTAGCTGGCTGTGGCCAAAAGCCATCACTACTTTGCCCCTTGTCAGCCCTACTGTACACCTGACATTCTTACAGCACATACAAATACACAGGTAGAACCGTGTATTTGTACATGGTTAAAATACACACATATTACAGCACATACAAATACACAAGTAGAACCGTAGAACTGAGGCAGTATCTCTGTAGAAGTAGCTTGCCCCCAGTCTTCCTTCCTAAGAGTGGCTGGTGGTTCAGCTGGTATATTTCTACTTGTGTATTTGTATGTGCTGTAATATGTGTGTATTAATACACAAACATCGTCTGCCAACCTTATACATGGTCATGGGCATACTCCCCCCTAGACACACATGATCATTCAGCCTGTCCACCCATCTATCTACCCGTAGATCAATGCTTGCCATCATTGATGATGCAGCACTGTACATGCAAAGAGGCTCATCTTTGTTGTCTATACCTCCTGTGTACCTTTCTATATCTTCTTCCTCAGTGAGTTGGATATCCTTTCAGGGCAATTTATTTAAAGCATCCTATGATAGTATTTCATTTTAATATCTTTGTAAAAATATCTTTCTACCAATAAATGTAGTCATTTATTCACTAAACAAAAAATTATGGGATGGTATGCTCCAAGTTAGGTTTGGAAAATATGGTCACTGGACTAGTTCATGAAGTTCATGAACTTCTTTTGGCCATCAGGTTATGCTAGTAAATATTCCCTTCTAAATTGGTTGCTATTACTCTTATCACTTTAGAAGTGATTGCCTAATCGATTGAAGGCATTTATATCTAAAATCATACTTAAAATTTCCAACCCTTGATTTTGTATTGTCCCTCCTTATAATTTAACAACATATCTGCAAGGAAACACCAAAATCAAACCAAGCTCACTACCATCGAGTCAAATCTGACTGATAGCTACCTCTCCTTGGATTTCTGAGGCAGTATCTCTATAGAAGTAACTTGCCCCCAGTCTTCTTCCTTAAGAGTGGCTGGTGGTTCAGCCGGTGGGTTTGAATCACCAGCCTTCTGGTTAGCAGTCAAATGCCTTAGGCACTACACCACCAGAGCTTCTGAAAGAAACACCAGTAGAATCTTATTCTTTAAGGTAAATAAACAAGTGGTCATCACTATGGAAAAAGTAACATTAAGAAAGAACACACACAAAACCACCTTTCTGTTGCCCACAATTTGATGTGACAATTTAAAAAATATTCTGAGAAGGCAAACACGTGCTTCATGTACTCCCATCCCCACACCAGTGGAAGGTCACAAATAGAGCACTGAAATCTTCCTCCGAGCAAAATCAAAGATTCAGAATCTTCCTCAACACAGTACTCCAGGAACCACTAGAAGCTGATTGGAGTTTGCACATGAAATTAAAAATCCATTTGCCATCCTGGCTTTAGAAGAAGAAAAATTTATTAAAAATGTAGATGTTGAAAGTTTTGGAGAATGATATGTGTGACTTTATTCAGAAAAGAAATGGTTTCATATTTTTGCATAAGCACAATTGTAAACTTGTTTACATGACACTTCCAACTTGCACATGTTCTGTTTGTAGGTTATCTGAATCTCAAAAATCATGGATAGAGCAATTGGGAGTGGAAAAACAAGGAAAATAGACATGTTTTTACCTATTTCTATTAGCGTAGTGGAACAGTTAAGAATAGTTAAGAAGCAAATCTTATAGAGTGAGACACTTTTGGCTTCAACTTTCTTCTTCATTTATTAAACTGAGTAACTTCTCATCTTTTAGTCTTAGTTTCCTCATTTGTAAATTGAGGTTGTGTTAACAATTAAACAGCTAGATGAGGAAGATTAGTATATGATTGGTATATGTTATATAGTAGCCCTCAGTTTTAGCTTGACTAATAGAGAGAGAGTTGTTTCTGTTTCTGGTAACATGAGGAAAATCCTAGCTAATTCTAAACTTTTTTTTTTTTTTTTTTTTTTTAATGATGCTTGGCAATTTTAATTTTCTAATTAGACATCACTGAATCTCAGAGTATCCTAATGCAATGCAGACAGTGGGAAAGGCAGTGTACTAAAGAACTAGAAAACACAGGCTGTAGGTTTTGCTTGGTCTTCCATAAATTGTTGAGCAACAGTGTAATTTGTCTGAGCTCTCAGCTTCCCACATGTAAAGCTATTATTCTAACATGGTATAACGTTGTTGTTGTTAGCTGCGGCTAAATGGGCTCTGACTCATAGTGACCTCACCAAAGATTGCCCAGTCTTGTGCTATCTTCATGGTAATTAGTATGCTCAAGTTCACTGTTGTGGACATTGTATATTTTGAGTACTTTCTGATCTAGGGGGCTTATCTTCCAGCACCATATTAGATAATACTGTGCTATCATATTAGATGACATTATTTTCAAGGGATATGAAAGTTGAGAAAACAGTGAATGAAGCTGTATCTACTTACTCTTAATGCCTCTCTTCACCCTTTCCAGGTAGGCATCTGTGATACCACCTACCCATCTACACACCCACTCACCCACTCAGAGTATTTAGAGTCAAGACTAGTCTATTTTAAGCTACAATTTATATATGAACACAAAAGAAATAAAAACATATGTCTATACAAAAATTCATACCCCAATGTTCATGGCAGTATTATTCATAATAGACAAAAAGTAGGAAAAAAAAAAGTCCATCCTCTGATGAATGGATAGACAAATGTAGTCTATCCTTACAATGAAATATTATCCAGTCATAAAGAAAAATGACATTTTGACACATGATATAACATGGATGAACCTTGAAAATGTTCTGCTAAGTGAAAGAAGCCAGATACAAAGGACCATATCATGTGATTCCATTCATATGACTGTCTGAATAGGCAAATGCATAGAGACAGAGAGATTATTAGTTGTCAGGGGATGGAGAAGTATAGAATGGACAATTTTTAATGGGACCTGGGTTTCTTCTTAGGATAATGAAAATATTCTCAAATTGATTGTGGTGATGGTTGTACAAACTCTGTGACTATACTAAAAGCCATTACGTTGTACACTCTAAATAGGTGAATTGTATGGTATTTGAGTTATATCTCAATAAAGCTGTTATTAAAATATTTTTTAAGTGAAGTAGTTGCAGATGATATGCAGGGTGACTCATTCAGCTTCTCAGAGAGTTTCTAAAGAAATATGATAGAAAGCAAAGTCATCTGGAAGTGAATATTTTTTTGGTGCCTTTTGTTAAGGACAATAAAAATCATTTCGGAGGGAGTGGAAACAAAAGAAAGGAAGTCGTAGCAATTGAATATTGTGATAGGATAGGTGACAAGTCAAAACTTTCACTCCTAAGAGTTAAAGTGAATACTCACACAAACATAACTCAAATATCTTAGAGATAAAATGAAAATAAATCTAGTTCAATGATTCTGACTGCAACAGTTTTTTTCATGAAATTTTCAAAATATTTTATTGTAAATTCCTAAAAACAAAATTCTCTACCAAGTAATCTTTACCAAACCAAGTAATCTATGAATTTATAAGACAATGAATAGTAACATTCCCCCTCCCTTGCATACACACAAACAGCACATCCTTGGGCCCTAGCCTTTTGATTTAGGAATTGTCTTGCAAGCCCACTCTAAAGATTACTTTTTTTATTCTAAATTCTTTTTTTTGTTTGTTTTTTTGAATTGCCAGGCACCTATTACAGTGCTTTATTTATTTATTTATGTTTACTTTTAAGAGCTTGTTTACATTCAACGCAATGCTACATTTAGTTTTATTCCCCATTCACCATGTCCAACCCTAACCCAGTCTCCTCCCCTCCCTACCCTGCAGCCCTCCCCCCTGTGCCCCTCATGTTCATGTACTTCTGTTTGTCCTGCATTTCCTCAATTTGAATGTGGATCCTCTGGTGTCCCATGGTCTATTGCTCTAAGGGATGTATTACCATAGAATATGTGGGTGCATCATCCTGGGTTGAGTGGTTTGCATGTACAACTTGTTAACTATTGGGCTGAGAGCCCACCCCTGGGGGTGATTTTTATTATAGGCACAGAATGTGTTCCAGGGCCATAGCATTGGGAGTCTCACCAGATTCCATCTGACCAGTAATTCTGGTCATTATTGAGTTTTTGGATTTTGTTCCACATTTTCCTCCCACTCTATCCAGGATCTCCAGATTTGATCCTTTCCTAAGTGGTTGGCATTGGTAGCTGGGCACCATCTAGTTCTTCTGGTCTTGAGAGCCATTGTGTCTTAGGGCTGATTGCTTCTAAATGCCATGTGTGTGTGTGTGTATATATATATATATATATATATTTGTGGGAGCTCTGTTAGCATAGTGCCTAAGGCACTTGACTGCTAACCAGAAGGTTGGCGGTTCAAACCCACCAGCCACTCCTCAGAAAGAAGGTTGGGCAATCCTACTTCTGTAGTGATACTGCCTCGGAAACCCAAGGAGGGGTCGCTATGAGTCGGGGCCGACTTGACGGCAAATAACAACAACAACAATATATATTTGCGTTCTTCTTCACTTCCAATGCTAAGAGACCATTAGCTGCATCTTAGGTGGCTGCTTGAAAGCTTTTAAGACCCCAGTCACTACTCACCAATGTAGGATGTGGAGCAATGCTTTTATGTATTTTGTTGTACCAATTGCCACTCTAGAGATTAATTTTTACTTATATGGATTCAGCAAGTGGTTACAAATTATCAATCTATGCATTAATAAGTTCCTAATGACCCATCACTCGTCTGTCAGTTTGTTGTATTGTAGTGGCCTGTGTATTGCTGTCAGGCTGGAGGCTCTGTCACTGGTATTTCAAATACCAGGAGAGCGACCGATGGACAGGTTTCAGTGGAGCTTCCAGACTAACATAGACTGGGAACCCATCAAGAATGGGGCCACAATGTTCTGAAAAAAAATGACCATTGAAAGAAAACCTTATGAACAGCAGTGAAACATTGTCTGATATAGTGTCAGAAGATGAGCCCCTTGGGTTGGAAGGCACTCAAGATACAACTGGGGAAGAACTACCTCCTCAAAGCAGAGCCAATCTTAATGACATGGCTGAAGTAAAGCTTTCTGGACCTTCATTTCCTGATGGGACATGACTCAAAAGGAACAGAAACAACTACAAACATCCATTAATGGTTGGAACATAGACTGTAAGAAGTATGAATCTAGAAAAATTGGAAGTTGTCAAAAATGAAATGGAATGCATAAAGATCAATATCTTAGACATTAGTGAGCTGAAATGGGCTGGTATTGGCCATTTTGAACCATACAGTCTACTACGCCAGGAATGAAAGATTGCATTCATCATCAAAAAGAATTTTTCAAGATCAATCCTGAAGTACAATGCTATCAGTGACAGCATAATATCCACATACCTACAAGGAAGACCAATTGATACTCCCATTATTCACAATTACACACCGATCACTAAAGCCAAAGATGAAGAAATTGAAGATATTTACCAACTTCTGCAGTTTGATATTGATCAAACATGCATTCAAGATTCATTGTTAATTACTAGTGATTAGAATGCAAAAGTTGGAACCAAAGAAAAAACATTGGTACTTGGAAAATATGGCCTTGGTGATAGAAATGATTCCGGAGACTGCATGATTAATTTCACAAAATCATTGACTTATACGCTGCAAATACATTTTTTTCAACAATATAAATGGCAGCTATACACATAGACCTGACCCAATGGAATACACAGCAATCAAATTGACTGTATCTGTGGAAAGATGTGATGGAGACACTATATTGAGCTTCATCAGTCAAAATAAGACCAAGAGCTGACTATGAAACAGACCATCATTTGTTCACATGCAAGTTCAAATTGAAGCTGAAGAAAATTAAAGGAAGTCTAGGAGAGCCAAAATATGACCTTGGTTATATCCCACCTGAATTTAGAAACCATCTGAGGAATAGATTTGACACTTTGAACACTAGTGACCAAAAGACCAGACAGATTGTGGGATGACATTAAGAACATCATATATGAAGAAAGAGAAAGGTCATTAAAAAGACAAGAAAGGAAGAGAAGATCAAAATGGATGTCAAAAGAGATTCTGAAACTTGCTCTTGAATGGAGAGTAACTAAAGTGAATGGAAGAAATGATGAAACAAAAGAGCTGAGCAGAAGATTTCAAAGTCGGCTCTAGAAGAAAAGTAAAGTATTATAATGAAATATGCAAAGACCTAGAATGTGCTTGGGATTTCTCAAGCTGAAAGACCTAACGAAAAAACTCAAGGCTTGAGTTGCAATGCTAAAGGATTAAGGGGAAAATGGAGGAAATTTTGATGTCAGGAATTTCATTTCACTTGGATCCACAGTCAATACCTATGGAAGCAGCAGCAGTCGTATTGCACTGGGCCAATCTGCTGCAAAAGACCTCTTTAAAGTGTCACAAGGCAAAGATGTCACTTTGAGGACCAAGGTGCACCTAACTCAAGCCATAGTATTTTCAGTCATCTCATATGCATGTGAAAGCTGGTCAGTGAATAAGGAAGACCAAAGAAAAGTTAAAGCTTTTGAATCATGGTGTTGGCAAAGAATACTGAAAACTCCATGGATTGCCAGAAGAACGTACAAATCTGTCCTGGAAAGTGCAGTGGGAATGCTCCTTAGAAGTGAGAATGGCCAGAATTCATCTCACCTACTTTGGTCATATTGTCAGAAGGGACCAGTCCCTGAAGACGAATATCACATTTGGTAACATTTTGTTGTTGTTATTGTTTGCCATCGAGTTGGCAGTGACTCATAGTGACCCCTCCTTGGGTTTCCGAGGCAGTATCACTACGGAAGTAGGATTGCCCAACCTTCCTTTCAAGAGGGTCAGAGAAAAAGGAAAAGACCCTTAACAAGATGGATTGACACAGTGGCTGCTACGATGGGCTCAGGTATAGAAAGGATTATGAGGATGGTGCAGGACTGGGCAGTATTTCGTTCTGTTTCACAAAGGGTTGTTGTGAGTTGGAGCCGACTTGATATACCCTATGACAACAAGAGCAAAATGTTGAACAATATAGGAAGTATCAAAAGAAGACAGAAAGAATACACAGAGTCACTGTACTAAAAAGAATTGCTCAATGTTCAACCATTTCAGAAGGTAGCATATGATCAAGAATCCATGGTATTGAAGGAAAAAGTCCTAGCTGTGCTGGAGGAATTGGCAAAAAACAAGGCTCCAGGAATTGGTAATACAATCATGGAGAAATTTCAACAAATAAATGCAGCATTGGAGACATTCACTCATTTATGCCAAGAAATTTGGAAGACAGCTACTTGGCTGACTGACTGGAAGACACCTATATTTATGCCCATTCCAAAGAAAGATAATCCAACAGATTGCATAAATTATTGAATAATAATATTACACTCAAGTAAAATTTTGCTGAAGATAATTCAAAACAGTTGCAGCAGTATATTGACAGGGAGTGCCAGAAATTCTAGCTGGATTCAGAAGAAGGCATGAAATAGAGGATGCCATTGCTGATGTCTGATGTATCTTGGCTGAAAGTGAAGAATACCAAAAAGATGTTTACCTGTGTTTTATAGCCTTTGCAAAAGCATTCTACTGTGTGGACCATAAAACTTTATGGATACAATTGAGAAGGGTGGGAATTCCAGAACACTTAATTGTGGTCATGAGGAACCTGTATAGAGACCAGAAGGCAGTCATTTGAACAGAAAAAGGGGATACTTAATGGATTAGTATCAGGAAAAGTGTGTGCCTAGGTTGTATCCTTTCATCATATTTATTCAATTTGTATGCTGAACCAATAATCTGAGAAGCTGGACTATATGAAGAAGAATGTGGCATGAGGATTGAAGGAAGACTACTTAACAACCTGAGATCTGCAGATAACACATCTGCTTGCTGAAAGTGAAGGGGACTTGAAGCACTTTCTGATGAAGATCAAAGACGTCAGTATGGATTACATCTCTACATAAAGAAAACAAAAATTCTTACAACTGAACCAATAAGTAACATCATGATAAATGGAAAAAAAAGATTGAAGTTGTCAGGCATTTCATGTTAATTGGATCCATAATCAATGCCCATGGAAGGAGCCATCAAGAAATCAGACATCATATTGCACTGGGCAAATCTGCTGCAAAGCACCTCTTTGAAGTGTTAAGAAGCAAAGATGTCACTTTGAAGACCAAGGTGTGCATGACCCAAGCCATAATATTTTCAATAGCCTCATATGCATGTGATGCATTCGAATTATGGTGTTGGTAAAGAATACTGAGAATACCATGGAGCGCCAGAAGAATGAACAGAAATGTTTTGGAAGAAAAACAGCTGGAATGCTCCTTTGAAGCAAGAATGAGCAGACTTCATCTCAAGTACCTTGGTCATACTGTCAGAAGGCACTGATCCCTGAAGAAGGTATCATGCTTGGTGACACAGAGGGTCAGAGAAAAAGGGAAAGACCTTCAACAAGATGGATTGACACAGTGGCTGCAATAATGACCTCAAACATAAATATTTTGGGTATGGTACAGGATTGGGCAGTGTTTCGATCTGTTGTACTTAGGGTTGCTGTGAGTTGGAGCCAATTTGACCTCATCTAACAACAAAGGTCCTTGCAACTCCTATCACCAACTTTGTTCTAACTATTAGAGGCCAGGAGAAGCCTTACACTTTATGGCTAAGGAAAAACAATCACAACACCTCTTCAGAAACAATGTTAAGTCTCATCTTAAAAGCAGATAAAGGCAAACAATGAGAGACAAGGAGTTAACAGGTACTCAAAGGTTTATTGTCTCCTTTCCTTGAAAACCTAGAGGTAGGGGTAGAGTGGGAGGAGCTCTGCGCTTGGTTTCTAGCTCTGAGTACTGTTGACTCTTAATGAACAAGGAAAGCTAAGTCTCTTTCTTTCTTTTCTGCTGGTTCCCTCTTAGGAATCTTGCCTCTGTTTCTGCCTAGCTGTTCATCCTTATGAAAATAAGTAGGACTAGTAGCAAAGGAAGCAGCTCTGGTGGCATAGTGGGTAAGGCATTTGGCTGTTAACTGGAAGGTCAGTGGTTCAAATCCACCAGATGCTCCGCAGAAGGAAGATGAGGTTTTAAAGCCTCAGAAACCCAGCAGGGTTTGTTATAAGTCAGAATTGACTCGATACAGTGAGTTTGGTTTGGTTTGGAGTAGAAAAGGAACACCTGTGGCACAGTGGTTATTCACTCGACTGCTAACTGAAAGGTCAGTGGTTCAAATCCACCAACAGTTCTGCAGGGGAAAAGACCTAGTGATTTGCTGCCATAAAAATGAAACCATAACCGATCAAACCTGTTGTTATCGAGTTGATTCTCACTCAGTGACCTTATAGGGCAGAGTAGGACTTCCTCACAGGGTCTCCAAGGCTCTATAATCTTTTCAGAAGCAGACTACCACATCTTTCTCCCATGGTGCACCTGATGAATTAGTAACTGAGCATCCAAATGAACACTTATCCACTTCACCACCAGTACTCTGCCCATATAAACCTATAGGGCAGTTCTACTCTGTTCTGTTGTTGTTGTTGCTGTTAAGTGCCATTGAGTCCTTTCCGACTCATAGTGATCTTATGTACAACAGAATGAAACACTGCCCAGTCATGTGCCAGCCTTACGATCCTTACTATACTGAGCCCATCATTGCAGCCACTGTGTCAATCCATCTTGTTGAGGGCCTTCTCCTGTTTTGTTGACCCTCCACTTTACCAAGCATGACATCTTTCTCCAGAGAATAGTCTCTTCTGACAACATGACCAAAGTAGGTGAGATGAAGTCTGGCTGGCCATTCTTGCTTCCAAAGAGCATTCCAGCTGTACTTCTTCCAGGACAGAATTGTTGGTTCTTTTAGCAGTCCATGGTACTTTCAGTATTCTTTGCCAACACCACAACTCAAAAGCATCAACTCTTCTTCGATCTTCCTTTTTCATTGTTCAGCCCTCAGATGCATATGAGGCAAAGGAAAATACTATGGCTTCGGTTAAGCTCATCTTAGTCTTCAAGGAGATACTTTGCTCTTCAGCACTTGAGAGAAGTCTTTTGCAACAGATTTGCCCAATGCAATACATATTTTGATGTCTTGACTGCTGCTTCCATTGGCGTTAATTGTAGAACCAAGTAACATGAAGTCTTTGGCAACTTATTTACTTATGTAACGAAAATGTGCTCAGTACACAGCTCTTGACCACAAAGAGTTCCCCGTCTTGTCTGGAGACACTCTTGTCAACTTCCCATTCTAGGATATTTGGAAAAACAATGATAAGAGATGCCTATAGTGCTGTGGAAGCACAGAGTTGGGATCTCACTTTGTCTAGGACTCTGTGCTATAAGGTCTCTATGAGTGGGAATTGACCTGATAGCACACAACAACAACAGTATCACACTAAGAGTCCCTGACAGTTAATGTGAAGGTTGGAATTTGACTCCACCCAGAGGTGCCTTAGAAGAAAGACCTGGCAAAATTGTGCAAAATCAGCATTGAAAACCCTATGAAGTACAGTACTACTCCAACACATGGAGTCACAATGAGTCAAGATTGACTTGCAAGCTACTGGTGGTGGCAGTAGTATTACACAGTACCCCATAACCAAAAAAAAACCCAAACCAAACTTACTGCCATAGAATTGATTCTGACTCATAGAGACCCCCTTTGGGTTTCTGACATAGTAAATCTTTACAGAAGTAGATTGCCCAGTCTTCCTTTTGTGGAGTGGCTGGTGGGTTTGAACGGCCAGCCTTTTGGTTAAAAGTCAAATGCCTTAGGCACTATACCACCAGAGATCCTTCAGTACTCTGTTGTTGTTGTTGTTGTTATGTGCCATCGAGTCGGCCCTGACTCATAGCGACCCCTCCTTGGGTTTCCGAGGCAGTATCACTACGGAAGTAGGATTGCCCAACCTTCCTTCCGAGGAGTGGCTGGTGGGTTTGAACCGCCAGCCTTCTGGTTAGCAGTCAAGTGCTTTAGCCACTACGCTACCAGTACTTGTAAATCATTTCCTCTTCCCAAAGCAAGGAGTAGGGAAAGTTCAACGGGCTCCCTGTGCAGGGTATGTCTCTCTCTCTACATGTGTAAAGAAGCCTAATTCATGGGTAGGGAATGATGAGTAGAGAGTTGAAAGATTTCAGCAATTAAAGTGAAGAGAGAAGAACAAGAACAGATGAGGATATGGGAAAGGCTATGTCTTTTACTTGGATTTTCTGCATATAATCCAAGATGGGCAACCTCGGCCATAGAATAGGCAGTTTCAATCAAAGCCCCCTGCTGCCAGTTTTGAGGCTTTACCTAAGTAAAAATGGAATAGAAGATGCCTGGGCACAAAAGAGGTGGTGAGAACAAGAAGAGACATGGGACTTCTGACAGCGAGGTGAAAAGGGCGTAAGACTTGGATTGCTCCATTTTTTATTATTATGGTGAAATATACATATGTATAAGTTACCATTTAAAATATTTTAAAGTGTAAAATTCAGTGACATTAAGTACATTCACAATGTTGTGCAACCCCATTATCTATTTCTAAAATTTTTCATCACCCCAAAGGAAAACATGAACCCATTAAGTTGTCACTCCCCATATTCCCTCCCTTCAGTTCCTGGAACCATCAATCTGCTTTCTGTCTGTGAAAACTTGTGCAAGAGTATTCATGCAGTACTATTCACAATAGGCACAAGGTGGAAAGAACCCAGTGTCCATCTGTAGATAAATGAATAAGCAATACATGGTAAATACATACAATGGAATACTACTAACCCATAAAAAGAGATGAAATACTGATAGCTGATGTAATATGGATTCACTTGGATATACGATGGATATTTTGTGCTGCCAGGGTTAAAGACAATGTCTTTATTCATCTTCTTATCTCCTATAGTCCCTGGTAGAGTGAACACTCAAAGATGTGTTCCAAAAGCCCATTGTACAGAATTACTGGGAAATATACAATGTAAAATAAAACTCTGTGCAATCTCTTTTTGAAGATCTAGATAAAATACCTCTATGCAGATTTCTGAGACATGCACAGTCAAATCTATTGCTGTCCTATATTCTTGTTGCACTTTTACATTCTTCTGCTACAGCCAAGGATATCTTGAGATATTCTGAGGTCCTTTAAGGCAGGGATACTTCAATATATAGCTGTTGATTGAATAAATAAATGAATGAATTGCACTAATTCAAATTTTGCTTTAATTAAGACAAGGCAGACTCCATAAATAATAAAAAGATTTGATAATTATATAAATTATGGAATGCAAAAACGTCAAGGAGGCCACATGTTCTGACCTCCTCTAATCCCACAAGAGGAAGACAGGATTACCAGCAGTAACCCAAGGCCTATTACTGCAAGACCAGACATGCTGCCTCCCTCCAGCCCTTTCACCAACTGTTCCTCCCAAAGCACCCACCACCTCTCTCTTGGGTTCGATAATTCACTGCAGTGACCACACAGAGCTCACAGATTATGGGGTTTATTAGGGAAGCACCACAGGCTACAATTCTAGTTCCGGAAAAATGCTCAGTCTCTCTCCCAGCCCACTGTCCCTCAGCCAACAGTCTCTCACAGTCTCTTTCCCAGCAGTGCGGGTCCCTCGGTGTCTCACTCAGCAATGCGTGTCTCTTGCGTCTCTTTCCCAGCAACGTGTGTCTCAGGAGCCTGGGTCTCTTTAAGCAGCACATCTTCCTCAACCAGCAGTCAGAGAGAGTTCTGCCTCTAGGAGGCCTCCTTTTGAGCCCGGCAGGGTGGTCAAACTAGCCAATCATAGCATCAGAACTCTAAGCACGTGAGAGACAGTGGGCACCTCCCAGAACATTGTTTTGTGCCACAGCCCAACAGAAATACTCCAGGTGGACACCTTCAGCAATCAGGAGCTCCTCAGTTGCTCATAGAAAATCCCACCTTGGAGTTTACAAAGACTTATGGGTAGAAAAGCCACACTAAGTAATTTACTACACTGCATGGAAATAAGCTTTGAAGAAGTATCCTTTATCTCATTTGACAAATCAAAATTATAAAATATTTAGTAATCTTATTTTCATAAAAATATGGTGTGGGTTGAATTTTGTCCCCCCAAAATATAAGTTCAAGCCCTGACCCCTCACACATGTGAATGAGACTTTATTTGGAAATAGGGGGTCTTTGGAGTTGTCATCATGTTAAGATGAGGCCGTATTGCAGTAGGATGAATCCTAAATCTAATATGACTGGTTTCCTTAAAATAAAAGGAGAAGAGAGGTAGAGACATACAGGAAGAATGCCACATGATGATGGAGGCAGGAATTGGAGTGATGCATCTATAAGTCAAGGAATGCCAAGAATTGCAAGCAACCCCAAAAGCTAAGAAAAAGGAATAGATGATTCTCCCCAAGAGTCTTCAGAGAACAAAACCTTGCTCTCATCTTGATTTCTGACTTGTAGCCTTCAGGATTGTGAGAAAATAAAAATTATTTTAAGCCACCAGTTTGCAGTAATTTGTTACAACATCCCTGTTGTTGTTTGTTGTTATGTGCCGTCAAGTCGGACCCAACTCATAGCGACCCCTCCTTGGGTTTCCGAGGCAGTATCACTATGGAAATTGATTAGCCCATCTTCCTTCCGAGGAGTGACTGGTGGGTTTGAATCGCCAGCTTTCTGTTTAGCAGTCAAGTGCCTTAGGCACTACACTACCAGAGTTCCACAACATCCCTAGGAAATTAATATAATTTTTATTTTCTTTTATTTATATCACAATTATATATGCACATAGCTAAACAGCCAAACAGTTCTATAAATTATGCCATGAAAAATAGCAGTCCTATATGTCCTGTCCCAGATGTCCCTTCCTAGACGCAAACACTTTCAATTCACTTAATTGATTTTTAAATTTACCTCCTAATTTCTATATACAGTGATTTTCTCACTATTTGTGATTTTAGCATACTTGTTGCTGTTGAGTCAATTCCAACACATGGTGACCCCATGTGTGTCAGGGTAGAACTTCACTCAATAGTGTTTTCAATGCCTGATCTTTCAGAAGATTGCCAGGACTTTTTTCTGAGACACCTCTGGTTGGATTCAAAACATCAATCTTTTGGTTAGCAGCAAGTACATTAACTATTTGAACTACCTAGGGACTCTGATTTTATTTTTAGTTCTTATCTATTTGTTTCCCTGTACAGAAAATGACAAAGTGACTCTGTCAGTTTGTCATACTGTGTTGCTATGAGCTGGAGGCTACGCCACCAGTATTTCAAATACCAGCAGGGGCATTCATGGTGGACAGGTTTCATTGGAGCTTCTAGATTAAGACAGACTAGGAAGAAGGACCAGGTCATCCATTTCTGAACAAGTTGGCCACTGAAAACCTAATGAATAGCAGTGAAACACTGTCTGATATATTACTAGAAAACTTTATGAATAGCTGTGAAACATTTTTTGATATAGTGTGGGAAGATGAGTCCCTCAGGTTGGATGGCACTCAAAATATGACTGGAGAAGAGCTGTCTCCTCAAAGTAGAGTCAACCTTAATGGTGTGAATGGAGTAAAGCTTTTGGGACCTCCATATGCTGACAGGGCACAACTTAAAATTGGAAGAAACAGCTCCAAACATTGATTAATAATTGAAACATGTAATGTACAATGTATGAATCTGGCAAAATTGGAAGTTGTCAAAAATGAAATGAAATGCATAATGATTGATAGCCTAGGCATTAGTGAGCTGAAATGGACTGATATTGGCCATTTTGAATCAGGCAATCATACAGTCTACTATTCCGGGAATGGCAAATTGAAGAGGAATGGCATCTCATTCATCGTCAAAAAGAACTATCCTGAAGTACAAAGCTGTAAGTGATAGTATAATATCCATATACCTACAAGGAAGACAAGTTAATACTCTTATTATTCACATTTATACACCAATCACTAAACCCAAAGATGAAGAAATTGAAGATTTTTGCCAACTTCTGCAGTCTGAAATTGACCAAACATGTGAACAAGATATATCAAAAATTACTGGTGATTGGAATGCAAAAGTTGGAAACAAAGAAGAAGCATCAGTACTTGGAAAATATGGCCTTGGTGATAGAAATGATGTCAGAGACTGCATGATAGAATTTGCAAGACTAATAACTTATTCATTGTAAACACCTTTTTTTCAACAACATAAGCGGTGACTATACACATGGACCTCACCAGATGGAATACTCAGGAATCAGATTTACTAAAGAGGCAATGGAGAAGCTCAGTATCATTTGTCAAAACAAGGCCGGGAGCTTACTGTGGAACAGACCATCAATTGTTCATATGTCAGTTCAAGTGGAAGCTGAAGAAAATTAAAACAAGTCCATGAGAGCCAAAATATGATCTTAATTGCATCTTACCTCAATTTAGAGACCATTTAAAGAATTGATTTGACACACTGAACACTGATGACCAAAGACCAGATGAGTTGTGGGATAACATCAGGAACATCACATGTGAAGAATGCAAATGATCATTAAAAAGACAGGAAAGGAGGAAAAGACCAAAATGGATGTCAGAAAAGACTCTGAAACTTGCTCCTGAATGTAGAGTAGTTAAAACAAATGGAAGAAATGATTAAATATAAGAGCTGAACAGAAGATTTCAAAGGGCAGCTCTAGAAGAAAAGTAAAGTAATATAATCAAATGTACAAAGACCTGGAGTTAGAAAACTAAAAACGAAGAACAAACTCAACATTTCTCAAGTGCAAAGAATTGAAGGAAAAAGTCAAGCCTTGAATAGCAATATTGGGAAGGATTCCATGGGCAAAATATTGAATGATGCTGGAAGCATCAAAAGATGATGGAAGGAATACATAGAGTCAGTGAACGAAAAATGTTGTTATGTGCCATCGTGTTGGATCTGACTCATAGCGACCCCTCCTTGGGTTTCCGAGGCAGTATAGCTATGGAAGTAGATTGCCCCATCTTCCTTCTGAGGAGTGGCTGGTGGGTTTGAACTGCCAGCCTTCTGGTTAGCAGTCAAGTGCCTTAGGTACTGCACTACCAGAGCTCCTACACAATAGAATGTGAAAATTATTGAACAATGCAATTAATATCACACACAAGTAAAATTTTGCTGAAGACAATTAAAAAATAGTTGCAACAGTATGTTGACAGGGAACTTCTGGAAATTTAGGCTGGATTCAGAAGAGAATGTAGAGCAAGATATATCATTGCTGATGTCAGATGGATCTTGCCTGCAAGCAAGGAATATCAGAAAGATGTTTACCTGTGTTTTATTGATTATGCAAAGGCATTCAACTGTGTAGATCATAACAAATTATGGATAACATTGAAGAATGGGAATTCCAGAACACTTAATTATACTCTTCAGGAACCTGTAAATAGACC
Organism: Orycteropus afer afer; assembly: GCF_000298275.1. Taxonomy (NCBI): domain Eukaryota; kingdom Metazoa; phylum Chordata; class Mammalia; order Tubulidentata; family Orycteropodidae; genus Orycteropus; species Orycteropus afer. The sequence continues at coordinate 4,984,847 of NW_006921768.1, forward strand.
AAGAGGTTGTCATTCAAACAGAAAGCTGGACAATGAATAAGAAAGATCAAAGAATAAGTGATGTATTTAAATTATGACATGGGCAAAGAATATTGAATATACTATGGCCTTCCAGAAGAGCAAATGAATCTATTTTGGAAGAATTACAGCCAGAATGGTCCTTAGAAGGAAGGATGGTGACACTTCCTTTCATGCACTTTGGCCACGTCATCAGGAGGGTCTGGTCACTAAAGAAGGACATCATGGTTAGTAAAGTAAAGGATCAGTGAAAAAGAGGAAGCCCCTGAATGAGATGGATTGACACGGTGGCTGCAACAATGGGCTCAAGTGTTTGTGAGGATAACACAGGGCTGAGCAGTGTTTCATGGGGTTGAAACACTGTTGTACATAAGGTTGTTATGATTCATAACTGACCCAATCTAATAACATTAACAATCTATGCTGTATTCCTGCCAAAACAGATCCAAATTATGATAGATTCTGTTTAAAAAAACTGAATTAGAGAAAGAAGAGATGAAGGAGAGAGGAGGGAAACCTATAAATTGAAAGAGTTTTCAAGGACACATCTATCTATCGCAATGCTGGAGCCTTAGTTGGATCCCAATTCAGGCAAAGAAATTGTGATAAGAGAAAAACAATGCATTTATGAGAAATTTATGGAAACTTGAATACTGAGTAGAAGAAACAAGTAAGACACAATCTTACTATATCACCCCCACCCCCCCACATATTATACACACACACACATACATATATATATACACACACACACGCATACACACATACACATATATATAGTTTCACACACATAAATGCAAACATATATGTATGTATACACACACACACATATATATGAAGCTAAGCCACAGAAGACGAAAGGAGAGAAAAATATGTGAAATAAAAAGTCCAAGTAATGGCTCACAAAGAGTTTAGTAATAGGTTCTCAGTATCATTGTTCTGAAAGAAATCTCTCCTTTCTGAAAAGTCACTTTAATAAGCACAAAAGTGACCATTTTACCTTGTTTTTCCACTCAGTTGATGGAACTCTGATTAGGCCATTTTTCCTCTTACTTCCTTGTCTTTTATCATCAAACAATCTGAAAATGATAAGAGAGCAGTGTGTCCTGAAGGATGGGGTTGTCCCATTACACTGAAATTATTTCAATTTCATTTTGTTTCAAAAAAACTTCCCTTACAAAAGGATAGTAGAAGGACCTAAATTTCCGTTTTGGCACTAAATGCATCTCAGTGCTGTGGAAACATTTCATTTTCTACTAATTTCAGGGTCTATATATCCCTTGCTGTTTGTAGTCTTAAAAAAAAAAAGTGAAAAAAGGAACACAAGAAAGAAAAGAAGAAACCCTATGACAAGAACATTAAACCCCCAGGGTGGTTCATTTCAATGTCGAAGCCTTTCTTCACTACTCCAGGGACACTTATGTCAATGTCTTAATAAAGGAAGTAAAGCAGTTTATATGCCTCAGAGCACATGGGCTTGGACCAGAAAATCAACCGTGAAGGGAGAGCCCTGGGCCCATGGAACCTTTCCATAGAGGAATGGGCCTATTCTTGTGATGACCACATGACACAATTTGCAAAGGACAGGTTTAATGCTGTCACTATTAAGACTGGAAAGGAAACATCTTTGAAGAAACATTTGTTTCTCACCCCTCCAAATCTTGACTTCATTTCACAATCACAAGTATGCTAGAAATAATTCTACCTGAGCTCAATAAATTTTTATTTTTATAATGCTGAAATAAGTACGCAATGAAAATTGAAAAACATTTCTATAACACAGAGTGATTTTGCTGTCACGAGAATTCCTCTATCAGGCAGTATATTTCTATTTTGACTACCATGAATTATTTCGATATACAAATTAGTAAATTATACTACATGATGTATCTATTACTTAGTCTCACTTATATTTTGATAAACTTAAAATCAAATGGAAAACCAAGAGCCATTAGTTTGTTTGAATATTTAAATATTCTATAAGTAATATTTAATAATATAGAACTAATTTTTCAAGTGAGATCATATAGTACTTATTCTTTTGTGAGTGACTTATTTCACTCAGCATAATGTCCTTCAGGAAGCTGTGGTGGTGTAGTGCCTAAGGCATTTGACTGCTAACCAGAAGGCTGGTTGTTCAAACCCACCAGCCACTCCTCGGAAAGAAAGCTGGGCAATCTACTTCCGTAGTGATATTGCCTTGGAAACCCAAGGAGGGGTCATTATGAGTCAGATCCGACTCAATGACAGTGGGTTTAATGTCCTTCAGATTCCTCTATGGTATAATGTATATTGAGAACTCACTATTTTTTTTCCTAAATTTTATTTATTTTGCTGTTGTTGTAGAGAATATACCCAGCAAAACATACAATTCAACAGTTTCTACATGTACCATTTAGTAGCATTGATTATATTCTTTGAGTTGTCTCACCTTCCTTTACTGAGTTTTCCCTACCTCATTAACATAAACTTACTGCCCCTTAAGGTTCCTATCTAATTGTGGAGTTGCTATGGGGCAATCTAATTCCGTAGTGATACCACCTTGGAAACCCAAGAATGGGTCACTATAAGTCACATCCGACTCGGTGGCAGTGAGTTTGGTTTTTGGTTTATTGTTCATGTGATCTTATATAAATAGTTCTTAAGAGAGCATAATGTTCAAGGCAGAACTTTTTTTCACTAATTATCCTATTATTTGGTTTTAATATGACTTTAGGGTATACATTTTTGAAGATTATCTCAGGGCAATTGTTTCAAGGGTCATTCACCCTCCCTGATATAGAATTTTTACTGCTGTAGTTTCTACTATAGACTTTAAGGTTCTTAGTCAAACAAGTTTCCCTTAGAGCTGAAAAGGATGAACACATTCAGTTCATGGTAACAAAATGTAAATTGCTCATCTAACTTTTGGAGATATGTTCTGTGAACAACTGTGTAAACTAGACATTTTCTATCTGTTTTCATGTTTTTCCATTTAGATATAAATTTCAAGTCCAAGCTTGTTAATAGGCAATATGCATTTGCAAAGTTAGGCTTCCATTGAATTGTAGTAACAACGATGGTTTACAGTGAAAGTGTCATTGACTAGGGTTTAGATATTATGTTTTTTTTTTTTTTTTTTTTTTTTTTTTTTTCTGATATTTCCCTGCTGAGGTATTTAATGTACAGCACAAGTGCCTAACCTCTGGTAGATTTCAAATCTCTGAAATTGACAAAAACTGAAGAACAATAATCCTTCCAATCATTAACTTTTAAAGAAATAGTTTTTGTTGTTTTTGACAAATGACTGAATGCTTAGGTATCAGGATTGCTTAATAGTGTTTAGTATGTATATGAGGTGAAAACTGATATTTTTTTGGACCACTTTGTATATTTTTGTCTTAGTCACTTGTCGATTTTGAAAAGTCTCCATTTTGCCTTGAAGACATCATTCTAGTTTTATAAATGTTAACTCCTCAGTGATGAAAAACTACATTGTGCATATGTAGTGTCTGTGAAATTGATGGTCATTCTATTCATTAATTGTGAATAGTGATAAGACACATATATGGTAATGTCCCTTGTTAAGAATTCAAATTTAATGACTAGTATTATTGATTCCTTTCACCTTCTTCAATTCATTTTCTTTATGTATTCCTTCACTTTGCAGAAGTGTATTTTTTAGCTGTATAAAATAAATTGTGAATTATAGTTTCTAATTTATAGTGAAATTGGCCTTCAGATGATATTCCCACTTGATGAATATATAAAAAGCATATATGGGATTTCTGCTCTTGGCAATCTCACCCTAAGTAGTTTGGACAAACCATCCCACTACAAGAAACTATGGAAGCTACACACATTAAACATATATTTTTGAAGGCATTTGAGAGCTATCAAGACAGTGAAGAATTATGAAGACAAGACCCCGAGAAGGATTCCAGGGCATTCTTCTTGACATTTGGGGCCATTTTAATCTGTAGAGGGGCTAGTCAATTCTGAAAATATGCTCCAATAGGCACAAGGAGTTAAAGACAAAAAACTGAGAGTTCAGGGTCCATCAGGAGAAGGAAATCAGGTAACTACCTCAAATTTTGGATTGGGATCCAAAAGGACTATGTTCTAGGAGCAATGACAAGTTGAAAATAGAGCAACCATCTCAGGGAGGACATTAAGCCTTGAGTCATCTCCATTTTTGAATAGATTAAGGTAATCTGGGATTGTTAGTGATTCTAGCATACCTGCCTGCCTGAAACAAATAATCATTTTAGGAAGACAGTTATATTACCTGAGTACTTTTTCATATATGATCTCTAGCTTTCAAAAAAAGAAAGACATACTAGTGGCTGAAAAATTATGTGACTATGAATCGAGAGGAAGGATAGACAATAGGAACAGATTTATAGGGGATTCAGATAATGTATATGTTAGAAACTAATTTAAAAATATGTATGTTTATTTCTAGAAACTAAATGATAAAATAAAAGGAAATAGAAAAATTGGCTCCGAGTTAGAAGCTATACAAAAGAAAATAAGTAGAAGTTCTGGAAGCAAAAAGTACAACAAATGAAATAAAAAACTGAAAACCTAGATATAACAGCAGATTGAAAAAGGTGAAAGGAGAATTAATGACATAGAAGATAGGTCAGAAGAAAATATCCAAATATCTACATTATAAAGAAAAAAGAATGGAAAAATACAGAAAGGAGCAAAATAGACATATGAGATATGGTGAAAATGTTTAACTCTAGAAAAGTCAGAAACAATATTTGAAAAGATAATTGGTTTGAGCTTTCCCAAATAATTTGTACAATAAGTCCAAATATTTTTACAGCAATAGGAGCAGACTCTGTCTCTGATCTGCACCTTGATTTTGTTTTACTTAGGATTATGTATTGGACTTCCTTCCATTTTAGATGTATTTGTAAACTTTGTTTTTTCCACTGTTGCATAGTTGATTGTAAGTTAAAATTGATTCCTTAAATTCTAGGTATATATAAAAAAATAAATAAACTTGTTCTACAGGTAGTCTCTGACTTACAAAGGGGTTCCATTCTGATGAGTCTGTCATAAGTAGTAGTCACGTCTGATGTAAGTTGAATACCTCATTTTTCTTATTTTAAGTTTTCATTATTATTGCCTTTTATTATCAGTATCTTTATAAATCTGATCTTTATTTGTCCTTACGGGTTTGATACAATACATATAAACTTACAGATATTTTTTAATACGTACATACCATGCAGTTAATTACTTAATGTGGTTCTCTAGCCATAGTGTTTGTGACTCTCACCAGCAGACTGGGTGGAACTATGTAAATGTGAGGTGCTTGGTGGCCCATCAAGAGGATTGGATAGCTTGCTAATGATGTAAATAAGGTACACAATACCCTTGTGGAGGTGGGACCATGGAAATAAAGTGTATGGAACCCTAATGTCTGGGTTAGTCGGTTTTGCAATCCCACCACATCTAATATGAGCCATCTCAAAAGGGGAAAGGGAGGATCTCGCTATCATCAAGAGATAGAGGCTGGGAGAGGAGTGTGCACTTGGACCTGAGATCCCTGCCCTGAGGCAACATCAGAGAAAATGGCTGAGATGACAGAGAGATGGTGGAAGCAGAGGCAGCAGAACCAAGAGATCAGCATGAGATGAAGTGGCAGGCTTCCTGGCTCATGGACTGAGAAGCCGAATGCTTTCAGGCACGAGGCTTGCTGGCAGAGTAAGGTGCCCCTATCAACAGAGCTAAAAGAGCTATGTGGGAACTCTGGTAGCGTAGTGCCTAAGATACTTGACTTCTAACCAGAAGGCTGGCGGTTCAAGCCCACCAGCCACTCCTTGGAAGGAAGGTTGGGCAATCTACTTCCATAGTGATACTGCCTCGGAAACCCAAGGAGGAGTTGCTATGAGTCGGGTCCCACTCAATGGCACATAACAACAATAACAACAGAAGAGCTATGCAATACTTGCCTGAGCAAGGCAGAAGCTAGGCTGAGAGGCTGAGGGCCAAAAAGAGGCAAGCCTATGGCAAGGCTGTCCTGATAGAAAAATTGTATTCTGAGCATTCCTGTACCTGAATTGTAACGTGTTACTTCCCTAATAAACCCCACGATCATAAATATTGTCTGTGAGATCTGTGTGGCCACTGCAATGAATTCTCAAACCTAGTAGAGAAGTAGTGAGTGCTATGAAAGGGATGGTTTGGGTTAGAACTGATTTAAAAAAAAAAAAAATTGGAGGGTGGTAGCATGTCTGACTGACTTCCACTTTATAGGTACCAGCCTTGGGTTGATGCTGCTAACGGTGATTCTGTCTCTCCCTCATGAAGTTAGAGGAGGTCAGAAGAACCTCCCCTATGCCCTTTTTGCGCAGTTGACATCAAAAGTGGGATTCATTGCAATGGCTCCAAACTCATAGAAACATGAGACATTGTAAGAAAAAGAAGGAAGGGGCCTGGGAATTGAAACTTTTGATTTGTAGCTGGTTATTTTGTTGTTGTTATCTGTAATGGCTGAAAGTAATATAAAAGATATGTTGTAGCTGAGGGGAGAAAAGCTTGGGGTAAGAGCTGGGCCATTAAAGGAGATGATTGATAGTGGACCTTCTAGCTCCAGCTAGCCACAGGCTCAGGGCCATATGCATATGAATGGGAAGAGAGTCAAGGTGTGGAGAAACTAAGATGAAACTGGAATGTTTAAAAATGGTTGTGTGTTTTGGGTAATATGTTTATCTGAATGGACTATGGATATTGAATGTTTTTCCTAAATATAGGTAAAATGAATAATGGATATTATAGATTACAGAGCATGTGTAACTCCACCTTTAGCCAATATTTGACTGGATATGCTAAAAGGGAACTAGATTTTGCCTGGAAGAAACACAGACTGTTGGTTTGAATCCAATAGCCCTGTGTATAGCGTATTGGGGGCTTATGTAGAAAACCTGAGCCCCACCCAAGAAATTTGCATTCAAAAATAAATGCAGACCCATCCAGGACTGCTGAGAGAACAGAAGATTTTACGTTTGAAGGAAGGACCTGGAGAGAGAGAGAAAAAAAAAAATAAAAGACTATTTTGTTTTTTGAATTTCGGGGTTCGTCTTTGGGTGCATTGAGGCAGGAAGGTCAGATGTCCATTAAAAATTCCCTTTCAGGACTGGAAGTTAAAGGACTGAACAAGTAGACAGTCTGGTATGGTCATTTGTGATCACCACCTGGGTCCACTTGATGAGTGGAAGTGAGGTATGTGCACCAATGAATAAACACCTGAGTTTGGCACTCACTGACCTAATGCATGGGAGCTAGGGATGAGATAGGAAGGGCTGGCTGATCTGAAGTGTGGAAAATTGTGTAGACTCATGAGTCTACAGGCATTGACCTAGCCCATGGGGGCTAGGGATGAAAGAGGGAGAGAGAGAGAAAGAGAGAGAGAGAGAGAGAGAGAGAGAGAGAGAGAGAGAGGGCCTGGCTGGTCTGAAGTGCAGGGAGGTGTGTGAACTTCCAAGCTTACAGCTGGTACCCAATAACCTACCTTAGGGCTGAGCTGACCAGAACCAACTGAATGAACAGAATGATGTTTGACACCATGAGCTGATGTAAATTGCTATAATTTGATGGCTTGCTCTGGACTAGATTTTGTTTATGGATGCTGATGCTCAAAGTTCCAACCAGAACAGAAGATTCTTCAGAGAAAGGAATATGCTTGTTTCCTTTTTTTTTTTCCTACTAGTTTGACAGGGATGGGCAATTTAGAGATTGGCCATCTAAAATTGGGGAGAGGTAAAGGCGTGAAGTAGCTGGCTTATAAACTTTCATGGGTATGCTTATACTTAAAATAATTGGAAAGGGGATGTTAATATTTCAAGTATGAAACGGCCAATGGCTAGAAAATCAAGGGGGTGGCTTATGGTGCAGTGAATTAGTTAATGTGGCACTTTTAGCCATGATTTTTGTGACTCCCACAGATGATAAGGTGAAAGCATATAAATGTGAAATGCTTTGTGGCCCACCAAGATGATTGGATAGCTCTCTAATTATGTAGATAAGATACATGGAACTCTTGTGAGGTTGGGACCATGCAAATAAAGTGTATGGATTCATTACATGGGGATTGGTCAGTTTTGCTAACTCTCTAGGCTTAAAATGAACCATCCCAGAGGCAGAAAGGGGAGATCTCACTGCCCTCAAGAGACAGAAGCTGGGGAGTGGGGCAAGATGGCGGACTAGGCAGAAGGATTGCACAGACCCTCTTCAACAAAGAAAAGGGAAACCAATTAACACAGACACAGAAGATAATCTTGGACCC
>NW_006921768.1:5001470-5028934 GCF_000298275.1 Orycteropus afer afer
AAAAAAAAAAAAAAAAAAAAAGAGACAGAAGCTGGAAATGGAGTACGTCCTTTGACCTGAGGTGCCTGCACTGAGATGATAGCAGAGAGATAGCTAAGAGCAGAGAACAGCAGAGATTCAGTAGAAAAACAGTGGCAGCAGAGTCCGCAGCACCAAGAGGCCAGCATGTGATGGAGCAGCAGACTTCCTGGCCCAAGGTGTGAGAAAGCTGAGTGGCTCCGAGCAGAAGGCTTGCTGGCAAAGTGGGGTGCACCTATCATCAGAGGTAAAAGAGCTCTCTAACACTTGCCAGATCAAGCCAGAGGCCAGGATGAGAAACCCTGAGCTGATGGGAGGCTTTCCTAATTGAAGAAATGTATCCTGAGCATTCCTGAACTTGAATTGTAACCTGTTACTTCCCTCATAAACCCCATAATCATGAATATTGTCTGTGAATTTTGTGTGGCCATTGCAATGAATTATCAAACCCAGCAGAGAAGTAGAAAGTGCTGTGGGCAGGACATGGGAGGTGTCAGAATTAATAATAATAATAAAAAAGTCGGAGGAAAGCAGCATGTCTGACTTCTGCCCCCTAGGAACCAGACTTGGACTGATGCTTTTTATAGTGATTCTGTGTCCCCATCATGAAGTGGGAGGAGGTCAGAAGATGCCTCCCCCACACCCTTTCTGCACATACATAAAAAATACACGAATCATAAAATTTGTTCTGATGGAGAATAATTGGAGGACAATGGTATTTTGTCTGTTGTGGTAATAACTCCACTTGTGGAAGGTTCTGCATCATCAGGATTATCCCTGGGTATGGGGATGGCATTTCTAGTCAGAAAATGAGTGGGAATTATCTCTATGGTCCTTTTCTTTTTTTCTTCATATATTTCTGGTAACATCACACTGATCTTGAATCTATCAGCTTTAGCAAAGTGATCCATGTTTGGTTCATGTTTCAAGGAACCAAAGCTCCTGATTTAGTTTAGAAAAAAATTTCAGCTAATCCTTTCTCTGTAAACTTTCTTGATAACTTTTCTTCTTCAGCATTTCTTTCCTCTTCAAAATCCATTAAGTCCTGATCTGTCAATTCCCCTTTCTTTATGATTTGTGAGCTGTTTGACATCGGCAATAAATTCTGAATTCCTATGGATGATTTTCCATAGATATCTTCCATCATATTATCTGGATCAAAGACTTGGAGCATGTTCATATAACTCAGTAATTTTTTTCCCCCATATCCCCTGGATTCATTTTCCTGTAACTCTTCCAAGGAAGATGCAATATTCCAGATACACTGATGGATAAAATTCTTCCAGAAATTGCATAATGTTGTACCTCCATGTGTTGCAATTATTACCAGAGCAAACGTAATCTGTAGGTAGTATGCCTTGAAGGTGATGATTTCATCTTGATTGGTAGTCTGAATCACAGCTGTTGTATTGGGAAGTAGATACATCACTTTAACATCTTGATTTAAATGATCTGCTTGAGGAGGCTGTCCTGGGGGCATTATGAAGTAGCAGCAGATTCTTGAAAGGAATGCTCTTTCAGGGTAGTGCGCTTCTGGTATTAAACAATTTAAAAGCCAGTCTTCAAATATCATGATCATCACCCAGGACTTGTAATTACTCCTGTAGTGGACAGCAGCTGATTTTTGTCAATATTTTTGAATGCCTGGCCCTTTCTAGGGGAGCTCTGATGACGTGGTGCTTAAGGCATTTGACTGCTAACCAGAAGGCTGGCAGTTCAAACCCACCAGCCACTCCTCGGAAAGAAGACTGGGCAATCTACTTCCATAGACGTACTGCCTCAGAAACCCAAGGAGGGGTCGCTATGAGTCAGAAATGACTCCATGGCAGTGAGTTTGTTTTTTTTCAGGGGGCCATTTTTAGCACAGTGAACAAGAAAAGTTTTAATTGATATCTAGCAGCATTTCTGTGAAGCAGCAGCGTGATCCTGTCTTTAAATGCCTTGAAACTAGGCATCAGCTCTGCCTTTTTGTGAATATATGTCCTTTCTGGCATCCTTTTCCAAAACAATCCCGATTTGTCCATGTTGAAAATCTGCTCTGGTAGATGCTCTTCATCTGGTTTTATTTTGTCCGCTCATTCTTAAATTTTTGACAGCTTCAGTATTGGTGCTTCCTGTCTCTCCAGTTATACACACATTAGATAAACCAGATCTGTGCATGAAGTGATGGAACCAGTCCTTACTGGGATCAAAGTACTGCAGCAGTCTTCTCCTTGCTGTTCTTTCAGATTTTCAAAAAAAGTTTCCTGCTTTTGTTTGAATCCTTAGTAAACTCATGGGCATTCTCTTCTGGATTTGGTCTTCTATCCAAATCACCAATAGCTTCTCCATCTCATAAATTGACCTTTGCCCGTTCTTTGTTAAAATTGTCGATTTAATGTCAATTGTTCCTATAACTGCCTCCAAAATCCTGTTCTTATCCTTAGTGGTTGTCAAAATGGTTGAATTGAGACAGTCATTCCATATGTACTGCTTTGATGATTTTCTTTTCATTATCATGGGACTTGATCTTCATCTTTCTGCCCATGTCCAGAGCCTTGTTTACCTGTTTTGGGTTAGAACTTTCAGTGGAGTCTTTTGCTAGACGTACTGTGGGTGTCAGCAGTGCAGGTGTTACAGTCAGAGAAAATTGAACAACTTGATTGCAAATTAACAGCTGATGTTTCTTATGGTACAAAATGCTGAATAAGATCACGCTACAGGTCAGGTCTACAGTGAAGTTGGCCTTAGTGTCATAACAATGACATTAGAGTTGTAAGGGCTCAGTTGTCAATCCATATGTAGTTAGAATTGAACATTGTCCAATTGAACATCGTCCATTATGACTCCTGTTACCAACTTCAAAGTAGACTAGGCCATAGCCTGCTATACAGCAGTGTTTTGAACAGTATGTCATAGAATTGAACATCTTTGAGTGAATATCTGAGAATGATAACACCAGCAAATTATGTGCTACAACACTGTATATAGTGTATTACTAACAATAAGATGTACAAACAAAAACAGAGTCGTAAGAAGTTTGTTGTAACTTGAATATGTAAATCCAGGACCTCCTGTACATAAAATACTTTTAAATTCAGAAACTTGAAACATAACTTTGCAAAGGGACCCTTTTTGCCCTTGTGCATACAGAGAAATGCCACCAGAACCCACAGAATACATAATACTCTCCACAGATTCATTTGAAAAATACTTAGAACAGAGTAGCTCTTAGGATTTTATTTTTTAATCTCTGCTTTTGCTCTCTGGGTCATCTTTGCTTATTCCTTCCATGTCACAATCCAAAATGTAGATATGATTGTCATTAAACATGAAGATTCTGGAATTTTACAATGAAAGGAATTTTGCATTCTAACACATCACAACAGGAATAAATCCTAACAATGATAATGCTTTAATATTTATTTTGATTAAAGAATCTAAATCATGCCTCTCTCCCAGTTGAGGATACCCACCCACTACCACTGAGTTGATTCCGATTCATAGTGACTCTTTGGACAGAGTAGTACTGTTTCCTAAGGGTTTCCAAGGCTGTAAATCTTAACGGAAGCAGACAATTTCATCTTTCTCCTGAGTGGCTGATGGGTTCGAACGGTTGACCTTTTGGTTAGCAGCTGAATGCTTTAATCTCTGCACCACCAGAGCTCCTTGGATGAACAATATACATTCTGTGAAGGGCTAAACAAATTAAAAATTTAATAAAATTAAGATAAACTTGTAAACATACTACTATTTTATGGAAAATGCTTTCATAACATTCTTGTTTATCATCAAAAGGCAACAAATTAATTTAGATTAATTTTGCTACACATTTTACTTGACTATATTAGTAAATTCTCTTATACTAAAGATACATTTCTAAAGTAATAAGTCTAGTTTTTAACCCATAAATAAATATTCAAGAAGTTACTTTTATTTATTTATTTGTTGTTGTTGTTATGTACCATTGAGTCAGACCCGACTCATAGCAATGCCTCCTTGGGTTTCCGAGGCAGTATCACTTTGGAAGTAGATTGTCCCATCTTCCTTCCAAATTTATTTATTTATATTTTATTATTTTTTCATTATATTTATTTTTTACGCCATTTCTTGACACTCTTTTTCATGAAGTAGAGCTATCTGCTAGAGGAAAAAATTTAGTATACCAGTTAGTAGCATGAGTTTTTGGAATTCTACAGTTATGGCTCAAATTTTGACTCACTCCCCTTACTAGTTATGTGAACTTATGCAGTCTTATAACTTGCCTAAGCCTCTTTTGCTAGGGCAGAGATTGCTAGTTGCTTACCAATACATTTTCTCTTTCTGTTTTAGTAACAGAACCATGATTTTATTTGAGGCAGAAAACATGTTGATAATAAAACAAAAAACAAAACAAAACAAAACCCCATTTTGCAGCCTTCAGTGTAGTTAGGTGAGGAAAAGGGTCTTTTCAATGATAGTGAATTCGTTTGGAAGTGATAATTTTGCGTCTACTGACTGGTATGTGATCTAGATGACTGGAACTTTAAGAGCAATCTAGGACCATGAGGAAACCTGGAGTGTAGTAGCTGTCTTAGTTTCTTAGATCTGCCAAAACAAAATATCACAAAGTGGTGGCTTTAAGAACAGAAATGTATTTTTTCATAGTTTTGGAAGCTAGAAATCCAAATCAGGTTATTGGCTGTGTCAATTCCTTCTAAGGACTTTGAGAAAGGAACTGTTCCGTGTCTATCTCCAGCTTCTAGTGGCTGTTGATAATCCTTAGCATTCCTTTGCTACTTATAGAAGCATCTGTTTCCACCATTACATGATGTCTGTCTTGTCCATGTGACTACTCTTCCCTTTTATAAGACATAACAACGTAAGAAGAGATTAGTGTTAGGGCTAATTTTGTTCTGGCAGGACCTCGATTAACTTAATCGATAACAAAGGAAAAGCCCTATTTCCAAACAAGGTAACAAATAATCTTTAGTTTCAATATATTTTCTTATTTCATATACATGAAATCACATAGTGTTTGTCCTTCTATGACTGGTTTATTTCACTGACCTTAGTGTTTTTAAGATTCATCCATGTTATAAATGTGCCAACAGGTAGATCCTTTTTACTCTCTGGTGGCATAGTGCCTAAGGCACTTGACTGCTAATCAGAAGGCTGGTGGTTCAAACCACCAGCCACTCCTCGGAAGGAAGATGGGGCAATCTACTTCCATAGTGATACTGCCTTGGAAACCCAAGGAGGGTTTGCTGAGTCAGAACCAACTCGACGGCAGTGAGTTTTCTTTGAGTACTCCATTTTATGGATATACCACAATTTGTTTATCCAGTAACCGCTTGAAGGACATATGGGTTCTTTCCAGTTTGGAGCTATGAAAATTTCATAGCAGTTTTCCTGAGCTGCTATGAAAATTTATGTACAAATCTTTATATGGGCATATGTTTTGATTTCTCTTGGATAAACACCTGGGAGTTGAATGGCTGATTATATGGTATGAGTATGTTTTTCTTCTTAAGAAACTGCCAAACTGTTTGCCAAAGTGGCTGTACTGTTTTACATATCCATGAGCAATGTGTGAGTTCCAAGTGCTTTAAATCTTTCCAAGCACTTAAAATTGCCAGTCAGATTTTTGTTTTGCTTTTCAATTTTAACCATTCTAAAACAAACAAACAAACAAACCAAACTCACTGCCATCAAGTAGATTCCAACTCACAGCAACCCCCATTGGGTTTCCAAGGCTGTAAATCTTTGTGGAAGGAGATCACCCCATCTTCCTTCTGCAGTGTGGCTGGTAGATTTGAACTGCTGACTTTCTGGTTAGCAGCCAGATGCCTTAGCCACTATGCCACCAGAGCTCCTTAGCCATTTTAATAAGTGTGTGTAGCTCTGGTGGCATAGTGCCTAAGGCATTTGACTGCTAACCAGAAGGTTGGTAGTTCAAACCCACCAGCCACTCCTCAGAAGGAAGATTGGACAATCTAGTTCCTTAGATATACTGCCTTGGAAGCCCAAGGAAGGGTAGTTATGAATTGAATCAACCTGAGGGCTGTGAGTTTGGCTTCTTCTTCTTCTTTTTTTTTTAATAAATTAAATGAATAAATGGAGAACATGAATATATTCATGTAAAATTGAATAAGTGGAGAAAAGATCGAAGTTGTCAAACATTTCATTTTACTTGGATCTACAATCAAATGATATATTGCACTGGCATATGTGCTGCAAAAGAACTCTTTAAACTGTTAAAGAACAAATATGTCACTTTGAAGACTATGGTGCACCTGACCCAAGCTATGGTATTTTAAAGAGCCTTGTATGCATGTGAGAGCTGGACAATGAATAAAGAAGCCTGCAGAAGAACTGATACATTTGAGTTGTAGTGTTAGTGAAGAATATTGAATGTGCCATGGACTGCTAGAAGGACAAATAAATCTGTCTTGGAGGAAGTATAGCCAGAATTCTCCTTGGAAGTGAGAATGGCCTGACCTTGTCACTCATTCTTTGGTCATGTTGTCAGAAGGGACCAGCCCCTGGAGAAGAAGATCATGCTTGGTAAAGTAGAGCATCAGTGAAAAAGAGGGTGGCCCTCAATGAGACGGATTGACACAGTGACTGTGACGATGGGCTCAAGCATGGCAACAATTATGAGGCTGGCACAGGACCAGGGAGTTTTTCATTCTGTGCATGGGGTCAATATGAGTTGGAGTCGACTCAATGGCACCCAACAACAACAACAACAACAATAGGTGTGTAGCGGTATCTCACTGAGGTTTTAATTTGCGTTTCTCTAATGACTGATGATGCATTGCGTCTTTTTTATGTGCTTATTCACCATCTATATATCTTCTTTAGTAAAGCATCTGTTCAGATATTTTACCCATTTTTAAAAATAAGATGAGTCTTGAGATTTTTCTCCTAATAATTTGGTTATAAGTCTTTTATCAGTTCTGTGTTTGCAAATATTTTCTCCTAGTTTTTTGTTTTTTTCATTTTCTTATTTAAAAATTTTATTTATTTTGTTGTTGAGAATATTCACAACAAAACATATACCAATTCAACAGTTTCTACAATTCAGTGACATTGACTATATTCGTTTTGTGCAATATTCTCACCCTTGTTTTCTGAGTTATTCCTCTCCATTAACACACACTCACTGCCCCCTAAGTTTCCTATCTAATCTTTCAAGTTGCTGTTGTCAATTTGATCCCACAGAGCTAGTTCTTAAAAGAGTGTAATGTACAACACAGACATTTTTTTGAGTTAAGCTAAACTATTGTTTGGTTTTAAGAATGTTTCAGGGATATTTTTGGTGTAAGGTTAAAGATGATGTTAGGACAATAGTTTCAGGGGTTCTTCTAGTCTCCACAGCTCCAGAAAGTCTAG
This sequence comes from Orycteropus afer afer, assembly GCF_000298275.1. Classification (NCBI taxonomy): domain Eukaryota; kingdom Metazoa; phylum Chordata; class Mammalia; order Tubulidentata; family Orycteropodidae; genus Orycteropus; species Orycteropus afer. The sequence goes on from NW_006921768.1 coordinate 5,008,845, forward strand.
ATCCAAGAGAATTTGAAGTTCTGTTATATATTTTCTCCTTTGATCAGGATTCTTCTATAGAATTTTTGATCAAAATGTTCAGTAATGGTAGCCAGGCACCATCCAGTTCTTCTAGACTAATGGAAAAGGAGGCAGTTGTGAAAGGAAACAATTATAAGTACATTACCAATGCTTGCTTTCTGGGGAAAATAAAAATCTTGAAAATCTGATCAACTCTTTGAAGTTTTAGAGAAAATATAAAAATCAAGGACATCTATTAAACACAAATACTAAGCAAAATAATTTCTGCTTTTCATCAGTGAGGCAATGTATGAATGTTTCTGGGTGGAGAAAGAAGGCAGCAGTATAGTTTAATTATGCATCAGGGTTTGAAAATTTAGAGTGAAAATACACCATGACATCATTATGACTGAGAAGATAGCAAGTCACACATAGCAAAAAAATGTCAAGAGAAGTTAAATGGAAGGGTTACTATTTAACAGCGTTCATTTACAGACTAGCAAACTCTAACAGCTACAGTATTTATTTTTGAACTGTACTCAGCTCCTGAATATCTTTAACTCATATATATGTGGAATTGTATTAAAAGTTCTAGAAATTCTTTCCATATTATAGGCATTATTAGCAAGAGAACACATCTACAACAAACAAGTGGAACATACACTGTCCCTGGGAAGATTTTCTATATTTCAACGTGTTTATTGCCTAAGGCACTTGACTGCTAACCAGAAGGCTGGCGGTTCAAACCCACCAGCCACTCCTCGGAAGGAAGGTTGGGCAATCCTACTTCCGTAGTGATACTGCCTCAGAAACCCAAGGAGGGGTCGCTATGAGTCGGGGCCGACTCGACGGCAAACAACAACAACAACAACAACAACCCATAGAATTTTTTCAGTGGCTGATTTTTGGAAACTGATTATGAGGACTTCCTTCTAAGGTGCCTCTGGGTGGGCTCAAACCTCCAACCTTTAGGTTAGAAGCCAAGTACATGAACTGTTAGTATCACCCAGGGACTTCTCAGTATAAGAAGATGATGTTAATAATGTTGATATAGTGTGCTGGAATTTGCCTGACTATAAAGTTGCATGCCAAGAACTCAGAGCTTTGAACCAGTTCAATTCACTTTGACCCCCTACTGAGAATTTGCATTTTCAGTCTAGATATATTGAACAGAATCTATATTTTAACAAGATCTTCATGTGATTTTTAGAAATCTCTGGGATTTGTAATGTTTGTTTGTTGTATGTGCCGTAAAGTTGGACCCAACTCATAGCGAGCCCTCCTTGGGTTTCCGAGGCAGTATCACTATGGAAGTAGTGGGTGGTGGGTTTGAACCACCAGCCTTCTGGTTAGCAGTCAAGTGCTTTAGGCACTATGCTCCTGGGATCTGTAATGGAGATTAAAAATGTAGACTCTGATTTAGTGTATCTGGCATGGAAATACAAATTTTCAGCAGGGTGTCCAACCAGAATAAACTAGTTCAAAGCCCATAGGAACTTGAGTGTACTAGCAGGGTGTACTGGAATGACTATCTATGCTGTTTTAAACAACTCTTGACAAAGTGGACAGACATAATGTTATTATTTCAAGTTTGGTTTGCATTGCAGTGAGAAAAAAAGAAAGTAAAAGAGTGAGAGAGAAGAAGAAAAATGTCTATAAACCATATGTTAGTAAGATGTTTACTAATAATCTACTGTTTCAGATCATTAAATGTGAACTGCAGTAAATTCTCGCAAAAGAGCAGAGATCTAGGTTGCCTGAGCTCATTCATTTATGCCTGGGGTGACATTCATTATCGCTCTGCAAAGGGAAGCTACAAGAATTCAGTGCAATTATAGATCTGTTGGTTTTGATGTTGGATCTAGAGCCAGATATATTGTTATCATCTGATAAAAACTCAAAACTCACTGCCATTAAGTCGATTCCAACTCATAGCAACCCCTATTGTGTTTCCATAGCTGTACATCTTTACAGAAGCAAACTGTCTCATCTTTCTTCCATGGAGCAGCTGGTGGCTTTGAACCACTGACTTTTGGTTAGCAGCCAAATCCTAACCATACAATAGCAGAGCTCTTATCTTCCTGATAGTGGCAAGCAAACATATATTTCTATAGATATTAGAGTTTTAAAAAATGTGTTGCCTTGTTTGCTGAAGAATAAGAGCAAATATTAAAAGAAATTTCAACTTCGCTTGGTGGCCTACATGGTATTTGGAAAAAATGCACTATGTTTTTAGTTAAAAGAAAAAATGTCTCGGACAACATACAATCTTAGATTAATAAATTAGTGGAAACACCTAAATATCTGAATCATAGTAGACACAATATATGAGTTAGATACTCACAGTCCATGTATTATATTCAATAATATTAGATGTTTTTACAACTTGCATAAAAATCCTAACAATCTGGTGTTGTTTGGGAAATTCACAAAGCCAGGCTTAACAGAGATGCAAGGCTGGGGAGCTGCAGAGCTGTGGACAGTTTACTCAGGGGGCCACCAACACTCAATCTATACCTGATGTTTGTGGCTTGGTGTTTATGATCAAACTGGCCACAAAATATTGTTTTATTTATTTCCCTCAGCCAAATGGTGAGACCAACTTCTAACATATGGAGACATTTCTACACTGTAAGAGAGAAATAAAGAAAAGGATTTCAAAATAATGTCATGTGGGAATATATGGTTCCAAATGAGAGTACTAGGTAATAGTTTATATAGTAAAAGTAATAGCCAATGAATTTTGTGACTTTTCTCTTTTTCTTCTCAAATCCATTTCTGAAGAAAAGGGGGACATTCTGAATCTATTTGACATAGTAGAGTACATTTTAAAACATTGTTTCTTCTCTTTTACAATCAAAGTCTGCTTCTCATTTTCTAAAGACAGTTAAGAGAGAAATGTTGACTTCCACAATGCTCAACAGCATGAACTTCTATTAATGAAAAAAAAAAAAAGGAAATTCAATTGGTGACTTTTATACAGTCTGATAAAGTTTATTTTAAATACGATAATTTTATGAACAAACCAATTTCTATATAATATACTTAATATTCATAGAGTAATAAAGTTTACCTTAGATCCAGACAATATGCTCAAGTATTTGCATGCATTTAGTATTCCATTAGTTTTTTTTTTCCTTTTATTTTCTCATCCTTCAGGGAAAAGAACAAAAAAGACAGAAGACAAATTTTTCCCCTTATGGCTTCAAAATTTCCAGACATGTTAAATCTCTATTAAAGATGTCATTGATGTTGTGTGCAGTCATCTATATGACTTGGAATTTTCCTATACTAATGGAAACTTGGCAAGTTGTTAAGTTTTGTGATTCTAGATGAAAAGATTTTTATTTGTTTGTATGAAAGGATTGTTCCCACCCATGATAAATTGTTTCAATTATTTAATTTTTAAACATCTAATTCCAAATTTCTTTCTCTTAAAACACTCAAATTTGGCTGATTTTTCACTCAGGCTAACATCACTGAGTAGCTCCTATTACTTATACAACATTCATTTGAAACCCTTGCATTCAGACAGCCTCTAATAACTATGTTGCGTAGCAATGAAAACCATTGTTCTACTAAAACACTTTGGCTCTAATATCTCTAATGGGGGAAATAAAAGCTCCATCCTGCTTTTAATTAGTATTTGACCATATAGAGCACAGCTATAAAAACACTTATTTTATTATACCTTATAAAATTTGTGCCACACTTGTGAATTCAAACACAGTGGCTTGCTTTAGTAGTTGCACAGAAATAAAATACAGCTAACTTCTTAAATCTGTATCACTGAAAATGAAGAGTACTCTACAAAGATAAATTGAGAATTTGTTCAACCAATACAAACACACTAAATATTATCAAATGGACCACATATGGATTTATAGTTTTCTTTTTTTAAGAAATGTTGAGAGTATAATATTTTGTATTAACTCTCCAACGTTCCACTGTGAAATATTCAACAAGGCGATTTATTCAGATTTGTGGTTAAGAGGCAAAATCTAACAAATTACATGCTACATAATTTTGAAATAAAGGTCTTGCTAGAAAGAAAGATATAATCAGCTCCTAGCCATAGGATACCATTTTCAGCAATAAAGGGAAAATAATCAGTAAAGCAACCAGTTGGTTGACACGAGGAAATAGGGAGGGAATAATTATCAGTTCGTAATCGCTGTGACCATTACCCTCATCTATAGTCTCCTCCTGAGCAAGACTCTTGCACCTGGCACTTCAGTGTGGTTGCAGCTGAGAGAGGACACAGAGGGCCAGTCCATAATGGCCTGTTTGCTGGCCCTGGAGCAGGTCGCTTCCTCAATGCCTGCAGATGTTTGTGAAGAATCATCACTCTTAGGTACTCTGCTTCAGTCGTAATTCTAGAGTCCTTGTAGCCAGCAGCTTGAGCTCTTTAACATAAAGAGCAGGCCTCAATTAAAGGTCTTGAGAAACCTTTGATAGGCCCGGCCTTAGATGTTCTAAGCAGATTGTGAACTAATTTACAACAAAGGACTAGGTTAATTTAAAACGTTTTTCTTTCTTTTTTTTTAACATTAAGTCCATCTTATACGGCTTCTGATGTGTTGCTGTGAACTGATAAGCTTATCCGATATAGCTTTCTGAATTTAAAATACATATGCATAAACTAGTTGAGCATAACTGGTTCTTATTGAACTATTGAAAGGGAATAGTACTGAAAGCTGGCTTAAAATCAAGTGCATTCAATAGCCTTATTGCGTTGATACAGAGGCAATTGAGTATGTTTTCTAGTTGAGCTGGTGCTGGAAGTTTATCATCTGTATTACCTATGGTTAAATGTTATTTTGCTTCAATAAAAGTATCATTTATACTTTCTATCAACTATTGTTAGGGTATATCCATAATTGATGAATTAACGATGTCGAGGAAAGTAATACATTCATTACATTTACTGTATTTTAACAGTGATTTATGCTTGTTGATTAGCCTTGAGTTTCAGAAGGAAGAGGAGTTCAAAGAGGGCTTCTTAGGGCAGAATAAGAGCTCCATTTAAACTAATAGATCGAATATGCTTATTAACATCATCAATATTATCCAACTAAGAGAAGAAATAATCCTTTATAAGGAAAGCAGTGAACTTATTATTTTAAGGGCCACATAATTATCATTCTCTCTTTATGATTTTAATTGAAAGGAAATACTTTCTTCATCTCTCATGGAATGCTTTTGAAATTTTGGTTTAAGCTGGAAACATCAACCCTTATTTGTCTGCCATTATTTGAAATCTGACTTCTGGGAAACTACTTGCCCTCCTTCCTGGAATTTGTTAATACTATTTGGGGTGGTTAGAAGGAGTTGCCCAAGAGACAAATCCAGCTTCGAGAGATGTCAGGAAGGAAAGAATAGATCATAGTTTGATCAACATATACTTAACCAATAAAACAGCATACACCACGGGCTGTTTTCTAGGCATGGCTCTGACAATTTTTCATTCAGCATAACGTGGATTCTGTCTAGGTTAAACATGTTCCTGGAGAGATGAATGAGCTAAATTCAGTGGCTTCCTAACCAAATAGAATATCTGAGACCTAAAGTGGCTTGTGATTGTCTGCTAACCTGAAGCTTGGCAATTGAAACCCACTCAGCAGCTCCATAGAAGAAAGACATGGTGATCTACTTATATAATGATTACAGCAAAAAAACAAAACAAAACAAAACAAAAACCCTGTGGAGCAGTTCTACTCTGTAAAATATGGGATCGTCACGAGTCGGAATCGACTTGACAGCAATTGATTTGGGTTATTTATGTTTTACTAGATGTTAATTCTGTATAGTAAATACTAACTTTTAAAGCAAACACCTCCCTTCCCCTGTATTTTTTTTCCAGACATCTTAGCTAAGATGTTCTCTTCTACTACCCTAGAAACAGAACTGTAGCAATACACTCCCAGACACACATTTCTCATGTCCATTTCTGGAATAATGAAATTAAATGAGATTTCAAAATTGTGTTCATTATTTGGAAAGACTGTTATGAGGTTTTAATTAGAAGTTATGTCCACTGAGAGGTTTATGTCTGTAAATTTCCCCGTACACATGGTTTTCATTATAATAGCATTGAACCAATAACTTTTACGTGATTCCTATTGCCCACTCCTCCTTCCACCCCCAGTGAAATTGAAATCATATTAGAGATCAGATTTTTGAAAGGAAAGTGGACATTTATAGATTTTCTTAAAACAGGAATCCTTTTAGGAAATAACTCAGAAATACCATAGAAAAAGATTAGCTAAATTATTCTTAGTCACATAAGTGTGGGAAGATAGAAACTATGTGAAACTCAGGCATCTCTAACAGTGATATATATATTTTTGAATGTATATTTTTCTATGAGGCAAAATATTTGACACAAGGTTGAGGTGGTGGTCACAGACAGATTAATGTGTCCCAGTAATTTCACTATCACATTATGTATCCTTATATCACGGATCTCTGCAAAAACACAACCTTTGCCCTCTCTCTCTCTCTCTCTCTCTCACACACACACACCAGTTGGATTGCTGAATTATAATATTGTGGACAATGTTCTGAAATAACTCTTATTTTTCTTTAGTGAAAATCATGAATATTATGTATGGTTAAGCAATCTTTATATTAGAAGCTGTAATTTTGAAATCAATTAGTTTTCTGAGGCCAAAGGTGGTGATCTAAATCCATCATCTTCAACAACAGAATGAAAAGATGGGTAGAAATGATGCTCAAAACTTTTTGAGCAGAAGGACCTTTTTAGAAATAGTATTATATCAGGAACCTCTACATAGACCAGAAGACTGTTTGACCAGAAAAAGATGATACTGAATGGTTTAAAATCAGGAAGAGAGTGCATCAGGGTTGTGTCTTTTCACCAACCTTATTCAATCTGTATGCTGAAGAAATAATCCAAGAAGGTGAACTATATGGAGAAGAATGCATCATCAGGATTAGAGGAAGACTCATCAACAACCTGCAACATGTAGATGGCACAACCTTGCTTTCTGAAGGTGAAGATGACTTGATGCACTTACTGATGAAGATTAAAGACTACAGTCTGTAGTATGGATTACCCCTCAATGTAAAGAAACCAAGAATCCTCACAACTGGGCTAATAAGCAGTATCACCATAAGTGGAGAAAAGATTGAAGTTGTCAAAGATTTCATATTACTTGGATCCCAACTCAACACCTATGGAAACAGCAGACAAGATATCAGATGTCATATTGTACTGGACAAATCTGCTGCAAAAGACTTCTTTAAAGTTTTGAAGAGCAAAGATGTCACTTGGAAGATTAAGGTGCACTGAATCCAAGCCATGGTATTTTCAATAGTCTCATATGCATGTGAACGCTGGAAAATGAATAAGGAAGATTGAATAAGAGTTGATGATTTTGAGTTGTGGTGTTGGCAAATAATACAGAAAGTATCTTGGATTCCCAGAAGAACTAACAAATCTGTCCTGAAAGAAGTGCAGCCAGAATGCTCCTTGGAAGTGAGAATAGCCAGACTTCGTTTCACTTACTTTGGTCATGCTGTCAGAAGGGATCACTCCACTCCCTGGAGAAGGATATCATGCTTGGTGAAGTGGAGGGTCAGTGAAAAAGGGGCAGATTCTCAAGGAGATGGATTGACACAGTGGCTGCAAGTATGGGCTCAAGTGTAGCAAGGATTGTGAGGATGGCGCAGGACTGGGCAGTGTTTCATTCTGTTGTACATAGGGTTGCTATGAGTCACAGCCAACTCCACTCCATCTAACAACAACAATATTATATTGCTTTGGATGAAGGCTTACATAACAATTTCGGTTCCTATTCAACAATTTCTACATAAGTTGTTCAGTGACATTGGTTACATTCTTTACACTGTGTGAAAATTCTCAGTATTTCCATTCTGGTTGTTAATTTCCATTAATCTATTTCTGTAGTGATACTGCCTCAGAAACCCGAGGAAGGGTAGCTATGAGTCGGGTCTGACTAGATGGTACATAACAAAAACAACAACTTTCTCTGCCCTCTTACATTCTCATCTTTGTGGTCTTACATAGGTTATTTTTAAAAGAAGCACAGTTATTTTGACTGATATTCATTATTTTTTAAGCCAATATGTTATTTAGCTACAAAGTGACATCAGGGGTTAGTTTCAGGTTAAGATTAGAGAGTATTTCAGGACAATAGTCTCAGGGAGTCCTCCAGTCTTAACTAGTCTGGTAGGTCTGTTTTTTTTTTTTTTTTTTTTTGCGGGGGGTGGATTTGAGATTCTGTTCCATGTTTTTCTCCCATCCTATCAGGATTCATCTATTGTGGCCATGATCAGAATAGTTGATGGTAGTAGCTTGGCACCATCCAGTTCTTCTGGTCTCAGGGTAGATGATGCTGTGGTTCGTTCATGTAGACTATCTGTCCTGTAGACTAGTATCTTTTTTGAGTCTTTAGTTTCCTTTTTTCTCTTTTACTTCAGACAAGTAGAGATTGATATTTGTATCTTAAATGACTACTTACTAGATTTTAAGACCCCAGACACTATTCATCAAACCAAGATGTAGAACATAATTTTATGAACTATATCATACCCATTGACTGCAATATCAGAAGGACCTTTTTTAATATTGAAAATATTTTCTGTATTCCTGAATCATAGTTACTATGATTTTAATAGTCATTGATTGAAAAAATAAATTTTAATAAAACTAATATGAATGCATTCAGTAGCACTTTTAAACTAATAATTATAATAGCATCTAAATATATTTGAAGAATAACAAAAAAAAACTGTTGACAACATATCTATTCAATATAAAATCTTACTAGACCTATAGATTAAGGTACTCTCTTGATTTGACTCCTCAAGTGTTAATGATCCACAAATTTGAAGTTTAAAATTAAATTTAAATATTGAATGGTACTTTTTAAAACAACAACAACAATTCCTTCAGATTCCTGATAACATATTTGTGGACTTCCAGACCCCCGTATAAGAAATACTATCTGAAAAGTTAAAAAAACTTTATGAAAATTCTGGGAATTTTTAATTGGCAGTGCAAAACAGTTTTATTTATAAGATAGTGCTGAAAATGCAACATTTGAAAGTATTGGTAAACTTCTTTTGCATATATAGTACTGTGTTATCAGTGAAGGCAAACATGGATATATGTGTGGATAGATGTGTGGACAGGCTGAACTATTAGGTATGTCCATTCAGGGGGGAGTGTGCCCAAGACCATGTATAGTGCTGGCAGACAATGTTTCTACAAGTGTATTTATGTGTTCTGTAAGAATTCCCAGGTATATAGTACAGCTGACAAGGGCAAGGTTGTAGGCACTTCTTGCCCACAGCCAGCTACCCAGAGTGAGCAAGTAGCTGGACCTGTGAGCTCGGGACCATAGTCACATGGGACATCAAACTCAATTGGCATAATATACTACACAAAAACATTGTTCCACATCCTACTTTGGTGAGTAGCGACTGGGATCTTAAAAGCTTGCAAGTGGCCATCTAGATGCAATGATGGGTCTCTCCTCATCCAAAGCAAAGAAGAACGAAGAAAACCAAAAACACATGGAAACAATTAGTCCAAGCAACTGGGAAACCATGCAATCCTCAGCCTATATGACTACGAGACCAGAAGAACTACATGGTGCATGGCTACCACTGTCTACCACTCGGAGGGGGATTTCTGTAGGAGATTCTAGATAGAATGGGAGAACAATGTGGAGCAAAACTCAAAATCATAAAAGAAAAGGAACAATGTTTGCTGGTCTGATGGAGCCTGATGGAACCACTGAGACTATGGCCCCTAGTTGCCCTTTAGGTCTGAAATTGAACCCACTCCTGTGGTTCCAGCCAAACAAAAGACAGACATATGAACTGAACATTTATAATAGGTAGATAAACTCCTTGGAGATATCAGTCATGGGAGAATAGAACGGCTGTGTATGCACAGGGAGACAGCTGGGGGGTGGGGCTAGGAATGCATGAGAGGGAAGGACACAGGGAAGAGAAAACTATGGGGAGGAAGTGCATGGGGAGCTGTTGCATTGTGAGAAATTGTAATCAATGTCATGAGACAAAGTGTATGTGAGATGCTGTATAGCAAGTGAATTTGCTCTGTAAATTTTCACCCAAATCACAATAAAAATTTTAAAAAGAAAATATTGGTATGCTTATAGGCTGCTGAAAATATTTCTGAAGACACCAAGTTGAAAAACATTATCCAAATTAACTGTTACTCACAGAGAATGACAATCATTTTGGCTCTGAAAATGGACTTTGAAGTTAAAATATTTCTCTGGTTGGAAACAAGAATATTATAGAATATCCTATGGGAACTGAGGACTCTTTGACCCAATGAGAAGGGGTCAAGGAAAATTTTCATGCATTGAGTAACTCAGCAATGTTATAAGTGACTGTCCCCAGCCACACACCCCCCCCCCAAAATAACTCTATAGTGTAATTGTAACTAACTCCCAAAGTAGACAATGTAAAGATGGTGAGGTAAAAGCTGTTGAGGCGGCAACACTCTGGACAAATAAACTCTTAGGAAGAGAGTTTCATCATCTGGGCCAAATAGCATCCAGGCAGCCTTGGCTTAAACACTGGCTTAGAATAATAGGTGAAGAATCTGAGCATCACTGAAGGGTGGACCCAGCCTTAGCAATCTCAGAGTTATTGTGCTGCAGACAAACAACACGTAGTACAGAGAGAACTGGGCCAGGGGAAAGGCTTTCTGAGGACTGAGGCCAAATAGACTTATGGGGACCATGGAAGAGGCAGCTGCAAATCCTCTGAAGTCCAGGAAGAGACTTTTTAGATTTCAACAGGAAAGGACCTAAAGTTGTTCTGGGGATGGGCTGAAAATCTAGCATATATTAGGAACTGAATAAGTTTGAAAAGGAAATGGATGAATGGTTGTTCGAGTCACCCTTGCTACATTATAAACCACCATACAATTTAGTGACATAAAACAATCATTTTATTACATTCATGAACTATGAGAGGTAGGAATTTGGACAGGGCACAGTGGAAAAGAAAGGCTTGTGAAAGGTTGGGGTGACTCAAGGGGTAGAGCCTGGGATCATCTGGAGGTGTCTTCATTACATGTCTGGCAAGTGATGTTGGCTGTTGGCTGGGTCCTCAGCTGGGGCTTTCCACTGGAATTACATCTGGCCTCTCCATGTGGTCTCTTTGAATGGCCTCACAGCACAGTTTCCCAGAGCAAGCAACCCAAAACACACAAGCAGAAGCTCTATTGCCTTTTATGACTTAGCCTCAGAGGTCACATACATCACTTCCACCATAATCACAAATTCCAGGGGAGGGAACGTGGACTCCATTTGGGAGATGTGTCAGAGTAACAATGTAAGGAAAGTCTGTGGGACGGAAAGGATTGTTGTAACCATTGTTGGAAAATAGCACTCTGCCAAAATGGTAGTAGTTCCAGATGGTGGAAAGGAGACAAGAGTCTCTAAAGTTGATTCGGAAAAGTCTGAAGCACAGTGAAATAATCTCTGGAGTGAGGGAAAAAGGACCTTCTTTATTCAAGGTATCTCCTGTCTTAATTATCTAATACTGCTGTAACATAAATGCCACAAATGGGTGACTTTAAAGAACAGAAACTTGTTCTCTCACAATTCTGGCTGTTCGAACACATGTAATTTTCTTCCTTGTCAGTATCCCCGGGCAGTCCTTGGTTCATTGCAGTTCCTTGGCTTGTAGAAAATCGTCACATGGGATCTGTCTTCCTCTATGTGTGTGTATATTTATTCTGCTCTTCACTCAGAAGCCAGTAAGTTAGGATCCACCCTAAGTGGTATGGCCTAATTAACATAGCAAAGAAATCCCTATTTCTAAATAGGAGCACATCCACAAGTATAGGGATTAGGATCCCAATGCATATGTTAGGGGTTGGGGAACAAAATTTAGTCCATAACATTACCACTGTCTTAACATTATTGCTCATCTTGCTATGCTTTGAACTGGAGATGAGTCCAGGCAGTTTAGCCTAGAATCCAGGTTTAAGAAGATTCTAACTGAGAGAGGCTACCAAATCTAGATACCAAATGAAGTTTCAGGAATTAGAAAACAGGGACAACAATGATGAAAATTTATTAAGAGCCTAGGTCTTCAGAGCTTAGAATCTTATCATTCTATCTTGTTATAATGATAAGAGGCACTGAGCTTTGAAAAACAATGACACTGTGTGCTTAATATGGAGGAAGCAGAGAAATGTGAGTCTGAGAAGACTGTCCTGTTCAGATCTTCTTTCATTACTTATGTGGATAATTAATTCATTAAATTATTCAACAAACATGTGTCCCAGCTCTATGGCAGTGTAAGGGGAAGGGAGAACCTCAAGAAAAATGGTAGTTCATAGCTAAGAAGAAAGGCAGCTGAATCCCTAGAGGAAAATGGGAGAAGGAAAGAACCCTGGGGGTTTAACAAGCAGGAGTCCTAACACCTGCGTTATTTGTGGTCTGGTCACAATGACCAGCCAAGATTCACAGAAGAGCAAAGTTAGGTTAGATACCAGCTGGCCAAGCTTCTTTTAGCTGGAACTTAAATGGGTTCCATTGCAAATATTTTAAATTAAGTGCTGTGATTCAGAGGAAAATATCCTCTCATGGTCACCTACCTTTTAATCCTCCATGCTTGAAAATGTCTATTTAAAATCTTTTTTTTGGAACTACTTTACTCAAAACCTCAAAATCCATTTTATTGTTGGCATGCCTATCTTTTTCCTGTGTTCTTTCTTTCTTTTTCTTTTTTAATTGTGATTTGGAAGAAGATTTACAGAGCAAATTCACTTTCCATACAGCAGTTCACATATACTTTGTCTCATGTCATTGACCACAGTTTACCACGATGCAACAGCTCCCCTCCCACTTCCTCCCCATAGTTACCTCTTCCCAGTGTCCATCCCTCCATGCACTACTGCCCCCTGAGCTATCTCCCTCTTCATAAGCAGTCCTTTTTTCTCCCATGATTGTTCTCTCCAAGGAGTGTGTCTACTTGAGGTAAACGTTTAACTCATATGCCTGTATTTTGTTTGGCTGGAAACCATAGGTGTGGGTTCAGGTCCGGACCTGAAGGGCAGCTAGGGGCCATAGTCTGAGTGGTTCCACCAGGTTCTATCGGACCAGCAAACCTGGTCCCCACCTTTTTTTTTTTTTCTCCAAATGATTTTGAGTTTTGTTCTACATTTTTCTCCCTCTCTATCAAGGATCTCCTACATAGATCCCCTTCCAAGTGGATGATAGTGGTAGCCGGGCACCATCTAGTTCTTCTGGTCTCATAGTTGTATAGGCTGCAGATCGGATGGTGTACCAGTCTCTAGGACTAATTGTTTCCATGAATTTTGGTTTTCTTCATTCTTCTTTGCTCTGGATGAGGAGAGACCCATCGTTGCATCTAGATGGCAGCTTGCTAGCTTTTAAGATCCCAGTCACTACTCGCCAAAGTAAGAGGTGGAACAATGTTTTGTATAGTATGTTATGCCAATTGAGCTTGATGTTCCCTGCGACTCTGGTCCCAAGCCCATAGGTTCAACTACTCAGTCCCTCTGAGTAGCTGGCTGTGACCAAGCAGTGACCACAACTTTGTGCCTTGTCAGCTCTACTATACACCTTTCCCTGTGTTCTTGAATAAAATCATGTGTCACTTAACATCCATGACACGTTTCATGAAATAGGACATTATATGGTTTGGACATTGTGTGAACACCATATATATCCTGTTCTGATCCTATTTTTCCTTTAAGCATCTTGAACAAGCTTAGTGCCTTACCAGTGATCATCAAAGTGCTTAGAGGGATTTTCTTTTGTGTTTGGTTCTCAATCCATGTGATTAGTAACTTTTCATGTCTGATATAGGTCCTTTTCACATTTTCATTAACCTTGTAGCTTTTAATAGAGCAGTTCATTTAATAGCTTGCAGAATTTTTTCTTTATTTTTGAGAATTGTGATTGTCAAGTATGACATCCCTAAAATACAAGCAATATTGAGTGTGTTCTCTGACTACAGTGGAACTAGACACCAATTACATAAAAATGTTCAATATTTGGAAATGAAGCAACATGTTTCAAAATAACTCATTGGATAAGGAAGCAATCACAATGGAAAAGAGAAAATATTTTTATTTTAATGATAATAATAATGACTTTCTCATATATCAAACCCATGGAATGCTGCTAAAAGAGTACTCAGAGCAAAATTTACAGCTGTAAATGCATATATTAGAAAAAAAGAAAAGTATAAAACCACTGATTGAACTTCTATCTTATTAAATTAGATAAAGAGAACAAATTGAACCCCAAAACAGTGGAAGGCCAAAACAATAAAGATAAGAGGAATGACCAATAAAATGGGGAGTAAAAATACAATGAAGAAAAAGAAATTAAGTTTACTTTTATTTTTATTTTAAAACTTTGTTTTACATTCCATGTCACGTGTACATTTAGTTTCATTCCCCATTAGCCATGTCCAACCCTAACCCATTCTCCTCCCCTCCCTGGCCTGCAACCCTCCCCCAGTGCCCCTCATAATTATGCACTCCTATTTGTCCTGCATTTCCTCAGTTTGAATATTGGTCCTTTGGTGTCCCATGGTCTATTGCTCTAAGGGATGCATTACCATTGAGTGTGTGGGTGCGGCATCCTGGGTTGAGTGGTCTGCGTGTCCATCTTGTTAACTATTGAGCTGAGAGCCCGCCCCTGGGGGTGAGTTTTATTCCAGGCACTGAATGTATTTCAGGGCCATAGTATTGGGAGTCTCACTAGATTTCACCTGACCAGTAATCTTGGTCATTATTTAGCTTTTGGATTTTGTTCCACGTTTTCCCTCCCACTCTATTCAGGATCTCCAGATTTGATCCTTTCTGAGTGGTTGGCATTGGTAGCTGGGCACCGTCTAGTTCTTCTGGTCTCGAGGGCCTTTATGTCTTAGGGCTGATTGCTTCTAAATGCCCTTTTTTTTTTTTTTTTTTGCATTCTTCTTCACTTCCGATGCTAGGAGACCATTAGCTGCATCTTAGATGGCTGCTTGAAAGCTTTTAAGACCCTAGTCACTACTCACCAATGTAGAATGTGGAGCAACACTTTTATGTATTTTGTTGTGCCAAGTGAGTCTGGTGTACCTCAGTTCTATGGTCCTGAGGTAGTTAGTAGCTCTATTGGATCTCTCTCCCATAGTGTCGGGATGTCAGTGAGGGATTACTCTGTGTCTGTCTTCTATTGTTTCTGTAAGGACTGCAGGTATTTTGTATCACTGGTGTCTGTACAAGATTAGCCTCAGCTGAGTCTATCCTTGGTCTAGAGTATACCTCTATGCACTGACCCCTGTCTGTTCATCTCAGGTGTTTATGTGTTTATCTGTATAGCCTAGTGTTTGGTGTTAATGGCCATGTGGTATTGTGGACACATTGGTTGGTGTCAGGATCTGTTGTCTATCTCTTATGTGCACAGTGCAGTGTCCTCTCATTTCCCAATGTTATCATGGTGGTTATATATCTTTCCCATATATCTCTCCTCCTACCCATGTCAGCGTGTAAGCCCCAACTAGCCCTAAATTAATTAATCCCTCCTGTTCCCTCCCCATCCCGGTAACCTACTAGGTGAGTTCCCTTTCCCAAGCAAATCCTTCTCTGTCTTTTTACAGTAATGGGCTCATACAGTACTTGTTCTTCTGCAATTGACTTACTTCACTCAGCATAATGAATGCAATGAAGAAAAAGAAATGAAGTTTGTTTTTTTTTTTGAAGATTACAAAAATAGATAAACTCCTAGCAGGATTAAAAGAGAGAGAGAGAGAGAGAGAGAGAGACCTAAAATCAAGAAAGAAAGAGGGAATATGACTACAGAAATTATACCAAAACCAAACCAAAGTCACTGCTGTGGAGTTGGACCCGACTCATAGCGACCCCTCCTTGCATTTCCAAGGCGATAACACTACAGAAGTAGATTGCCCAACCTTCCTTTGAGGAGTGGCTTGTGGGTTTGAACAACCAGCCTTCTGGTTAGCAATCAAATGCCTTAAGCACTACACCACCAGAGCTCCCACAGAAATTATAGATATCACAAAAATAATAAGACAAGGTAGGAAAGAAACATAAGCCATATCTGGCGTGTACAACTTGTTTTGTTGCTGTTATTGCTAGCTGCTGTAGAGTTGGCCCTAACTCATGGAGACCCTAAGCTCAAGGGAAGGCAAAGCTGCCCAGGCCTTTCTTCCTAGTCTGCCTTAGCCTGGAAGCAATGCTGACACCTGTTCCACATCATAGCAACATACAAAACTCCAGTGATAGGTGGTAGGTGGTGGCTATCTATGAGGTGTATTAGCTGGCAATAGAATCCAGTCTCCTGTGTGAAAGGTGACAAGTCTATCACTGAACCAATATTTCTCTTAATAAATTTCACTAAATCCCCTCTCTTTTCTTTATGATGTCCCTGGTGTTTCTTCCTGGTGTTTTCAGTACCTCTCACTAGAAATAAAACCTCCAATATTTTGCTGAAGTGGGAAAGGGCTAGTGGTCATTCCCTAAAATGGAGAGGGATATGGGACTTGGTTTTAAAAAATGGACTTTCAACTCATCTTGAAGTGTTTAGTTTTAGTTCATTATCACTTCCAGAAGGACACTGTGTTTCCATTTTTTAAGACTCTCTGGGATTGCTTTGTGGTGAAAATTGGGTTACTTCTTGGCTTTCCCTTGCTGGCTAAGGATTCAATTTTCTTAGAACTACTAATTTAATTAAGTTGCCACTCATTCTTCTGTTTTCCAGCTTCCAGAATTGTGTAACTCTCAACTCCTCTCCCATTCTCTTTATGGCTGTGGATATATGTCTTTTTTTCCAAAATACCTAGAGATGTTTCAGGAAGTAAGAACCTTAAATACATGTGTTCAACCTTCCATCTTTCACTGGAAATCCTTCCTTAATATCTCTTGAACACTGCTTTGCTCTCCATGTGTATGGTCAGGATCTTAGACCCAATATTTGATGTAGAGTGAGGACTACCATTTTTATAATATGATGTGATTATTTAAGTATGTGCCTGTATAACTTTGATAGAGAAAAAAAAATTCAGTGGAAACCAAACCAAAACAAAAAGAGGTCTAGAGTAGCAAAATCCACAGGACTAGAGATATTCAGTCATTCAACATAGTGTTATTAGTGGAAAACAGTTATGAAGGAAAATGTGTTACACATTTAACCTATTAAAATGGTTGTTGTTGTTGTTGCATGCTGTGGAGTTGGCCCCAACTCATAGCGACCCCTCCTTGGGTTGCCGAGGCAGTATCACTATGGAAGTAGATTGCCCCATCTTCCTTCTGAGGAATGGCTTGTGGGTTTGAATTGCCAGCCTTCTGGTTAGCAGTCAAGTGCCTTAGGCACTATGCTACCAGAGCTCCTATTAATTAAAATGGTATATGTTAAAAAAACCTAAAACATGGCTGTTTGGTTAAATTTTCTCTTTGGAACTCTCTCAGATTACTTAAAGTGGATTCAAGTTATCAATAAGTATAATTATAGACAGAATGCTTATCATGCAGCCATGTGATATTACAGGGTGAAAAGTTCTTGGGTTTGGCAAAGCATAAATTGAGGAATCAACTCATAGCTTTGATATAATCTCTTTCCTCATTTCGGAAAAAATCATGCTTATGACCAATACACTCCTGGCTGCATAGAGTATGTTCCTAGTAAATATTTGTGGGCTTAAAGAGTATGTGAATTTAAAGACAGTGAGGTTAACAAAGGGGAAAGTGGAGCCATGAGAGGGAGAGACAAGACATTTTTCTGGCATTCTGCTGTCTACATGTGTCTGTGTTCAAAATTTCTTCATCTTATAAATTGAAATCAGTTTGATATCAACAAGTTTGGTTTTGCATCTGATATAAGGATTCATTGGGTTTGGAGGACCCACCCTAATCCAGAATGACCCAATGTAATTTAAGTAATTACATTTGTGAAGACCCTATTTCCAAATAAGTTCACATTCTATGGTCCCCAAAAAACCAAAACCCACTGTTATCAAGCCTACTCATATTGACTCCCATCAGGTTTCCCAGGCTGTAAATCTTTATGGAAGTAGATTGTCTCATCTTCCTCCCATGGAGCAACTGGTGAGTTTGCACTACCTACATTTGGTTAGCAGCCCAATGAATTCAACCCAAAACAGTCAGCAAGTAATATAATCTGATTTTTGTTTTAGATACAATTCTCTTTTAGCTTGAGGGAAAGATAGATTAGAAGAGGAAAAGACTGGTCATAGATGGACTGGTGCAGGATTCTAGATGAAAGTTCACAAGGATTCAGGAATCAGCTGTGAAGCTAGACAGTAAGTTTGAGTTGTTACTTTATCTTTTTGAGCTTGTTTCTTTTTAGATAAAATGAGAAGTAGTAATATGTTATTATCTTCTTATTGGCCTAACCCAATAAAAAGTCTTTTCAGTCACCTCATATTCATGTGAAAGCTGGACAATGAATAAGGAAGACTGAAGAAGGGTTGCTGCCTTTGAATTGTGGTGTTGTCAAAGAATGCTGAAAATACCATGGACTGCCAGAAGAATGAACAAATCTCTCCTGGAAGAAGTGCAGCTCCTTGGAAGTGAGAATGGCCAGACTTCACAACTACTTTGGTCATGTTGTCAGAAGGGATAATTCACCGGGGAAGAATATCATGCTTGGCAAAGTAGAGGGTCAGCAAAAAAGGGGAAGACCCTCAATGAGATGAATTGACAGTAGCTGCAGTGATGGGCTCAAGTACAGAGGACTGTGGGACTGGCGCAGGACCAGGCAGTGTTTTGTTCTGTTGTACACAGGGTTGCTATGAGTCAGAGACAACTCAGCAGCACCTAACAATAACATCTTACTGGATAGCAGTGTTCTAAGGATGAAATGAGATCATGTATAAAGAATACTGGAAAGAACCACGTACCCCACTGAGGCTCAGTAAACAGCAGTCCCTCTCCTCCTACTCTGCTTATTGGATCAGGAGGAGCTAGATTCTCCCTCCAGTTCCTTTCAATGCTCCAGTTCTCATTCTGTGAATCCAGTGGGTTGCAACTTTGTCTGAACATCAGAATCACTGGGAAACTTTAGAAACTCCCAGGCCCCAGGCTACACCCCAGACCAATAACATCAGATTCTCAAAGGGTAGAATCCAGGCAACAGCATTCTCTAAAGCACCTAAAAGGCGTATCTTTCTGCTGAGGTCAAGGTGAGTGAAGTCAGGGCTGAAAGAGAGGTCCCAGAAGCTTCATCATCAGTAATCTGCTAACTGTTGTCTATTTGACTCTACAAGCAGTCAGTGTTTCCTTGCTGTGATGATTAATGATTCTGACCTATCCTGTGTTATGGACCAGAATTTCAGTTCTAACTCCCTCTACTACAATCTTGAGGATTGTAGCAGGTGTTGGAAGAGGATAGGCAGTTGGAAAAGCATTTGCCCAAACTCCCTAAAATAGAGTTAAGGGAAAACAATGTAAAGAGGTGTTTACTTATCTCTTTTAAATCTATGAAACTTAGGTGATCTCCTTTAGCCATTCTACTAATAGATTAGCCTAGCCAGCCCCAGACATCATGCGTCTTTCAAAAAAGGGAACTTGTCATGGCTACCGATATAGACCTTGGGTGGAAGAAAGAATGGTGTGGGGGGTGGGGGAAGGGGAGGCTGAGCATAGAGAAAAGAGAGAAGAGACAAGGTCTAGTGGAAAGGGGAGCAGCAGGAGGGTAGGAATATATGGTGATGGGATAGCTGGGATGACATTACCTCAGGACATGTATCAGCTAAGGATGTGGGTATGGGTCACTAGGAGTTGGACTGTGCTTATGCTCTGCTGCGGTTGTAGGTATCAGAGGCTAAATTTTACTTTGTTATTATTGTTGTTATGTGCCGTCGAGTCGGCCCCGACTCATAGTGACCCCTCCTTGGGTTTCTACTTTAGTGTCCCTTTTTCTTTCGTGTCTTATTTTGTTTTCCCTATTGTTTTGGGGTTTCCCTAGAGGCTCCTTCTTTTTTTTTCCTTCTTTTCTTTTTTTTTTTAATTAGGATTTGGGTGAAGATTTACAGAGTAAATTCACTTTTCATAC
>NW_006921768.1:5043952-5049432 GCF_000298275.1 Orycteropus afer afer
ATTTTGGTCATGTTGTCAGAAGGGACCATTCCCTGGAGAAGGATGTCATGCTTGGTAGGGTGGAGGGTTGACGAAAGAGGAGGAGGCCTTCAACGAGATGGATTGATATGGTGGCTGCGATGATGGGCTCAAGTATAGCAGGGATTGTGGGGCTGGCGCAGGATCGGGCAGTGTTTCGTTCTGCTGTGCCTGGGGTCGCTATGAGTCGGAAACGACTCGACAGCACTTAACAACAACAACAACAACATAACTAGCTTCAAGAATGGCCAGACTTTGATCTACTTTGATCATGTTGTCAGAAGGAACCATTCCTTGGAGAAGGATATTATGCTTGGTAAAGTGGAGGGTCAACATAAAAGGGAAAGGCCCTCAACAAGGTGGATTGACATGGTGGCCACAATGATGGGCTCAGGTGTGGCAGGGATTGTGAGGCTGGCACAGGACCGGGCAGTGTTTCATTCCGTTGTACATGGGGTCTCTATGAGTCGGAGCCAACTCGACAGCATCTAACAACAATAACATGACTAGGTCCAAGTCTTTTCGTGAGCCTGTGTCCATAGACTAGAAGCTTTCACAACTACTTCTCAACATTTTTTTACCCCCTCCACCTCTTAGGTGAGACAGGTAGGCTAGAGGGGGCTGGATTGGTTATTTTCCTTTCCCATGTCGATTGTTGTTGTTGTTATGTGCTGTCGAGTCGGACCTGACTCACAGCGACCCCTCCTTGGGTTTCTGAGGCAGTATCACTGCGGAAGTAGATTGCCCCATCTTCCTTCTGAGGAGTGGCTGGTGACTTTGAACCTCCAGCTTCTGATTAGCAGTCAAGTGCCTTAGGCACTATGCTACCAGAGCTCCTCCACGTCCATTAGGCTCTGGTAAAAGCCAGCTGGTTAGGCTCTGGTAAAATAATTTCCCTTGCGGGCAGGCTGTTGTTAGGGAAAACAGAGCACTTTGGCCTTGTTCCAAAAGGTTTACTTTTCCCACTCCCTGCTTCCAGCAGGGGGTATTTTAGCTCTGAGTTTCACAATGAGAAGCTGGTGGGGCTCCTGAAAGTAAAATGCAGGTAAGTGTGGGGGCCTCCCTAAGGCTGGGCCTCGGAAGTTATCTCTCAAGTTAGTTCATGCTCAGTTTCCAGCAATTAGTTAATTACCCTTTAAGTATTTGTATCTGCTGCTGAATCCAGCACTGTTTTCTGCTACTCATAAGCTATGATTTTCTGTATTGACCTGTATCTTCAGTTTTCAGGGCTGTGGGTTGCCTTGTGATTTCAATTCTCTAATGGATCTAAGAAGAGTTGCTGATTTTCAGTCTTTCTCAGTTATGAGGATAGGAATGCCAACTTTTAAATTCTTTACATGTTGGGTAGGAAACCAGAAGTCTGTGAGTAGGCATGGGAAATCAGTGTCCCCTTGTGCTGTCACATTCTTTATAGGACTTCCATTTGGGACCCATCCTCTTCCCCTCCCTGCCCATAGCAATTCCAGCAGTCTGGCTTAGGGGTAGAGACTACTCTGAAATTTGGCTTCATAGACTTAAGTCAGCATTAGAATCTGAAGGTGAAAAGTTACACTGAGGCTAGGTAGTATGGTAAAACACGACTTTTTCAGTCAGAATTAAATCTTGTTAAAGCAAGGACTTTCAAGAAGAGTGCTGCTTACCTGTTTTTACCCACTTTAGGATTCAGAATCTTGACCTTCATGTGTATGTATTTGTTGAAGCTTATTGATTGTCAGCATTTTGTGAAAGTAACTGAACTCCACAGTAAGATGAGAAATAAATGTATTTTACTATCAAGATAGCTTACACATAAATACATAAAAATGTACAAACCCTAAGTGACAGATATTGCAGGTTTGCTTCAAACTTCTGACTTATTCATTAATTTATTCATGTATTCATTTGTTTACTCATTATTTCCTAAGCAATTGGAAAACAAAAACAAAAACAAAAACAAAAAACCCTTCCCAACCTGAACAGCTGAGAGAAGACAAATTAATGTATTTGTTATTCCATTCCTCTAAACATTTATTACTCATTGCCGTGGAGTTGGATTCAACTCATAGTGACCCCTTCTTGTGTTTCTGAGGCATTATCACTATGGAAGTAGATTGCCCAACCTTCCTTCCCAGGAGTGGCTGGTGGGTTTGAATGACCAGACTTCTGGTTAGCAATCAAGTGCCTTAGGGAGCCTTTGGTAGTGAAAACTGTTAACATGCTTGTCTGCAGACTGAGAGTTTGCAGTTTGAAGCCATTCATAGGCATCTCAGAAAGAAAAGACTATAAATCCACGTCTCAAAGATTAGCTATTGATAACATATGCAGTACAGTTCTACTCTTACATACATGGAGTTGCCATGAGTCAGAGTTGACTTGTGAGCCATTGGCTTTTAAAAAATTAATTAATTAATTAATCAATTCTATCCTAGGTGCTTGGGGAACAAAGAAAAAGATGCATTCCCTGTCCTCAAGAAGCTTGGTCTGATTTTGAAGCAGACAGGTAAAGAGAAAATCACAGCTAAATGAATTTTTTGTTTGTTTGTTTGTTTGGGAGGGACATCATAAAGAGCTCTGGTGGTATAGTGGATAAAGCATCTGGCTACTAACCAGAAGATCAGTGGTTCAAACTTACCAGTTGCTCCACGGAAGGAAGATGGGGAGATCTATTTCTGTAAAAATTTACAGAAACCTAATGGGGGTTGCCATGAGTCAGAATCGACTTGATGGCAGTGAGTTTGGTTTTTGGTGCTTTGGGACTTCATGGAAATTGGATCTCTTCTGGTCTAGTCTAGATTTCTCTTCTTGTATAGTCAAGTTCTGCTGATCCTCTTCTGTGTATTGCAAATGATCTTGTTCTCAGTGGATTAAACACAATTGTGGAATTCTACCTTGGCCCGTGAATGCCGTTTTTGAGATAGCTGTAAGCCTCTTTTATGGTCACTCTTGCAGTACGGTTTTTATTGCTAGTATTGCTCTGTGTTTTGCTTCTCTCCCCAATGTGCCCTGGGGAAGCTTGCTGCTGGCCTTCTCTTCCAAAAGGGACTTCTCCTAATCCATGTCCCTGTGCTCCTACCCAACCAACTATGCAATCCAAGTGCTCCATGTCCCATGTGAGGAAGAAGTAAGGGCACTTTATATTCCTCTGGGTGTAATTGTGATAGGAGGGAGTGCAGGTTATGGGCAAGAAGACCATATGAGGAATAAAGGCCTCACTGAAATACACATGGCTGTGGTGGGTGTGTCTGTCCCATTCTTTCTATAGTAAGGACAACTCTGGCTGGCAGATCCAAGCCACAAGTCAGGGTTTGTTTAATACTAATGATCAAATGGCAGCAGCTATGCTGTCCAGAAGGACCAACGATAACTGCCAGAGAGGAAGGCATCACAGTTCAAAAGGTGGGGCCATTTCAGCTTTGTTTTTTTTTTTCCAACAAAATAATTGGGAAATAGCTGTTACACTGGTGCACCATCAACTAACCTTCTACATCCCTTTCTGAAAGAAATGTTTTCCTGAACCAATTATGGTGTTTTAAGAACAAAAATTGGCATTTGTCCAGGAAGAGTTATAGAGCCAGAATCAAATCAGTGAGGATTAAGTGGTTAGATGGGCTATTTAAAGAATTAGGATGCCTGTCTTCTGTAAACTTCAATTTACAAATTCTCAGTGATGTCCTATTGTATAACGTAAATAAAGAATTACTGGCCCATTGTCGGGGATAGTTTTCAGTTGTCTTTTCATAAGTGGTCGTGGGTTTGTACGAAGCCAATCACACAGAATCAATCCACTTTATGATTTAAATATAGACTTTATAAGACAGGTATCCCAGATTGGAGTCCTGCCATGGTGGTGAAATATTGTTTTACTTTGTAGAAATCTCAATGGTTTTGAACAGACTAAATCTATGAACTTGGCTTCCAATGATAACTAAGCAAGGTATAAAGCCCAGTCTCATCCATAATAATCCATCTACTTCCATCAAGTCAATTCCAACTTAAAGCGACCCCCATAGGGTTTTCACAGCTGTAAATCTTTATGGAAGCAGATTGCCTGATCTTTCTTCCACGGGGCAGCTGGTGGGCTCAAATAGCTTATCTTTTGGTTAGCAGCTGAATGCTTTAAGCCCTACACACCCAGAGCTCCTTGACAGTGGTAACAAAATATTTATATAATTTTATTGTAACTTTCAGGCTTTTAATTGCCTCCATGTCTCTCTCTCCAGCAGTCAGGGTCAATGCCTTAATGCAATACTTTCGAGTTACATACTCTTCCTTTATTTGTCTTTGAACTTGTTTGCTTGTTTATTTATTTTTATTATTTATTTTTATTGTGATTTGGGTGAAAATTAACAGAGCAAATTCACTTTCCATACAGTAGTTCACATACACTTTGTCTCATGTCATTGACTACAATTTACCACAATGCAACAGCTCCCCTCCTGCTTTTTCCCAATAGTTACCTCTTTCCTGTCTCCATCCCTCCATGCACTCCTGCCTCCTGAGCTGTCTCCCTGTGCATAAGCAACCTTTCTTTCTCCCATGATTGTTCTCTCCAAGGAGTGTATCTACCTCGGGTAAATGTTCAACTAATATGTCCGTCTTTTGTTTGGCTGGAAGCCACAGGTGGGGGTTCAATACCAGACCTGAAGGGCAGCTAGGGGCCATAGTCTCAGTGGTTCCACCAGGCTCTATTGGACCAGCAAATCTGGTCCCCCTCCTTTTTTTTTCTTCTCCAAATGAATTTCAGTTTTATTCCACATTGTTCTCCCTCTCTATCCAGGATCTCCTACATAGATCCCCTTCCAAGTGGATGACAGTGGTAGCCAGGCACCATCTAGTTCTTCTGGTCTCATAGTCGTATAAACTGCAGATTGGATGGTGTACCAGTCACTAGGACCAACTGTTTCCATGAATCTCTGGTTTTCCTCATTCCTCTTTGCTCTGGACAAGGAGAGACCCATCATTGCATCTATATGGCAGCTTGCAAGCTTTTAAGATCCCACTCGCTACTCACCAAAGTAGGAGGTGGAACAATGTTTTGTACAGTATGTTATGCCAATTGAGCTTGATGTCCCCTGTGGTTATGGTCCTGAGCCCACAGGTTCAACTACTTGCTCCCTCTGGGTAGCTAGCTGTGACCAAGAAGTGACTACAACCTTGCCCTTTGTCAGCTCTACTATACACCTGAGAATTTAGATCATACAAATAAAGTTATAGGACCATTGTCTGCCAATGCTATACATGGTCTTGGGTACACTTCCCGCTTCATAGACATACCTGCTAGTTCAGCCTGTCCACCCATCTATCTGCCTGTATACCCATGTTTGCCTTCGCTGACAATGCAGTACTGTATGTGTAAAAGGGTTCATCTTTGTTGTCCGTACCTCCCACGTACCTCTCTATGTCTTTCTCTTCCTCAATGCCACCATATTGATCACTCACATTTGGTACATTGCCCTTCTCTTCACTCAAATCAATACTTATCT
>NW_006921768.1:5056387-5116289 GCF_000298275.1 Orycteropus afer afer
CTGTAGATTTAGAATCATTTCTAATTTTTCATTTATTTTGTCATTTTGTTCTTGTATTTTCTTCCAAAATTCTTCTAGGGTTTTTTCTGTGTTTTCCTTGGTCTGTCTCTCGATCCTTTGAAGATATCTATATATAATTCTTTTGAATTCCTTATCAGAGAGTTCCAATGCTGCTTCTTCCTCAGGGCTGTGTTTTGGGTCTGTATCCTACTCCCTTGTTTCTACCACTTTGTCTTGCCTTTTTGTGTGGACTGTGATGGTCTGTTGTCTCCGGGACATCATGGTATTGCTGTATTTAGATCTCTGTTAGGTGTTTGTGAAGAGCAGCCAAGGGTGATTCAGGCTCTTCTTGGTGGTTTTTTATTGTTGGCCTGTTGGTGGAGAAGGAAGTGGTGGCTCTCACTTGGTAAGTGAAGTTACAGGAGGTGTGAGTGTAGTTGTGTCTTATGGGGACTGTTGCTGTCTCCCACTCAGTTAGACAAAAATTACAATTGAATAACCATCAAAAGACATGGACAAAAAATACACCATGCTATCACATAGGAACAGTAACCAAAAAAAGAAAAAATGGAAAAAGAAGAAGAAAGAAAGGAACAATAAAACCTGCAGTATCTGGGAGTAGGGCAACAAGAGAAAAAAGGTAGAGAAGAAGAATAATGAAGAAAAAAAATGGAAAAATTCAAAAAGAAAGACCAGCAATGGGTTCAACCATGAGAAAAAAAGAAAAAAAAAAATTTACAGCCAGGAACATGGAAAAGAAAAAAAGCTGAAAACTAGGACCTGGGAGGGGAAGAATAAAGAATAATAGTAAACAGGACAACAGTAGTAGTAATAATAGTAGTTTTAAAACAGACAAAAACAAGCAAAGTAAATAACAGAAAAAAGAAAGAGAAAAGAAAAAAAAAAAAATCTGGGGAGGGCAGGGCAGGGCACCTAGGCTCTACCAGAGCACACAGACTGGACGGAGTTCCTGTGGGCCCAGAAGGTGGGTGGGAGTGAGGGCTGGCTGCACCTCTGTTTACCAAGTGAGTTGGGGTATAAGAGTAACAAGGGGAATGTCACACCTTTCCAGCCGTCCAGGTCTGGAATGTCCTTTGGGTTACTGGCAAGTGGAACTTGTTCTTAAACCCCTGGAATCTGGGAGAACACCATCATTTTAAATATCTAAAATGGTCAATCCGCTTGTAAACATTCAAAATGTCTGCACCCTCTGGACAGGCAAAGTCCACAGGTCAGCCCACCTTCCTCTTTGCTGCTGCTTTGCCTTTTATTCCCCAGCCAGAGCAGTCTTCTGTGCAGTCCCTGGCTAGCAGGGCTGATTTTTAGGTTGATTCTTAGGTCCTACCATGACTTGGCAATCTCCAAGCTGTCTGTGCCATCAGGATCCCTCAGGATCACTGCCAGAGTGCAGTTCCATAAGTCACCTTTTTTGGTATTTTCATGCTAATTCTTCTTTTAGTTGCAATTTAGTTTACTTCTATATCCTTCCCTTCAAGGCTCAGAGGTCCAGGATTATCTTCTGTGTCTGTGTTAATTGGTTCCCCTTTCCTTTGTTGAATAGGATCTGTGCAGTCTTTCTGCCTATTCCTCTATCTTACTGGAAGTCTTGCTTGTTTATTTTTAAATTGTTCCACTGACATATAATTCACATATCACATAGTTCACCTATTTAAAGTGGTCAATCCAATTGTTTTCAGTATATTCATATAGTTGTGCAACTGTCACCATGATCAATTTTAGAATTAAGAAATTCTGTACCTATTACCAGTCACTCCCTGTCCCTGGACCCCTAGTCCCCCAGTGGAGGTTGCTAATGTACTTTCTGTGTCTATGGGTTCTCCTCTTCTGACATTGCATATAAATGGAATCATAAAGTATGTTGTCTTCTTTCACTTAGCATAATGTTTTCAAGGTTCATTCATATTGTAGATGTATAAGAACTTCTTTCCTTCTTATTGCTGAATAATATATTTGTGTGAATGAAAATACCACTTTATACTTCTCCATGATCTATTCATCATGTGGTCAGAACCAGCATGATGGCAATGGGGTTTATTCTTCAGTTGATAAACATTTGTGTTGTGTTCACTTTTTGGCTATTATGAATAATGCTGCTATGAATGTATGTACAAGTTTTCATGTGGACATACGTTTGCCTTTCTCTTGGATGTATATACCTAGGAGTAGAATTGTTGTGTTATATGGTAACTCTATGTATTACATATTGAGGAATGGCCATACTGTTTTCCAAAGTGACTACACAATTTTACTTTTGTGCCAGCAAAGTATGGGGAGTTCCAATTTCTTCACTTCTTACCCAAAAGGTGTTATTGTCTGTCTTTTTGATTATAGATATTCTAGTAGGAGTGAAGTGGTATCTCATTGTGGATTTGGTTTTCATTTCCCTAATTACTTATGCAGGAACCCTGGCTGGTTTAGCAGTTGGCTATAAACCCAAAGGTGGTTTACTCGGCAGGAGAAAGATGTGACACTCTGCTCCCATAAAGATTATAGCCTTGGAAACAATATTGCTGATCTACTTAGTCATATAGGATCGCTATGGGTTGGAATCAACTCGATAGCAGCTACAACTACAATAACTTATCATGTTGAGCATCTTTTCCTGTGTTCTTAGAGATTTTTTACAGTAATCTCACTTTAAAAAAAATTATTGTGTTTTACAGCAATAAGTGAAAGTGGACAGAGCAAATTCATTTTCGATACAGCAGTTCATACACATTTTGTCTCATCTGTAATTCCCTACAATATAACAGCTCTCTTCCCACTTCCTTCCCAAAGTTACCTCTTTTCTCCCATGCAATCCGCCCCCTACCCCAGCTGTCTCCCTGTGCAAACACTGCACTTCTGTTCTCCCACGATTGATTGCTCCAAGCAGTGTATCTAAATGATGTATTTGTTAACCCCATATGCCTGTCTATGCAAAACTACACAAAACCAGAGGAGTGAGTTCAGTTCCAGACCTGAAGCATGGCTAGAAGCCATTGTCTCAGAAGTCTCACCAGGCCCTATCATATCAGCAAATATTCTCTGTAGGATCTCCTGCACCAATACCCCTCCAAGTGGTTGAGAGTAGTAGCTGGGCACCATCTAGTTCTTCTGGTCTCATGGTCATCTAGCCTGAGGATCACATGGTCTACAAGTCCCTTGGACTAATTGTTTCCATGGGTCTTTGGTTTTCTTTATTCTTCTTTACTCTAGATAAGGAGAGACCCATCGTTATATCCAGATGACCTCTTGCAAGCTTTTAAGATCCCAGTTGCTAGTCACCAAAGTAGGACGTAAAACAATGGTTTTGTGTAGTATATTATGCCAATTGAGCTTGATATCCTCTGTGACCATGGTCCTGAGTACAGAGGTCCAACCACTTGCTGCCTTTGGGTAACTGGCTATGAGTAATTTCATTTTTGTAGAGAAGGCTCTTCAATATATTTTGTATTAATTTAATCATAGTTTTACAGAAAATATAGAGAAACCATATTGTTAATGCTATTATTATTATATTTTAGCTTAAAAATTAGTTTTGCAGTTAATAATAATTTATTGTTTCATGAATATTGGATATTTATCTACTTTAAAAACATATTTTACATTCACAGTAGGATTTTTCATGTTGAGTGTAAGTAAATTTAAGGAAAAAAAAAGTCAGTCAAGAGAGATTAGAGACAGTACATAAAAGAAAAAAAAAAACATTGATTAATGGAGATTTTAACTTTTTCATTGTGCAGCAGTGAAAAATTTACTTTTCACCACTTTACTGATTTTAATATACATAGTTAGCATTTAAGGAGCTCTGATGGTATAACGGTTAAGCATTTGGATGCTAACTAAAGGTCAGTGGTTTGAACCCACCAACCACGCCTCAGAAGAAAGATGAGGCAGTCTGCTTCTGTAAAGATTTACAGCCTTAGAAACCCAAAGGGGGTCGCTATGAGTCAGAATTGACTCGATAGCATTGAGTTTGGTTTTGTTTGGTTTAGTTAGCACTTAATAAAAGACTTATTTATTATTGTGGAAACCTTTCAAATGCAAGAACATTAACCACTGAAACTTCACCTGAGACAGTTAAGGATGAAATTCCAGTTCACCAAAGTGGACATTTTAATTCCTGTTATGGATTGAATTATGTCCCCAGAAAATATATGTTGAAGTCCTAACTCTGTATCTGTGAATATGACCTTGTTTGAAAATAAGGTTCTTTCTTTGAAGATATTACCAGTTAAGGAGGTCATACTTGAGTAAACCCCCAAAAAACTGAGTAAGGTGGGTCCCCATCCCTTCTAAGTGGTGTCTTATAAAAGTGAAGAGCAGAAAGACAGAGTCACACAGGGGGGAAAATAGGCACCCTGTGAAGATGCAGCTAGATGCCTGGCATGGCAAGGGGCACCTGGGGTCACCAGAAGCTAGAAAGGATATTCCCCCAGAATGGACAGAGAGTATGGTCCTGCCAATACCCTGAATTTGGACTTCTGTCCTCTGGAACTGAGACAATAAATTTCTGTTCTTTAAAGCCACGTTCTTTTGTAATATTTTGTTATGGTAATCTTAGGAAACTAAGACAATCCCTCAAGTTAGTCTGCATGTAAAATCATCAATCCTCACTATTTCCTCTACTTTAATTTTAAGAACTGAAGTGGAAACCAGAAAACAATGTCAAGATTGACTTCTTAGGGAAAAAAGGTTTTGCTCTCACACCACTGTGAAAAATTATAAAATAAATCAACAGAACAAAACTGGTATTTCCCTTGGGGATAGGAGAAAACAGAGACTTACATTTTACCAAAGGCTATGTCAAGCATGAACACACTCCCATGAGCCAAAGAACCACCTGTCAAACAGGGCTGCCCAGTGTGAGGAGCATTTCCTGTTCCAACTGGTAGAAATTAATCACAGAGGATAAAGGGATGGTGAAAAATTTCCCATTTGGCACATGCCGCTATTCAAAAAGATTTCTTTTTATTGTTCTTTTTGATGATTCATAATATTTTTCTGAGAAGAGAGGGTTCAATGGAAAGAAAACCTGTCTGCTTTGAGAGAGTCTCATAAAGTGAGATTAAAAGTCATGTGTGGAAAACGAAGCAATTTGGAGTACTGGGCATGGACCACAATGTCTAGAAACTCTCCACTGGTCACAGAGTGCAGAGAGAAGGCAGCCTTTGGGCAAGGTCCACACAAATGTGCCTCTCAGTATCATACTGGTTGAGGATGAAACATTCATGATAAATATTACCACTTTCAGCTATTAATCTTATAAGCACTGTTAGTTCTTAATTTAAATATGTATAGTGTTGCTCCAATTCCTAGAAGACAGTCTTGTTTTAATAAATGCTTATGGAAATCAAAGCATTATGTAGATTCCCACTTCTCATACAAGGGAGTAGTTTGGTGGAAAAAAGAGTTAATGAGCCTGGTTGTTAACTGAAAGAATGGAGGCGTAAGTCCATCCAAAGACACCTCAGAAGAAAGACCTGGTTAACTACTTCCAAAAAACCAGCCATTGAAAACCCTAGCACACTGCTCCTCTGACTCACTTGGGGTTTCCATGAGTTGGAATCAACTCAACAGCAACAT
The DNA here is from genome assembly GCF_000298275.1 of Orycteropus afer afer. NCBI lineage: Eukaryota > Metazoa > Chordata > Mammalia > Tubulidentata > Orycteropodidae > Orycteropus > Orycteropus afer. Next base: position 5,061,977 of record NW_006921768.1, read on the forward strand.
GTCTCTCATACAAATCCCACCGAAAAGCTTCATAGGAAGGTAAGACTTTGTGTCCACAAATCCAAATGTTTGATATCCCCTTCAGGTTATTAGCATGAATTAAAAGTCAAAACTGATAGTATTTACAGCCGATGTTATGAAAAATAGTAGAAATAAAGGCAATTTAGATTTGGAATCTTTTCAGACTTGCTGACTTTGAACCAAAGGAAACTGTGAAGGCATTATCATCTTGGTCAGGTAAGGACTCATTTAATTAACTACCATTTGTTCATTAAAGTTCTACTATGGTCATGTTCTGTGAAACTGCAAAATGTATAGTGTATCTAAGATTCTGATTTAAGGGAATTTATAAACTAATGAAGGAGTGGATATATATGAAAATACAACCTATACTTTTGATCCGAGTTCTAAGGAACTTGCTGCAGAAATCAACCTTCCCCTCCATTATGCCTGTGACCTTTCACTCTTTATTGGCATTTTACCCCGTCTATAAACATAAGCAAGTCTTTCCATCTATAAACAGCCTTGCATCCTGTCTAGCTATGGTCCAGTCTCTCGTCTTACCCTTCTAGGCATGTTTTTTTTCTAGAAGTATCTCTGATCCCCCACCCTCTACCTCTGTTCCTCTCACAGCAGTCCTGCTCCTGAGTCTATTAGTCAATAAAAATAGACTCCGAGGAATGTTACCTGACCACCACATGATCACATCTAATGAACAATTTTCCATCCTTATCTTGCTGGTGGATTTCCCACCTGGTTTTCTCTTGCCTCTCACACCATTTGTTTTTGATCTTATTCATAACTTTATTTATTTTGTTTATTGATGTTTCTGAGTACTCTGTGCTTGGACTAGTGCTTTTATTTCTCAACATATTCTTTTTTGGCAATCTGCTTCACTCTCATGGGCTGAACCATAGTGCAAAATTATTTATTCCAGAATCTACATACCAGCAGCATCCGAACAAAGGCAATGTTCTAAAAATTGTTTAATCATTTTCCACATTTTGAATCATATCTTTATTATTTATCTATTTTTAATAATTGAAGGTCAATTTGTAACATGGTGATGATGTGATCTAATTGGCCTGGCTGTAAACAGACTGCTGGTCATGCTACTTTTACTCTGTTCACACAATATGGACAAGCGGTGCAGATAAAAACTGACAGTCACAGGGACAACAAAGTAGTCTCACTGGAAATTTACATAGGGTGCTAGTTTAGTCTGGTAACAACAATTCGGTGTGTGAAATTATAATTGTGTGTGTGCACTATGGAGTTCCTGGGTAGTGCAGTTACTGTGCTCAGCTCCTAAATGAGAGGTTAGTAGTTTCAGTCCATCCAGAGTCAACGTGGTGGAAAGGTCTAGCTATTTACCTCTGAAAAAATCAGCCATTGAAAACCTTCTACTCTGACACATATGAGCTCACCATGAGTAAGAAACAACTGGATGGCAACTGGTGATGGTAGTAGTGTATCCCACGTATGTCACAATCTTAAATCTATACAAGGGAAATAAAAACTCTTGAGTCTGCCTGCAGAGGACTTGTGGGCTGAACCAAATGCTTTTGGTCGCTACTGTTAATGTGTTCATTTAGAGCAAAATTATTTAAACTTCTTGTCCTCTATTTGAAGTGGCATTTCCACTCATTCAAGCTGTCTTGGGTTCAGAAATGGCGGGGCACAATATAGTGTTTGGCACAGCATGACTAAGGAACTATACCAACGGGAATCCCTTTTGTTCTTAGCTTAGAATAACAATTGAGTAGCCACCAGTCACTCCCCAGAAAGAAGTTTGGGCAATCTACTTCCTTAGTGATACCTCCTCGGAAACCCAATGAAGGGTCCTTATGAGTCAAATCTGACTCCACGGCAGTGGTTGTGATGTTTTTTTCTTTAGTGTAACCTGATTTACATGAGTTGAAATTGATTTGACGGCAACTAAGAAACAATGGTATGATTTAAACCCTACTCTCTCTTTTCATTAGGGTGCTTACAGATAAGTTTTACTTCCTTTTTTTTTTTTTTTTAAATGCAGGTATACTTTACATATATCATAATTTTCTCATAAAAATGCATGGTTTCATGACTTTTAACAAACATATTTTGTGTGTGTGTGTGTGTAACCAGTACCAAATTCAGGATATAGAATTTTTCCCATAATGTCATAAAAGGTCCTTCATGCCTGTTGTAATCAATCCCTTCACCTTACCTCCATACCCTGACAACCTCTAATCTGATTTATGTCCCTAGAGCACTACCTCTTCCAGAATGTCGTATAAATGGAATCGAACAGTACAATGCCTTTTGTCTGTCTTCTTTCACTTATCATATGCTTTTTAGATTGATCTGTCTTACATGTATCAGTAGTTTGTTCCTTTATATTGTTGAGTGCTAGTGCATTGTATGGGTGTTTGTTTATTCTTTCACTGGTTGGTCTACTGGTTTTTGGCAATTATGAATAAAGCTTCCACAAACCTTTATGTGCAGATCTTTAGGTGAACATCTATTTTCATTTCTCTTGGTATATACCTAGAAGTGGTATTTGTTGGGCTGTGTGGTAAACACATATTTAATTTCATAAAAAACTCCTAAACTTTTCCAAAGTTGATTATACCATTTTTGTATTCTCATCAGCAGTGTATGAGAGTTCTCATTTTATTTCTTCCTTGTCTGAACCTAATAAGAAGAATTTTAAGAAGTTTTAGAGCCATTTGGTAGGTATTGAAGAGTATCTCATTGGCATTTCAATTTGCATTGCCTAGTGATTAATGATATTAATCACTAGTGATTAGTGATATTAACATCTTTGCATGTACTTAGTGACCATTTGCATATTTTGAATACATGCACTCCTCACTTATCGATGTGGTCAAGTTCCAAAGACCAAGTCTACATGTGAAATTGGTGTTGTATGTGAAAATAGAGGATGACCACATCAGATCACAAAATGGAGGATGATTACTTTCATTACATAACTGCCAAACCACAGAATCATAGTCCAGCCAAGTTGACACATAATCTTAGCCATCACAGATAGCATTACTCTGGTCTCACACTCCTGCATTCATTACTGCTAGAAGTACATCATTAATGCACAAGGTAGTTGGATAGTAGATTTTTTTACTATTGTCATGAATGTAAAAGGTCAAATAATGACATAGTCATTATGTGAGGAGTGTATCCATTGCGATGAAATTAATCCAATTCATAGTGACCCTATAAGACAGGATAGAACCGCTCATAGGGTCTCCAAGGCTATAACTCTTTATTTTTCTTGTAGCTGTGACTCTTTAAAGAAGACATACATCTTCAAGTGAAAATAAATAAATAAATGAACTCACTGCTATTGAATCAATTCCAACTCATAATGACCCCCTTTGAATTTCTGAGGCGGTAAATCTTTACAGAAGTAGATTGCTCCATCTTCCTTCCACAGAGTGGCTGGTGGGTTTGAATTGCCAACCTTCTGGTCAGCAGTAAGTTGCCTTAGGTTCTGTACCACTAGAGCTCCTTACTGAGGAGTAGGTATGCTAAAATATCTATTCAAACCCTTTGCCTAGTTTTTATTTTATAATTGGGTTGCTTGTCTTTTTATATTATAATTTGAGATACTTCTTTATATATTGTGGATACAAGTCCCTTGTTATATGATTATAGATAATTTATCCCAGTCTAGGATTTGTCTTTATTTTCTTAACAGTGAATTTAGGTGAGTGGAAGTTTGATATTTATGAAGTCCAATTTATGAATTATTTTCTCTTATGGTTTATGTATCTTTTGTTTCTTAAGAAATATTTTCTTTACTCCAGGTCATATTTTCTCCTAGAACTTTTATAGTTTTAGGCTTAACTTTTAGATATGTGATCCATTTTGGACCTTCTGGTTCTCACCTATATGTTAAACTTATAATCATCTCTTATGTGATAGGTAAGGTTGTGTGTCATCTTGGCTGGGGCATGAGTCTCAGTGGTTTGACAGTTATGATATAGTTTGTCAGTTATGTAATAAGGTAATCACGCTCATGATGAGTTCTACTATGAAGCAAATTAGTTGAGAAGAAGTTTCTTTGTGGTTATGGCCTGCATCTAATTTATACTGATGTTCTGGAAAAGCTCTTAGGCTTTTTGCTCAATCTGGATCCTGCATCTGGCTTATCATCATCTAACCTCCAGTTCTTTGGACTTGAGCCAGCAGCTTGCTGATGTTAGGATTTGTTATCCTCTGCAGCCTGTGAGCCAGTAGCCTGCTGTCTTACCTGCTGATCTTAGATTTGTCTGCCTATGCAGCCAGCTGTCTGCCATCTGACCATCTGACCTACAGGGCTGTGCCTCAGCACCTGTAGCTATATGAGTCATGAGTCAGAACAAGTCTCCAGCCTGACATTTGGCCCATGGACTTGGGACACGCCAGTCTCTGCAACCATGTGAACCATTTCCTTGAGATAAATTTCTCTATATATCTACATATAAACTTCATCGGTTTTACTTCTTCTAGAGAACTCAACCTAAGATATTTTATGATCAGCATAATCTTAAATGGAACTTTCTCTGAATGTGCTGGGTGACTTCCAAAGGATCCTTACAGTAATTGATGAAGTTCTTCCTTAGAGCAGTTCCCATCTGGGATTATAATTATATGTATGTTCTCATTGCTTTATCAATTCACTCAACATTAAACATCTCAGTGGCACAAACAATTAAGTGCTCTACCACTAACTGAAAGGTTGGTGGTTTGAACTCAGCCAGAGGGCTTTGGAAGAAAGGCCACATGCCAGTCTGTTTCTGAAAGGTCACAGTCTTAAAAACCCTATGGAGCACAGTTCTACTCTGAGACCTCTCTGAGTCAGAATCAACTCTACGGCAATTTGTGGTTGTTTAAATGCTAGTAAGATCCTGTATGAGTGCTGGGAACATGAACATGAAGAGGTTCATCTGCTTCCAGTACAGTAGGGTATAATTGAAAAAGCCCACCATGTAAACAAATACATGTATGTAATAAAGTGCTACAGATAATGTATGTAATGTAGGTGTAGCTCTAGTCTAAGATGGGAAAGATGGGGAGATGAATCAAGAAAGCCTTGTGCTGACTCCTGAAAGGAAAGCTTTTTTTTTTTTTCTTTTTTTTAAACCATGTGGACAATTCCTTGTATTTGCTTAGTTTGGAATAACGTATAAAATATTTCATTTATTTAAAATACCTTATAATTCAGATTGTTTAATTAATTAGACTAACTGCCTCTTTTCCCTTCATTTTTCAGAATTGCTCATATTTTCATTCTACTTGTGTAATAGTTAAGGATATGCAGTTGCCAGCTTTAACTGAGACCATAGAGAAAGACTGAAAACAATAGGCAAACATCTATTAAGCACTTAACAATTTTGAAGCATTCTCCAAGCTATTATAAGTGTAAGCTTCCCTCTATTTGGTGTGATGATCCACAAATTGGACAAATACATAAGAATTTTTTAACACAAAAATTTTAATGGCAAAGGGATCTTATATGGCAACGTATTATTTTTTATCAATAATATTTCCCAATGATTAGTCACTATTAGTCATTCAAAGAATCGAGACAATCAAAAAATTTTTATTAATAAAATGGAATCTGAACTTGATTAGATAATATTTCAAAGACATTTGGAAGACAGGCAACATTTCGATAGACAAGGAGGAGTGAGGAGATTATAAAGTGGAATCATGGAAGCAGCTTTAGCTTTGAAAGTAAAGAAATCTAGATTTCTCTTCATTTTATAAAATTCAGCTCCCGTCATTTCTTCTGTGAAGTCTTTATCAATACTTCACTCTCTTTCCTTCCCATCAGGTGAATAGATCACTTTGTTGACACTCCCATCATACCCTATATATATATACAATGTTGTTATTGTTGTTATGTGCTGTTGAATCGGACCCGACTCATAGCGACCCCTCCTTGGGTTTCCGAGGCAGTATCACTACAGAAGTAGATTGCCCCATCTTCCTTCTGAGGAGTAGCTGGTGGGTTTGAACTGCCAGCCTTCTGGTTAGCAGTCAAGTGCCTTAGGCACTATGCTACCAGAGCTCCTATATATATATATACAATAGTGACAACATTTTATTGAATTTTTAAAAAACTTGCCATTTTGTCATTTACTTGCTCTGTGTCCTTGAGCAAGTAAACTCAACTTTCTGAGCCTCAATTTATTTTAGTTGTAAAAATAGAGATTTCCACTTCACAAGATTGTTGGGAAAGTTAAATAGAATGATGTATTAAAGTAACCGTTGTTGTCAGTTGTCTTCAAGTTAGCTCACAGAGACCCCATATTCAATAGATCAGAACATTGCCACTTCTAGACCATCCTCATGATCGTTGGTGTGCCGGAGTCCATTGTTGAGGCCACTCTGCATTTTGAATGTCTTCCAACTTAGGAAGGACTCTCATGGTTCAAACCCACCAGCCACTCCACAAAAAAAAGATGAGACGGTCTGCTTTTGCAAAGATTTATCGACTCTGTCCTACAGTCTATATGAGTCAAAATTGAATTGGTGGCAGTGGGTTTGTTGTCCAGCCAGGTGGTTCATCTTCTAGCCCCATATTGGACAATATTCTGTTGTGATCCATAGGGTTTTCATTGACTAATTTTTGGAAGTAGATCACTAGACCTTTCTTTCTAGCCTAACTTAGGCTGGAAGCTCTGATGAAACCTGTCTATGGTGGGTGACCCTGCTGGTATTTGTAATTCTGGTGTCATAGCTTCCAGCATCCTAGCAACATGCAAGACACCACAGTGTGACAAACTGACAGATGTGTGGTAGATAAAGTAATAATACAGGATAAAGTACACACAGAGATTCAGTGAATATTCTATAATAAAACCTGCAAAAGCTAGAATTTGTGTAAGGTGGAAACCTGTCAGAGAAGAAAAACTCAAGTATTTTCCACTAAACCAGGAGATAAAAAGGTGTTAAGACTGTACCCTGTCAAAAGTGGAAAACTTGCTGGGTCCTGGAAAAACAAGGAAGTCTAGTCAAGTTCTGGCTCTCACAAGTTTCACTGTATTTCTGTCCTTTGATGCAAAGAAAAGCTTAGAGAGAGGAAGAGAAGAGTATCTGAGGAAAGAAGGAAGATCACATTGACTTCCCAAAGGGTCTTCTGTAGGAGAAAGTCCTCATGATGGAAAGGTAGCTGGGACTCCATCTGGTTGGCAACAGGAGACTGATCATGTGGTACATTTCTCATTCCAAAAATCAGTATCTAGTAGCTCTAGTGACGTAGTGGATAAGACATTTGTCTACTAACCAAAAGGTTGGTGGTTCAAACCCTACTCTATGAGGGAAAGATGAAGCAGTTTGCATCTCTAAAGATTCACATCCTTGGAAACTCTGTGGGGCAAGTCAACTCTGTGCTATAGCGTCACTATGAGTTGGAATCAATTCAATGGCAGAGGGTTTGATTTTGGTTTTAAGATGGGTATCTTTCTTTTTTTCCTTTAAACTAATCAACATCAACTAAAATTTGAAAGTTACACCAAACTTATGAGGCTAAATCAGTCTTATAAATCCCTAGTCAGATGTTTAACAGTTTAAACCATACAAGTAAAAGTAAAAAAAAAAAAGTGCATATATTTTTTTTCCTCTTGGTGAACACCTCCTATTGAAAATCTACAACCAATACTTTTTGAATTAAAAAATCAGATTCATTTTCTAACTGTAAGTTTTACACTTACAAATGTAGTTAAGGAAAAAAAGAAATAAAAATGTAGTAGATTAAGAATCTGAAAACAGTGAGGAACAAATCACAATTTTAGAGGGAGCATTGAATAATAAAATAGCTTAAAATTAGTTATGACTAGATATAAATTATTTAAATTTAATATTTTATTTCATCAAACTCTGAAAATTTTACTGCTAACCAGAGATGCTCATGAATGAAAAATAGTTAATAGATACATTTATAGGTATGAAAACCATAAACGAATATAAGGAATTCTCTGTTTGGGTCTGTTGAATGAAGACATTATAATGTAGGGAATATGCAATAAGTAGCTGAAATTTAAGTTTCTTAGAGCCACACAAACATCCTGTAGTAAGAAAAATGTCAGTTGATATCTGTTCAGTAACTACTATATACATGTAACTTTCCTCATTATTTTCACTTTGATTAAAAATGAAAAAAGACTTAAAAAAAAAAGCCTACGCTTTTTTCCATGCTGAAAACTCCGTGAAAGTTCATGCTCTCAGCCTGAAAAGACGATAGGTACCAATCTCTTGGGGAGAGACTGGATTAATCAACCCTAAAACGGAGCAGAACAATACAGTCAGACCACCTCTCTCTAAGTCTCTTAACTCTCCTCTTTAGAGTGAAATTCAACTCTTTCCTCAAAGACCAAGCTTTTGTGATATATTTTGACCCACCGTCATTAAATACATTCTTGTGCACAAACAGAACAAGGCTTTCTTTCCTTATCCTTCATGAAACCTTCCCGTATTGATGTAAAAAGTAGTCAGTCAAAAAGGGGGGAAAAAAAAAAAAAGAACTTCATTAAGATCTATTGTTCCTACTCTGACAGTCTAAGCCAAAAGGCCTCTGCCTTTTTTATTTCCCTAAAGAGGATCACAGTGAGGATCCTAACTCAGCAACTGAATTAATCTGTAAACTCCACAGGACTCCTGGAAAAAGGCAGAAGCTTGGTTTGGGCGTTAATTACAGTAGCATGTTCACAAATGCTGTGGGTCAGTCAGTGTTTCTATTGGGTTCAAAGCGTCCACATTCACTCCAGATAACTCCCAGTCTTGCCTTAAAATTTGTACCAAAAAAGATTTTTTTTTTTTTTAAATCCCTTTCTTCTGCTAGCCTGGAGATTATAGTACTGCTTAATGATAATGCTTTATGTAGGAAGGGAGAGAAAATAGGAAGTTTTTCATGCTTTTCTGAATTTATAAAATTCTTATTCAGGGCTGTCATGGCCCAGTTCTGCCACCACCACCAGTTTCTGTCAAGCGGATTCTGACTCATGGCATCCCCATCTGTGTCAGAATAGAGCTGTATTCTGTAGGGTTTTCTATGGCTGATTTTTAGGAAGTAGATCACCAGGCCTTTCTTCAGAGGTGCCAAAGTGCTGGACTTTAATATCCAACATTTTGTTAGTAGCCAAATGCTTAACCATTTGCCTCACTCAGGGCCCTGAAAAAGAAATGGTGCACGAAGAGCAGAGAGACGATTTTTATGTTTATTAATCCACTCTTTTCTCAAGAGATTGTACTTGCACTTCTCAGGTTGAGGTGTGAACTGTACTTTCAGCATGGGAAAAAGGGTAGTTATTTATTTTGTTTCCCCTTGTCATTTTTTTTTTTTTTTTAAATTAAGAAAAGGTTAAAAGAATGAGAAAAGTTACAAGTATAGAGTAGTTGCTGAACAGTTGAGGAGAAGGGATTGAACCCTGGGGAAACTTGGCATTTGAGAGCAACAACCTCATCATATCCTGAAATTGCCATAACCTTTTCAGCAAGAAAGCCAGGAAAGCAGATTTAGCAAATTGTTGTGGTGACTCTTTTACTATATCATCAATCTTTTAATCTGGCAAGAGATATAAAATATGTCCTGTATGTTGTTGTTGTTGTTATGTGCCATCGAGTCGGCCCCGACTCATAGCGACCCCTCCTTGGGTTTCTGAGGCAGTATCACTACGGAAGGAGGATTGCCCAACCTTCCTTCCAAGGAGTGGCTGGTGGGTTTGAACCGCCAGCCTACTGGTTAGCAGTCAAGTGCCTTAGGCACTATGTATTAAAAAATTTCCAGTCATTTCAGCTAAATTGTAATTCATAATTCTCTCTTCTCCAGAACCCCAGTTGCCTTTAAACTGATTCTGACCCATGGTGAGCCCCTGTGTGTGTGGAATTGTGCTCCACAGGGCTATCAAAGGCCGCATTTTTGGAAGTAGATCACCAGACCTGTCTTCTGAGGCACCTTTGGGTGGACTGGAACTCCCAACGTTTTGGTTAGCAGTTCAGCACGTAAACATTTTACACCACCCAGGGACTCCTCTCTCTTCTCAGAGTCCCCTAAAAGGGTAAGGATTTGGATAGGAAAAGATGTAAGAGCTTAAGTGGGTCTCCTCTTTTGAAACCTGTTGGTATCACGTAACCAAGAATCGCTTGTAGTGAAATGCTTGTTTATCTGATCCTGCAGACTTCATTAGTGCAGGCTGGAAAACTTAGCTGGGACAAAAACAGCCTAAATATTTTCAACTGCTAAGTAAAAAACAAACTCAGAGCAACCAGATTCAGGAAATTATTGATATTGTATACTGAGTATATCTCTCTTTCAAAGTACTGATGAGAATGTGAAGGAAAAAGCAGATCAAGTTATATATTTAAACATAATTTAAATGTATATGTATCTCATAGTTTACAGAAAGGTAAAAAAATCTGAAATCTGAAAAATGCATTCCCTCCTTATCTCCTTACAGTTTTAGTAAGGTACTAAATGTTAATAAAACAAGGTTATCACAAAATATGCTTTTCATAAACCATATTTAGTGTCAGTTAAAGAGTTTATCTATCCCAAGAGCATTTTGAAGAGAGTTATCTGAATTTCTGAGCAAAAAGAAAAAGAAAAAGGAAAAGAAAAAAGGCCATTCCATTCTTATCAGTTCAGCACCTGTAATGAGAAGGGTCTTTGTTCTCCACAAGCCCCATTCCCCACAGACATGGGTCAATGAGAAAGAAAGGTCCACTGAGATGCTTACCAGCCAGTATCTGCCTGTAAGCTCTAGAAAGTTCTAGAAAGCGGTGGAAGAACAGATTCCCTTTCCCTTTTGTGGGAACTCCAAAAGATGAGACACCAACTGGACGTTAACATTGGGATCCTTCATTATACATCATAACAAGATAAATATAGAAAATGGAAATAAGAAAATAAAAATAAAAATAGAGTCTGGTTCATTCCCCTGAGTTAGTAAAGGTAAAATTTCTAGGGAGCTCGGGTTTCGTTTTGTATAATTACACACTCCATTGAATTTAATTATTTTGACGTTAAATTCCTAGAAGACTAATATCTTCTCTGTATATGCCTTCATTTTCTTTCTGGTGTAATCACACTTTCCTAGATTTTTTTCAGTGAGAAATTGTCCTTCTGGTAATGTTCAAAGTATGGTATGAAACGAGAGCTCTCTTTTACCAAGTATTTTCATGTCTATCACTCTCTCAAACTCATTTTCTGTGGAAAATTAAAAATTGGTTAAGGCTCCTTATTTTAAACCGATAGGTCCCTATTTTCATCTCATCCAGCTTTCTGAGGGCACTAATGGACTTTTCAAGGTCTGATTATTAGGACATTCAACAGGTCAGCTTTTACTGGAGCCACCCAACAGGGCTGGGGTTAGCTCTTCGAAATGAGATGAGGCTTTGAAAGATTGAACTCAGGCTGGAGATTTCAACCCAATGCCAGACATTCTGTAACTTTTCTTAGTGTGGGTTTGACAACTTTGTCTGTATAAATTAGGTCCAAAGTAGATTGTTACCAAGTGTGGTCATGGGAAGGGTTCTGGTGGGGAGATCTGGTTTCTTTCTGCCACATATTTGCTACATGACTCAAAATTCATTCAACATTTGTGAATGCCTTCCTAGTGGCAAATTGATGGTGTATTTTTCTCCTTAGATGTTGGAAGTATGATACCATAGTAGTTAAGGCAGATCTCTGGAATAAGATAGACCTGGTTTTGATTCCCAGCTCTGGCACTAATTAGTATTATGCCCTTGGGCACTTGGATACTATCTCTTGATCTCAGTTTCCTTACTTATAAAATGAGAACAATAATGTATGTTTTCAGATTTGATTGAGATTTAAAAGAGATGATGAATGCAATGTGCCCCGTACAGTGCCTGGCTAAATGATACTTATTGCTATCACTTGGAGAAGGAGAAGTTTGTAGGGCTAATAGGGTATTGGAATGAGAATCAGAAGATCTTGTTTGATTCCTCAGTCTGCCACTTGGCCTTGGCAAGTAACTTAACAATTTAAGCTTCAATCCATATATGTACAGAGACGACAAAGAAGCCTTGCTTTCCCCAGAGTTCCTTTGTGGATTAAAATAGATATTTGAAAGTATCTGCAGTGCAGTGAATTGTTTTAATATGGTCCTTGTAGACAAGGTCTTATAACTCCACAAAATGATTGAGTGGGACTATGCAAATAAGGTGCATATGATCTACCAACGGGACTGGATAGTTCTTCTAACGCAAATTAGGTGCATGGAACACTTGTGGGGATGGAACTATGCAAAAAACATACATGGAGCCTTTGTAGGGGATTGGTTAGTTTGTGGTCTTGCTGGGGCAGGGGGAACATGCCTTGAAATCAATAAGGAGCTTGCTGTATAACCAGCTTTCCTAACAATTTTTAGGGAGAATGAAGAAGGGATTATAACACTGAAGGCCATGAGAAACCACAAGAAATGGTGAGGCAAGTGTGGCAGTGGGACAAGGGGCGATAAACAAGATATTGGTGGAAGACAGCTGCGTTGGACTTCTGGCCCATAGAATGAGGCAGGAATAAGGCTAGTCAAGGAGCTAGTGGTAGCAGGTTGAGAACAAACTGTCCTAATTAAAGAACTGTTTCCTGACTTTTTCCTGTCACTACCTAGTTGATCCTTTTTCTGAATTATAATCTGTTATTTTCCTAATAGGAGCACTGGTAGCATAGTGCCTAAGGCACTTGACTGCTAACCAGAAGGCTGGCGGTTCAAACCCACCAGTCACTCTTCGGAAGGAAGATGAGGCAATCTATTTCTGTAGTGATACTACCTCGGAAACCCAAGGAGGGGTCGCTATGAGTCGGGTCTGACTTGACGGCATATAACAACAACAACAACGACGACATTTTCCTAATAAACCACATAAATGTAAGTATGGTTCATGAGTTCTGTGAGACATTGTTGCAAATTATTGAACTGGGAAGGTTTCCTGATATTTCATTGTAGGGTAAGTTCATCATTCTCTCCTCTTCTCTAACAAGTTCTGCTAGTGCAGTGGCTAAGGCATCTGACTGCTAACCCTCCACTTTACCAAGCATAATATCCTTCTTCAGAGATTGGTCCCTTCTGACAACATGATCAAAGTAGGTGAGAAGAAGTTGGTGAGCTGTCATAAAATTTCAACAAAAGGTTGGTGGTTCAAACCTACCAGCAACTCCACAGAAGCAAGACTGTGCAATCTACTTCTTTAAAGATTTACCACCTTGGAAACCCAGTGGAGTCACTATGAGTTGGAACTGACTCCAGGGCAGTAGGTTTAGTCTTTGTTTTTCAGTCTGGAACTTAACAAATGACCTTGTGATTTTTGATCAACATATGTACTTTCTGTAAAAACAGAAATATTGTTTCATCTATCTTTGCATCTCAAAAGGCTAGAACAATGCCTTTGCCATTCAATAAATTATTTTCAAACAAAAGAAAGATAAAAAGAAAGCATGAAAATTATTACTGTTAAATTGATTTTACTGTAACAGGCAAATCCATACTTTTTTAGGTTAGAAAAAGAAAAGGCCACAGGCACTTGGAGGGCATTTCTCCAAAAAAATCAGTACTAGCTGAGCTGGCTCCAAGCAAGAAGAAGCTTCCTGTAGTTTCTACTTTTAATTTCAATGCAATATTAATTGGCATTAAAACAACAAAGTGGTGGACCTTTTCTTTCTTCCAGTACATATCAGTAAAACAGATGTGTTCCTAAGGAAGAAATCATTAACCAATTAAAAGATGAATTAAATGTGCCTGTGTAATCAATATAAAGATTTTTCTTGTTTTGAGTCTTAGTGGAAAGAACATAATTGATATTTATAATGACTTGAAAACAAACGTTGGTTGTTGTTGTTATTAGGTGCCTTCGAGTCGGCTCTGACTCATTAGCAACCCTATGTACAACAGAATGAAACACTGCCTGGTCTTGTGCCAGCCTCACAATTCTTGCTACACCTGAGCCCATCATTACAGCCACTGTGCCAATCCACCTGATTCCCCTTCTTCGCTGACCCCCCACTTTGCCAAGCATGATATCCTTTTCCAGAGAATGGTCACTTCTGACAACATGACCAAAGTTGTTGTTGTTGTTGTAGGTGAGAAGAAGTTGGTGAGCTGTCATAAAATTTCAACATAAATAAGAAGTAATTATTAACTCAAGGTGGAAAAAAAAAAAGTTGTAGTGAGGGGATAGATAGATATGCCCAGGAAAAAAAACAAGATTTTTGGGTTTTGTAGCTTGCTCAATGTGGTGTGCAAAGGTGTCTGGCTTCTTGACTCCTCCACAAGATTTTCCAAGTAATGTTTTAAAGTAAGATAAGTTTGTTTTGAGTCTATTTTAATTTCCCTTTCTTATCTATTTCTTCACACCCAGACTTCCATAAGATTCTTCTTGTTTGTTCCTCCCTCCCCTCCAGATCTCATCTGCTCTATGACCCTCTGAAGTTCCCTTTTCTCTGCTTTACAACCACAGTAACTTTTCAGCAGCTCTCCAGTTTGCCTTAGAATTGAATTAAACCATTAAACAAATCCACCCTAGGGTGCAACCCTCCCGGGGGTGCACCTTTGAAAAGATGTCAGCAAGTTAAACAAAATGAATTTTGAAGGGATAGAATTTCAAGGAGTATGAGAAAGTGAAGTGTGGAATTTCATACTTCTCAAGGAAGATAATTTTAGCCACAGAAATCTTCTAAGTGCCTTGTTATTCAGGCTCCTCTCAGCTATGAATTTTTGCCACTGGCTCACCCAGGGAAGTGGAAAGCAATGGAGGAAATGATGCTGACTAGTGGAGGTTGTGGAGCTGGTGGGGCTATATGCAAGTGGTAAGAAATGGCTATCTACAATTGGTAGGAATGTTATATACAAGTGAGGTCTGCCATGTTTTAACCTGCTGATTGTATGTTGTTATGTGCCGTCAAGTCTGACCCAACTCATAGCGACCCCTCCTTGGGTTTCCGAGGCAGTATCACTACGGAAGTAGATTGCCCCATCTTCCTTCCGAGGAGTGGTTGGTGGGTTTGAACTGCCAGCCTTCTGGTTAGCAGTCAAGTGCTTTAGGCCCTAAGCTACCAGAGCTCCTTGCTTATTGTATGCATCTACACTTTTTGCCTACAGTTATGAATAATAGTCCCTGAAGTCATTTTTAAAGTTTGAGAGCTCCCTGAGTGGTACAAATGGTTTGGGCTTGACAAAGAGCTCTGGTAGTGTAGTGCCTAAGGTACTTGACTGCTAACCAGAAGGCTGGTGGTTCAAACCCACCAGCCACTCCTTGGAGGGAAGTTTGGGAAATCTACTTCCATAGTGATACTGCCTCGGAAACCCAAGGAGGGGTTGCCATGAGTCAGGTCTGACTCGACAGCACATACCAACAACCAACAACAACTAACCTAAAGGATGGTACTTTGAATCCACTCAGCAGTGCTGCAGAAGAAAGACCTGGTGATCTGCTTCAACAAAGATTATAGCCAAGAAAACTCTAGGGAACACAATTATACTCTGCAAATACATGGGGTCCACAGGAGTTGTAATTAACTTGATGGCAATGGGTTTTGGAATAAATTCTTTAAAAACTCACCATTTTTCAAAGAGTAGTATAATGGAAATAAAGACACTGAGAGTTTAGAGTGTCCCTACTGCAGCTTCTGACTGTTGATGTGGAGCACAGGATATAATTGAAGGAATGGTGGTGCACTCATTAAGGCCATTGGCTTTCACTTGAACCATAGTATAAATTATGCTATTTTAAATACCAAGCAGAGTCTCTTTTTTTTTTTTTTAATTAGGATTTGGGTGAAGATTTACAGAGTAAATTCACTTTTCATACAGCAGTTCACATATACTTTGTCTCATGTCATTGACCAAAATTTACAATGCAGCAGCTCCCCTCCCACTTCCTCCCCATAGTTACCTCCTCCCAGTGTCCATCCCTTCATACTCTTCTGCACCCTGAGCTATCTCCCTGTGCATAAGCAGCCCTTCCTTCTCCCATGATTGTTCTCTCCAGGGCGTGTGTCCCAAGCAGAGTCTCTTAAAAGAGGAATGCAAATCTCTATAAAAATAGCCCCTTGCTGTTGACTGGCACGCAGTCATAGAAGCCAGTGTGGGAAGGAAATGTAAAGATGATCTTCCTTTTGATTTCTACAAGATATCACTTAAAGGAATGTGAATACAGGGTAGAGGAAATTATTCGGACTCAGGATCCAACAACCTCAATTATTTTTTCAGTTTTGCCACTTGCTGTTTGCATAATCTTAGTTCTAAAGACACTTTATTATATGATATTGTCAGATGCTGTCTAGTTGGTTCCGACTCATAGCGGCCCTAAGTACAACAGAATGAAACATTGCCTAATCCTGAGCTATCCTCACAGTTGTTGCTATACTCGAGGCCATTGTTGCAGCCACTATGTCAATGCATCTCATTGAAGGTCTTCTTCTTTTTCACTGACCCTCTCTATTTTACCAAGCATGATGTCTTCCTGATAACACGTCCAAGGTATGTGAGAGGATATCTCACCATCCTTGCTTCTTCTAAACAGCATTTTGGCTGTACTTCTTCCAGGACAGATTTGTTCTTTCTTCTGGCAGTTCATGATATATTTAATATTGGTGCTCTGATAGGATAGTGGCTCAGGCACTTGACTGCTAACCAGAAGGCTGGCGGTTCAAACCCACCAGCCACTCCTTGGAAGGAAGATGGGGCAACTTACTTCTGTAGTGATACTGCCTCAGAAACCCAAGGAGAGTTTGCTATGAGTTGGGTCTGACTTGACGGCACATAACAACAACAACAACAAACATAATTCAAAGGCATTCATCCTCTTTTGGACTTACTTATTCAGTATCAAGTTTTCACATGCATATGAGGCAATTGAAAATACCATTGCTTGGGTCAGGCACACCTTAGTCTTCAAAGTGACGTGTTTGCTCTGTAACACTTTAAAGAGGTCCTTTGCAACACATTTGCCTAATGCAAAATGTCATTTGTTTCCTTGAGAGCTGCTTTCATGGGTGTTGATTGTAGATCCAAGTGAAATGAAATCCTTGACAACTTCAAGGATTTCTCCTTTTATCATGATGTTGCTTATTGGTTCATTTTCGAGGAGTTTACTTTATGTTGAGGTATAATCCATATCGAAGGCTGTAGTCTTTGATCATCATCTGTTAGTGTTTTAAATCCTCTTTGTTTTCAGTAAGCAAGTTGTGTGATCTGCATATTGCAGATTGTTAGTGAATCTTCCTCCAGTTCTGAAGTTGTGTCCTTCACATAGTCCAACTTCTCAGATTCTTTGCTCTGCATGCAGATTGAATAAGTATAGTGAAAAGATACAACTTTGACACACACCTTTCCTGATTTTAAACCACACAATATGCCCTGTTCTGTTTGGACAACTACCTCTTGATCTATGTACCAGTTCTACATGAGCACAACTAAGTTTCTTGAGTTCCCATTTTTCACAATGTTATCCATAATTTGTTATAATCCACATAGTCAAAGGCGTTTGTGTAGTCAACAAAACACTTGGGAACATCTCTCTGGTGTTCTCTGCTTTTAGCCAAGATCCATCTGGATCAGTGATGATATTCCTTATTCCATGTTCTCTTCTGAATTTGGCTTGAATTTCTGGCAGTTAGTTGCTGGCATACTATTGAAACTATTTCTGAATTATCTTCAGCAAAATTTCACTTGCATGTGATATTGTTAAATAATTTCTGCACTCTGTTGGAATCACCTTCTTTGGAATGGGCACAAATATGGATCTCTTCCAGTTGGTTGGCAGGTCTTCTAAATTTATTGGTATAAACTAAGTGAACACTTCCTGTGTTGTATCCATTTGTTGAAACATGTCAACTGGTATTCCTTCACTTCCTTGAGGCTTGTTTTTTGCCAATATCTTTAGTGCAGCTTGAATTTTTTCCTTCAATATTTCTTCCTTTCAAAACTTCTTTCAGTTCTTCTCAATCATATACTACCTCCTGCAATTGGTTGAATATTGATTTGTTCTTTTTGTGCAGTGACTCTGTGTATTCTCCCCATCTTCTTTGGATATTTTCTGTGTTGTTCAATATTTTGCCCATAGAATCCTTCAACATTGCAACTGAGGCTTGAATTTTTCTTCAGTTCTTTCGGCTTGAGAAATGCTGAGTGTGTTCTTCCTTATTGATTTTCTAACACCAAGTCTTCACACATTTCATTATAATACTCTACTTTGTGTTCTTGGGTTGGCCTTTGAAATCTGTTCAGCTCTTTTACTTTATCATTTATCCCATTTGCTTTAGCTACTTTATGTTCATGAATAAGGTTCAGAATCTTTTGTGACATCAAGTTTGGTCTTATTGTTGTTTCTTGTCTTTTTAATGACCTCTTGCTTTTTTAATGTAGGATCTCCTTGAGTCATCCCACAACTCATTTGTTCTTTTGTCATTAGTGTTCAGTGCGTGAAATCTGTTCTTGAGATGCTCTCTAAATTCAGGTGGGATACATTCCAGGTTGTACTTTGGCTCTTGTGGACTTGTTTTAGTTTTCTTCAGCTACAACTTGAACTTACATTTGAGCAAGTGGTCTGTTCTGCAGTCAGCCTCTGGTTTTGTTCTGACTGATGATACTGAGTGTCTCCACCGTCTTTTTCTACAGATGTGGTCCATTGTATTCCTGTGTATTACATCCCATGAGGTCCACATTTGTAGTCACCATTTTTGTTGTTGAAAAAAGATATTTGTAATAAATACATCATTGGTCTTCAAAAATTCTATCAAGCAATCACTGGTGTTGTTTCTATCACCAGGGCAATATTTTCCAACTGCTGATCCTTTCATTTTTTCCAACTTTTGCACTTCTGTCTCCAGTAGTCATCAATGCATCTTGATTGCATGTTCGATCAATTTCAGACTGCAGTAGTTGGTAAAAATCTTCAGTTTCTTCATCTCTGGCATTAGTGATTTGTGCATAGATTTGAATAATAGTCACATCAACTGAACTTCCTTTCCTTTTAGGCCTCTGGATTTTATCCTATAATTGACAGGATTGTACTTTAAGATAAATCTTAAATATTCTTTTTGATGATGAATGTGACACCATTATTCAATTTGCTATCCCTGGCATTGTAGACCATATGATTTTCTGATTAAAAATGGCCAATACTAGTCTATTTCAGCTCTTAATGCCTGGGCTATCAATCTTTATTCCTTCCCTTTCATTTTTTGATGACTTCCAACTTTCCCAGATTCATATTTCTCACATTCCATGTTCTAATTATTAATGGATGTTTACAGCTCTTTCTTCTCATTGTAAGTTGTGTCACATCAGAGAATGAAGGTCCCAAAACTCCCCTCCATCCACGTTATTAAGGTCAACTCTGCTTTGAGGAAGCAGCTTTTTCCCTAGTCATATTTGAGACTCATCATCCAACCTGAAAGATTCATTGTCTGGCAGCATGTCAGACAATATTCTGTGGTTATTTATAAGGTATTCTCTGGCCACTTATTTTCATCAGTGGATTGTCAGGTTCTCCTTCCTTGTCTCTCTTAGTCTGGAAGCTCTGCTGATACCTGTCCACCAGTGGGTAACAACAACAGGCAAGTTACCATAGTACAACAAACTAACAGACAAATAGTGGCTTCATTATATGTGGGATGGAAAACTGGTGACCTAAGGCCAGGATTCAACCCAAGGATATACTTTATTTTTCCTGCAGTGCTTAGAAAGTTGGGAAATATTATTCCAAAATCTGGATTTCCAGTTTCTCTTGAAGAAATGAGAAATCATTGAATGTTGGGTCTGTATTTTCATGACAACATTTGACTGGAGGCGAGTAGTGCCATCCTTTTGAGCTGGAGTATATGTTGTCTTAGTGGTCATTGTCCTCACCACCCATTGTTGGCCTGCCTTGGCCTACCCTTTCTCATTTGTTTTCTGTATCTGTAAGGCATTGAATTTGCAACCTTTCAGTTAGATGAGTACATATCAATTTTATTATTTGGAAAACAAGCAGTGGAGAGAGATGACAAGCCACTGTTATAAAAGAAGTTTCTAAATTTAAGTGATTATGAAAATAATTTGGCATATCAACTGAAAATACAAATTTTTAGGACCCTCTCATGTGAATTCTGATGCAGTGGGTATGAAATGAGATTTCAAATTCTAGGTTTTTATTTATTTATTTTGAACTTACCCAGCTTATTCTAGAGACAAACTAGGATTGGAATTCTGTTTTAAATAATCTCTAAAATTCCAGCTCTGAAAATGCTATGAATCTACTAAATCCTGGATTCTACTTTGATCATTAGTTTTTCTGGTCAGTTGACTTATTAAATCCATTTAGCCACTGAGTTAAATTATTTTCAATCAAATTAGACTATTTATAACTTCTTCCAACCTGTGATCTTCATAGGAACAAAGGGACCTAGTGAGCAAATCATACTTATCTATCACTTCAACATTAAGGAACTTATTCACATAGCAGGTAAAACTTCCCATAGCCTGCTCTCACTCTTCTGAGGATATACATTAAAAACAAAACAACACAAAAGTTAGGGAAGACAGGAAATTCTTATCAATGCACCATTTGAGTGCAAATAACAGAGAGGGATATTCAGGATTAGGGGCACTCTGATAACAGGCCCATTTCTCATGAGCCCTTTTAATTTATGTTCAGGACAGTTTCTTAGAAACCTGAAAAAAAAATACAGGAAGGATTTAAATTTGATGCAGTGGGGTCTCTAAAACTTGGCACAAGTTTTTTTTGTGCTTTCAACTCACCCTTCAAGGTATCACAATGTGAGAGAGTGCAGGCTTCTGGTTCAGACTGCCCAATATCAGAAACTTCTGTTGACTGATGTATGTGGACAAGAGGCTTTTGGAGCTGAGCGGTTTCTATGGAGATGGGAATTAGTGAGGAAGTGCTTTCCTTTTGATTATTCTGGATCCTAATAGGGACAATTGCAACCATTTATCTTTTTCTGAAGGAATAAGGACATCTTTGGGAACAATAACAATGACTTGAGAGAGACTACTCTATGTTAAATATTCTAAAACACTAACCTCAGCTTTCTGCAATGTAAATCATAATTACTTTGATGCTGCCTTTGACTAAGAGGTGAGAGAGAACAAAATCAGGAAACCCATATTACTTTAACAATGTTCTATAATATATTTTTATATATTTGTAATATTTTTTTAAAGATACGATATGCACTCAATGTTTGTAGTGGTAATCACTTGAATTCTTATTTCAGCACTGGACAATACATATCACTTTCTGTTGTATTATATGTGAGAAATAAAAGATATGTTACCCTCATTCCCACTTTTCAGGTGTAAAACCTAAAGCATAAACAAATTAAGTGATGATTTTCATAATCTGTGAGAAATAAATATGTGAAGGTGGGTACAAATACTGTTTTTGGAATCTAAATCTAATGTCCTTCCCTTTTGTATTTTATTAATATTTTTCTTTCCTCATTCTTTGCTAATGTATAATTGTAACAGTTAAATTAAATAGAAAAATATAAAACAAAAAGTGAAAGCTACAGAGATTCCACTCCTTGGAGCTAACAACAATGATCTGTTTTAGGGATCTTTTCCTTTGGGTATATATACAAACAGATAGATGGATGCATTTATTTACTTATATTTTATAAAAATGAGCTTCTATAAGCCACATTGTTCTGAAATTTACTTTTTTTCTTAACAATATATCGGATAGTTTTTTCAAGTCAGCATATGTAGATCTTACTCCACCCCCCCCCCCCAATGACTGTATGGTAATTAATTACATGGATGTACTCTGGTAGCATAGTGGCTAAGGCACTTGAGTGCTAACCAGATGTCTGGCCATTCAAACCCACCAGCCACTCCTCGGAAGGAAGATGGAGCAATCTACTTCCGTAGTGATACTGCCTCGGAAATCCAAGTCGGGTCCGACTTGACGACACATAACAACAACAACAACAACATTATAATTTAGTAAATCACTTTTCTGTTTTGACATTTAAGTTGTTCTTTTTGTTTGTTTGTTTTGTTTTTACAAACAATGCTGCAATAATTGACATTTGTAAGTTTGGTCTCAAACTCACTGCTGTCAAGTCGATCCCGACTCATAGTGACCCCTCCTTGGGTTTCCAAGGCTGTATCTCTAGGGAAGTAGATTGCCCAATCTTCCTTCTGAGGAGTGGCTGGTGGGTTTGAACCGCCAGCTTTCTGGTTAGCAGTCAAATGCCTTAGGCATTAAGCCACCAGAGCTCCCTATATAAGTTTGGTAAGTACCATCAAAAAGTTCTCTAAATAGAAATCGGTTTTATTACAGCAATACATCTAAGAATGCTCATTTCCCACATGCTAATGAACCCTAGATGGTTTTAATGGGTGGAAAAAATCCTTCTGATGGTATAGTGGGAAGTGGTAACTTATGGTTTCCATGTAGACTTTAATTATTAGTGAGCTTTTCAATTCATTTTGAACAATGATTCTAGAACCTTCTAATCTGTGATGCTCAAACTTACCTGCATATTAAATCCACTTAGAGGATTTGTAAAATTTCTGGTGTCCAAGCCAGGGTTACAATAGAATCGTAGCCTCTGAAAATGGAACCCAACATGGATACCTTCTAATGCTCTTTTGATGAGTTCAATGTATAAAGCTGGCCCGTGGGCCCTTGTTCAGAATGACCTTACACTTGGTTAAAGGCTCTGCTGTTGTAGTCTTCAAATTCTTAATAATTTTACCTTTGAAATTATATTTTGTATGTCAGTTTAATGGGAGAATGGAACATGCTTGTGAACAAACGAGATTCGTGCAATATGCATGTGTCTTGCTGCACTTTTTCCATAAAACCTTCATGATGCTCCATGAGCATGTCTGGGAGTTCAGTGAGCTCAAAGAGAGTACAAGGTGAGCATCTTATATCTACCAATAAGTGGAGAAGATGATAGCCCAGAGTGACCACATTTCCCCGGTGAACTAGAACTTGTTTGCAACTCTAAAAGAAGGCAATGGTGTGGTAAGAGACACTAACAGTCAAGGAACCCTATTATACGCTTTCTTACTCACAGCACCTCCCTACAACAGCCAGTTCATTTACAGTAAAAATGATGATATAGAAGGAAAGGGAAATATAGGGCAGCATAGTACATTTTCCTATTGGTCCATCTTGTTCATCAGTAAGCTGAAGGTGGGAAGTATTGGTGTAACAAGAGTAAATCAAGAAATGAAATGAAGACAATTGAGGCAGTTTTGTGCAACATTTCTACTCTTCTGGTAAGAACAAAATATATATATGCATGTATGAACTATTGTAGTTAAGTTTGTGTGTCATCTTGGTTAGGCC
This sequence comes from Orycteropus afer afer, assembly GCF_000298275.1. Lineage (NCBI taxonomy): Eukaryota > Metazoa > Chordata > Mammalia > Tubulidentata > Orycteropodidae > Orycteropus > Orycteropus afer. Next base: position 5,085,290 of record NW_006921768.1, read on the forward strand.
TGGTTGAGTGGCTGGGCAGCTGGATGTAGTATTCCCCATGATGAGACTGGTAATCAACTCTATGGTAGAATTTATTGTGAGCAGCTGAGTAGCTGCTCTAGGGTTGTGGTCTGCTTCCTGTATATAAGGAGAAGACTTGGGGAATGGTCTGTAGCTTATGACATGCTTGAACCCTTCATGTAGCTGATGTGTTGTTCAGCAGCCTGCCATGCTCTGCCGACATTGGGACTTTCTATGGACTTGAATTAATGGCCTGGCATGTGGTTTGGTAACATCGGGACTGTGCCTTTTTATTTGTTGACCTTGGGCTTGTTAGCCTCAGCAACCAGTAGCTGCCTGAGTGAAGAGATGGCTCTAGCTTCAGTGGGCCGGAAGCAAGAGACAGAGTTGAAGCCCAAGGTTGAGGGCCCTAGAGCCTGACACTTTGACCTTGGACTTCTAGCCTCCTGAACTGTAAGAGAATAAGCTCCTGTTTGTTAAGGCCATCCCATTTGTGGTATATATTCTTGTCAGAGCAGCACTAGGTAACCAGAACAGCTATGAAATACAAATTCTGTAATTTTGATGATTTTTAAAGAGTTAATTTTTTTATTTACAGTTTAAAATATTGAACAATATAAGAGAAGAGGTAAAATTGAAGTTAATAATTTATAATTTTTATTTTTCTTTACCATTAAACAGCAAATACAAAACAGCCATTGCTAGTCAACACAGCATAGAGAAGAAGCAAAAAATTTTAAATGCTTTAGTGCCTTTTTTCTTATTTTTGAGCAAGGGGTACGCTGTTTCATTTTTACTAAGCCTCACAAATTTGTAGCCAATCTTGCCAATGTGTACTCAAGTTTGAGAATCACTGGCCTAATCCTAACTTTACAAAACATAAAGTTCTTTCCCCTTCTCGTTGGTATCAGTGTTACTTGTAACTTTTTTTCCCTTAGAAGAAGACTAGAAATCCGGAGCCATTAAGAATATCAAAGAATATGTGTACAATTACTCCTCTGATAAAAAGATAAATGGTAGATTTCAAAGTAATTCAAGTGGATAGAATTTAGTAATTCAAATAAATGATAGGATTCTGATTACTGGAAATTCAGATTTTTCAATACAATTATAGGAGACGTTGTGTCATTCTCAATGGGTTATAAACTCCATAAAGGCATATTTTTTTTAATTTTATTTATTTTTTTATTATTGTGATTTGGGTGAAGATTTACAGAGCAAATTCACTTTCCATACAGCAGTTTACATATACTTTGTCTCATGACATTGACCACAGTTTACCACAGTGCAACAGCTGCCCTCCCACTTCCTCCCCATAGTTACCTCTTCCCAGTGTCTATCCCTCCATGGACTCCTGCCCCCTAAGCTGTCTCCCTGTGCATAGACAGCCCTTCTTTCTCAATTTGTTCTCTTCAAGGTGTGTATCTACCTCGGGTAAATGTTCAACTCATATGCCTGTCTTCTGTTTGGCTGAAAACCACAGGTGTGGGTTCAATTCCAGACCTGAAGGGCACCTAGGGGCCATAGTCTTAGGGTTCCACCAGGCTCTATTGGACCAGCAAACCTGGTCCCCACTAAAGGCATAATTTTTGTACTCCTTCTGAGAACTAATAGAATACCAACAGGTACAGCAAATTCTAGATATTGCTTTATAAATTGCTGTTGTTAGGTGCTGTCAAATTGACTCTGACTCGTAGTGACCATATATACAACAGAATGAAACACTGCCCGGTCCTGTGCCAGCCTCACAATTCTTGCTATACCTGAGCCATTGTTGCAGCCACTGTGTCAATCCATCCAGTTGAGGGCCTTTCCCTTTTTTGTTGACCCTCCACTTTACCAAGCATGATATCCTTCTCCAGGGAATGGTCCTTTCTGACAACATGACCAAGGAAGGTCAGAGGAAATCTGGCCATTCTTGTTTCCAAGAGGCATTCTGGCTGCATTTCTTTGAGGACAGATTTGTTCATTCTTTTGGCACTTTCTTATGGTACTTTCTGTATTCTTCACTAACACCACAACTCAAAAGCATCAACTCTTCTTTGGTCTTGTTGTTCATTGCCCAGCTCTTACATGCATATGAAGAGATTGAAAAGACCATGGCTTGGACTAGGTGCACCTTAGTCTTCACACACATCTTTGCTCCTTGGCACTTGAAAGAGGTCTTTTGCAGCAGATTTGCCTGCTGCAATATGTCATCAGATGTCTTGACTGCCTCTTCCATTGGTGTTGATTGTGGAAACAAGTGATGTGAAATCTTTAACAACTTCAATCTTTTCTCCATTTATTATGATGCTGCTTATTGGTCTAGTTGTTATCTAGTGTTTTAATATTTAAGGTTACAATCAAGTGTAATATTAGCCCCTATATGATTAATGAATCTTAACACTGTCTAGTGTTTTTGCTGAGTCTCTGGGTGGCCCATATGCTTAAGTGCTCAACTACTAGTCAAAAGGCTAGTGGTTTGAACCCATCCAGAGGAGCCTCGGAAGACAGGCTTGATGATCTGCTTTTGAGATGTGTGTGGGGAAAAAAAATAAAAAACCAAACCCGTTCCTGTCAAGTCTATTCCAACTCATAGCAACCCTATAGTACAGAGTAGAATGGTCGCATAATGTTTCCAAGGCTGTAGATCGTTAGAAGCAGACTGCCTCATCCTCCTTCCATAGAGCTGCTGGTGGGTTTGAATCACTGACTTTTTGTTTAGTAGCCAAGTGCTTTAACAACTACACCACCAGTCAAAGTCTTGCAAATCCTATCAAGCAGTTCTCCTCTGTACACAGCGATCTCCATGAGTTGGAATCAACTCAATGAAAACAAACGGTAGAGTATTTGCTGTGGGTTCTTAGTTCTCACTCAGTGTCTTGGAGTAGCTTTATTATTTCTTGGTTGATGAGTTCCAAACCTCACATAATTTTCCTTTATAGCCTTCCGAAAATGGTCTTTGAGGAGGATTTCTAAAACATAAAAGTTTGTTGCTGAAACTGAGTTGTTTATTTTGACATTTGGGATGAGCATGAAAAATCCCCAGAACAGGTGGAGAGAGAAGTACATGCAGAGTTTGAAGGATAATTCCCAAGGAGGACTCTGGAATGTTCACCACAGACTACCTGTCCCCAGGCTAATTTCTTGTTTGGAAGACCTGGAGTGGAGGCACCCAAGTAGAACTCACCTTTGCTGAATCTTGGCTTGGTCCTGGTTCAATAACTTGTGATCAGTGAAAATGAGGCTAATAGAAAAGATTTCCTGGGAAAAGGTGATAAGATTTAAAGTGAAAGAGAGATTGGTGGGAAGTGTGGAAGTCCATAATTAAACTTTTGAATTTTAATTAGTATAATTTCCAGAATTCAGATGTAATCAAATTAAAATGTATCTTTACTAAGATTCCTTGGACTGCCTGCTTCTGAGCATATTTCCAGAGCCTTCTTAGAGAGATAGGAGTTGTATCGATTGCCTATGGTTCTCTGACAAGTAATGCATTGAGGCGCTATGCAATCAGCCAGCAAACTTGAGTTTTTGACATTATATAATCAGATCAAGTGGTGCTGGTCTCATGGAAATTAAAGAGAAGAGGATTATATTTAGCTTATTTTCAAACTAGTCTTAGTGAGCACCACAGATACGGATATTAATTTTTTTTTAATGAAAAGTAGACTGTTTACTATGCACAAAGGATCATTTGTGCTACCCAAATCTATGCTAATCTCCATTCCAAATCCCTTAGCAACTGTTACTTGGTTAGAAAGATTCAATTTTCATGAAGGAAAGAAACTTTCTGAACACGTTGCAGTGAAATTGGGTTTAGGGTATTGAGTTAAGTTATTAAAAATGTTATTAAAAATTACATGAAGTAATGAAATGATTGTTTAAAGTTAGTTTGAATTAATCTTTAAAGGCAGAAAAATCTTCCTAAATCTGTTGCTCAAATTAGATACTTTAATTCCTGAATTGTAATACAAAAGTAAGTAATAGGAAGAGAAAAGTATGCTAAAATAGTGTATGAACTTGAGATAAAATGACTTCTCACTGATTTCTTTAAGTAGATGTTCATTCATTCAGTTTATCACCCAACAAATAGTACATGAGTGTCTACCATGAATGTCTACTAGATTCTGAGCATGCACAGAAGACCTCTAGTGTTCAGTCTTACAGAGTTTACAGTCTAAGTGGGAGACTGAATTATAAACTCATAAATATACAAAATATAACTGTTGCTATGATGGAGCTTTCTTTGACAACTTCAATCTTTTCTCCTTTTATTGTGGGCTGCTTATTGGTGCAGTTGTGAGGATTTTTGTTTTCTTTATGTTGAAATGTAATCCATACTGCAAACTAGTCTTCAATCTTCATCAATAAGTGCTTCAAGTCATCTTCACTTTCAGCAAGCAAAGTTGTGTCATCTGTATATCACAGCTTGTTAGTGAGTCTTCTTCCACTCTTGATGCCATGTTCTTCTTCATATAATCCAGCTTCTCAGATTATTTGCTCGGCATGCAAGTTGAAAAAGTATGGTGAAAGGACACAACCCTGACACACTCCCTTCCTAATTTAAAACCATGCAGAATCCCCTTGTTCTGTTCGAATGACAGCCTTCTGATCTATGTACAGAGTCCTCATGAGTATAATCAAGTGTTTTGGAATTCCTATTCTTTTCAATGTTATCCATAATTTGTTATGATCCACACAATCAAATGCTTTTGCATATCAATAAAACATAAGTAAACATCCTTCTAGCATTCTTGGCTTTGAGCCAAGATCCACCTGACATCAGCAATGATATTCCTCATTCCATGTCCTCTTCTGAAACCAGCTTGCATTTCTGGGAACTCTCTGCAATATGCTGCTGCAACCAGTTTTGAATTATCTTCAGTAAGATTTTACCTGTATGTGATATTAATAATATTGTTCAATAATTTCCACATTATGTGGGCTCATCTTTCTTTGGAATGGGTGCAAATGTGGATCTTTTCCAGTCAGTTGGTGAGGTAGCTGTCTTCTAAATTTCTTGGCATAGCCAAATGAGTGCCTCTGGTGTGACATCCATTTGTTGAAACATCTCAATGGATGTCTCATCAATTCCTGAAGCCTTGTTCTTAATCAATTCCTTCAATGAAGCTTCAATTTCTTTCTTCAATACCATTGGTTCTTGATCACATGCCACCTCCTGAAATGGATGAACATCAACCAATTCTTTTTGGTACAGTGACTCTCTATTCCTTCCATCTTCTTTTGATGTCTCATGCATCATTCAACATTTTACCCACAGAATCTTTCAATATTGTAACTCAAGGCTTGAATTTTTTCTTCCATTCTTTCAGCTTGAGAAATGCTGAGTGTTTTGGTTTTCTAATTCCTGGTCTTTGCACATTTCATTATAAAAATTGACTTTGTCTTCTCAAGCTACTTTTTGAAATCATCTGTTCAGCTCTTTTCCACAATCACCAGTGGAAGCAGGAGTCAAGAAATCAGATGACGTTTACACTGGACAAATCTGCTGCAAAGGACCTCTTTAAAATGCTGAGGAGCAAAGATGTCTCTGTGAAGACTAAGGTGAACCTAACCCAAGACATGGTCTTTTCAATTGCCTCATATGCATGTGAAAGCTGGACAATGAATAAAGAAGAGTGAAGAAGAGTCGATGCTTTTAAGTTGTGACATTGGTGAAGAACACTGAAAGTGCCGTGGTGCCAAAAGAATGAACAAATCTCTCCTGGAGGAAGTGCAGCCAGAAGGCTCCTTGGAAGTGAGAATGGCCAGACTTTGTCTGACTTACTTTGGTCATGTTGTCAGAAAGGACCATTCCCTAGAGAAGGATATCATGTTTGGTAAAATGGAGGGTCAATGAAAAAGGAGACGGCCCTCAACTGGATGGATTGACACAGTATCTGCAACAATGGGCTCAGGTGTAGCAAGGATTGTGAGGCTGGCACAGGACTGGGCAGTGTTTGGCTCTGTTGTTCACAGGATTGCTGTGAGTTGGAGCGGACTCAATGGCACCTAACAACAACAACAACATGATGGATCTATGAAGAACTGTATTCATAAAGTAAAAAACTTAGGCGACATGGAAAATTTCTAGGAGTAATATAACCTACCAATATTGAGTCAAGAAGCAATACACTAGTAAAGATATAAAATCAGCAGTTAAAATTTACCAACAACAAAAATAAATAAAGAAAAACTGCTCACAAGGTCTGGATCATTAACAGACACATTGTCTCAAATATCTAAGGAACAAATATCTGTTTGTTTTATAGTATATTCTGAAAAAATATTTCTTAAATATATGAATTACTCTATATTAAATGAATGAATAAAAAGAAAAAGCAAAGAGGAATGCTCCTTACCTCCTCTTTTGAGACTAATATAACCTTAATAACAAAACTAGATGAGAATAGTGCAAGAAAGGAAAATTATGATATAATAGCATTTATAAAAATATGAATATTAGAAATATCTAGTAACATTTATGAACTAGATCATTTTATAAATCCATGTGGATTCATATATATATATATATATATATATATATATATATATAAGAGTACCTATGAGCACATATAAGGAGCTCTGGTGGTGTAGTGCCCAAGGCATTTGACTGTTAACCAGAGGCTGGCTGTTCAAACCCACTCACTGGCCACTCCTCAGAAGGAAGATTTGGCAATCTACTTCCATAGTGATACCACCTTGGAAACCCAAGGAGGGGTCTCTATGGGTTGGATTTGACTTGATGGGGAGCTCTGGTAGTGTAGTGACTAAGGCACTTGACTTCTAACCAGAAAGCTGGTGGTTCTAACTAGCCACTCCTCGGTAGGAAGATGAGGCAATCTACTTCCATAGTGTTACTGCCTCAGAAACCCAAGGAGGGGTTGCTATGAGTCGGGTCCGACTCGACAGCATATAACAACAACAACGTGAGCATATATCTATATAGATATATATATAAATGTATATATGACCATATATATAAAAAAGCTCTGGTGGCGTAGTGCCTAAGGCATTTGACTTCTAACCAGAAGGCTAGCGGTTCAAACCCCTAGCCATTCCTTGGAAGAGAGACTGGGCAATCTACTCCTGTAGAGATACCGCCTTTGAAACCCAAGGAGAGGTTGCTATGAGTCAGAACTGACTCGATGGCAGTGAGCTTGGTTTTTATTGGTGTGTGTGTGTATATATATCATGTGTTTGATTATGTATGTATGTGTGTATATATCATAATGCATCATAATCAAGTTGTATTTAGCTACAAACAAGGATGAAAATTAGAAAATCTGTTCACATAATCTTCTATATGAAATATTAAATGACAAAACATTTAGTTATCTCAATAAATGTAAAAACATTTTCTGATAAAACTCAGTACATTTTCATTATAAAAACTCTTAGTAAAATAACAATAGCAGTGATTTCTTTTACTGATGAATATAACTCATCAAAATTCTATAGCAAATAGCATGCTCAATATGAACAGAAGAATTTCCTTTGAAGTCAGGAACAAGAGCAGGAAGCTTGTTCATCATTGTACTGGAGGCTTCAGCCAGTTGTTGTAAGAACAGAAAAAAGTTATAGCGATTGAAACTAAAGAAGCAAAATTTTCAACATTAATAAATTATATGATTGTCTACATGAAAAAATCCAAGAGAACCTAAGAGAGTCCATGAGAATTGTAGTAAAACTAATAAAAGAATTTAGCAAACGTTCTCAATAGAACGCAATATAAAATATTCAATTGTATTCACATACCAGAGCAACAAATAAGAAAATCTAATTTAAAAATATTGTATTTCACAAGGTCCCTGGGTAGCACAAATGGCTTGCACTTTGCTAGTAACTGAGAAGTTGGCGGTTCAGTCCCACCCAGTGGCACTCTGCAAGAAAAGCCCTGGTGATTTGTTTCTGTAAAAATTACAGCCAGGAATTCTATGGAGCAGTTCTACTCTGTAACACATGGGGTCGCCATGAGACAGATCAGACTCGACATAACAATAACAACATATTTCACAATAACAATAAAAGCTCTAATGTGTCTAGAAATAAATCTAACAAAAGACATGGAGTGGTTTCAGCTGCTAGTAAAAGAAAATCTGACTTAAATCATAAGGACATTTATTGCTTTGTTAAGAGGATGTTTGAAGGTAAGTTTGTTCTGGCAGGCCACCACTCTCAGTACTGTTGGAGGCCCTTTGTACTTTTTTGCTCTACTGTAAGGGCTGACTTCATGAGTATATGATTTGTATAGTCACACAGGGCCTTGTACTTTGTTTAATGCTTGCTGTCTTGAGAGTCTTGATAATTTCATCTTTGAACTATGTTTAGTAAATGAAGTCCAGTGGGACAATGGAACATGAGCTTGAGCAGAGGAAATAAGTATGATATATGTGTCTGCCATTCCTGGGCATCCACTTTGCATAAAGCATTTATGATGCCCATGAGCTCTAAATTCTGGTGGACTCATGATGCCTATGAGTTCAACAAAGCTAAAGGAGAGTTCAAGGTAAGTGTATTTTACCTAGGACTGGATAACTTGGGGAGATGACAGTTTAGTGTGGCTACCCTTTCCATATGAACCAGAACTGGCTTGAAAAACAAAAAGAAGACAGTGGTGTTCTAAGAAACATTAATGACCCAGCAACACTATCAGATCCTTTCTCATATCATATCCTGCATTCCAAACCAAACCAAATTCACTTCTGCCAAGTCAGATCCGACTCATAGAGATCACTCCTTGGGTTTCTGAGGTGATATCACTACGAAATAGACTGCCCAATTTTGCTTCCGAGGAGTGGCTGGTGGGTTTGGACCACCAGCCTTCTGGTTAGCAGTCAAATGCCTTAGGCACTACACCACCAGAGCTCCTTAAGTACCATTAGTGTAGAATGATGGTTCAAACTCACCAGCCACTCGTAGAAGGAAGACTGGACAATCTACTTCAATAAAGATTTACTGCCTCAGAAACCCAAAGGGGTTGCTGTAAGTCAGTGTCAATTGGATGGCAGTGAGTTTGGTTTATTATTTTTATTTTAATGGAACTTACTTCTTGTTTCTGAACAAGTGCCCTTGATTTTCATTTTTGTACTGAGCCTCCAAATTATATAGCTAACTCTGCCTGCCAGCCTTAGCTTATTGCTTGCCCTCCACCCCACCACAGACATAATAGTTGCCCCATAATTGTAAGACAACTCTCAAAGATCTAGACATCAAGTCTAGACTTGAGGAAAGAAAAAGGTGGAAGAGTTGGTGACAGCAAAATTTCTTTCATATCCATTACCTTTACCAGGAATTTAAAAATCTTCCCAGAAGTGTTTGGCCAACTCTGGGTCACATAGATACTTGTGGTTATAAAAAAAGAAGGGAACAGTAAGTATCTGGTAAGGAGGAATGGAGTCACCTGAGCTGTATCGGGCAAACAGTATTGTCTAAGCCAGGAGTTGACCCATTTGTTTTGTAAGGGGTAAGAGAGGAAATGTTTTCTACTTTGGTGACCATATGTGTTCAGTCTCTGCTGCAACAATAAATGTTGATCCTGTAGTGTAAACGCATATTGAGACAATATGTCAACAAATAAGCGTGACTGTGTGTCAGCAAAACTATTTTTAAAACAGCCAGTAGTACAGATATGACTTGTAGGCCATAGTTTTCTGATCCCTACATAGAATTTATTTTGTTTGATTACCAAACAATAAACTATAGGATGATGATGGTAAGCAGTCGCCACTTATTGAATGTCCACATCTATTCGTCACCTGAGATTGTCTTATTAAGGAAGAAAGAGAGAAGGTTTGTTGGGAAGACAAATAATGCAATCTGCCACTACATAAATGAAAACTTGATTAAAGGAAAAGAGATACAAATGTATGAATTAAACAATTTAATATTGTAAAGATGTTATTTTTCTCATATATACTCATAATTCAATGTAATTCCAATCAAAATTTCTGTAGATTTTTCAAGGAACTTGATCAGTTGAACTTAAAATTCATATGCAAACACTAGTCTAAATAATTGTCAAGGTAGATAATTTAGGAGAATTTGTCCTGTTGTTGTTAGGTACCATAGAGTTGCTTCTGACCTTAGCAACGCTGTGTGCAACTAAACAAAACATTGGTCCCGCCCCATTCTCAGTTTTCGCTGTTTGAGCCCATTGTTGTAGCCACTGTGTCAACCCATTTTACTGAGGTTCTCTTTCTTTTTTTGCTGACCTTCTATTTCACATTATGTCCTTCTCCAGGGGGCTGAGCCCTCCTGATAGCACATCCAAAGTACATGAGATGGAATCTTGCCATCCTCACTTCTAAGGAACATTCTGGCTGTAATTCTTCCAAGACAGATTTGTTCATTTTTCTGGCAGTCCATGGGATATTCCATATTCTTCCCCAAACACATAGTTCAAATGTATTAATTCTTTTTCAGTATTGTTTATTCATTGTACAGTTTTTGCATGCATATGAGGTGATTGAAAATGCCAAAGCTTGGGTCAGGCACACCTTAGTCCTCAAAACGGTGTCTTTGCTTTTTAACATTTTAAAGAGCTTTTTTAGTGTGTGTGTGTGTGTGTGTGTGTGAACCTATACTAATAATTTTTTTGAGAATGAAGTCATAATTAAAGGAAAAGAAGGAGAAAAATAAAAGGAAGTTTCTGATAAGCTACTAATGATGTTGTAATTCAATGTAGCAAGATTTTACAAAACAGTTTTGTTGTTAGTATTCATATAATGAGACATATTACATTTAATCAGTTTACAACTGTATCACATACTATTCTATGATCAAAATTGAGAGGAAATATTACTAAAGATTCTGTATGGTCTGGTTCAGAAGAGGGACATGAGGGTGACAAGAAGAGTTACCACACTGGGGGATGCCCACCCTAGTGATGGCAGTCTGTACTGAGAAGAGGCCAATGTGGGGTTGAGGGTTGTTGTTATTGTTGTTGTTATGTGCCGTTGAGTCGGACCCGACTCATAGCGACCCCTCCTTGGGTTTCCGAGGCAGTATCACTATGGAAGTAGATTGCCCAAACTTCCTTCCGAGGGATTGAGGGTGGAGGATGGAAATAAAATGAAAGCATCTTCCTGCTTCTGAGTTGTTCATGGTTTTCTCTCCTCTAATCACAAATCAGAATGGGAATGTTCAAGGCCTTGTTTCTGCAGCAGTGCTTTCTCTGACCTGCCTAAATGCAGGTCAAAAGAGGTCTTTTGAAACAGATTTGCCCATTGCAGCACATCGGTTGATTTCTTGATTACTTCTTCCATAAGTGTTGCTTGTGGATCCAAGTAAAATGAAATCCTTGGCAACTTCAATCTTTTCCCCACATGTCATGATGTTGCTTATTGGTCCAGTTGTGAGGATTTTTGTTTGCTTTATGTTGGAGTATAATCCATATTTCATCTGTAAGTGCTTCAAGTCATCTTCATTTTCAGCAAGGAAGGTTGTTTCATCTTTATATTACAGGCTGTTAATGAGTTTTCCTTCTCATGCTGCATTCTTCTTGATATAGCCTAGTGTCTTTGATTATTTGTTCAGCATACAGATTGAATACCAAATATCAATACATGTTACAAAGCTGAATAAGATAATGATATTTGTCTTGGGCTAGAAAAATGAACTAATCAAACAGAAGAGAGAGTTCAGGAACAAATGCATATACGTTTGTCAGAGGAGTTAATACAAATGGATGGATGATTCAAAGCATGATATTGGGAGAGTTAGTTGTTTCTGTGGGGGAAAAAATGATTCTTAACTCATTCAAAACACTAAAATAAACACAAAAATAAACTAAAGGTGAATTAAAGACATAAATGTACAGAACAAAACTTAATGCCTTTAGTAGAAATTTAGCCCTGAAGTTACAAAAAAAATTACATCAAACACAGAAGGCATAAGCACAAAGGAATATCTTGATGAATCTGTTTTAATTAAAATAAAAAACTTTTATATAATAAAAGAATCTGAATCAAAGTAAAAATACATTCCAGAGAATGATGGACATTAGAAAGAAAAAATCCCTAGGTCTGGAGTATATAAAACCAATTGAAGAAAAGAGGGCAAATGATGGGAACCAGGAATTCACATAAGAACCCTGAGAAACCAACAAACATATGAAATTGATTCTGAAATTCACTAGTATCAGGGAAATGGAAATTAGCAAACAGATTTCATGTCAGCTCTATTAGATAAGCAGTAATTAAAACAAACAAACAAACCCCCAAACCAAAAACAATTCATGAGTCACCAGATATCTGGAACAATTAAAATTCTCAACTGTAGCTGGTGGAATTATGAACTAGCACAACCACTAGAGAGGAAAATTTGGCAAAATATAGTAAAGTTGAAGATGCCCATGCTAGGTTCTTCATCTATCAGACCAAACACCCTCTTTTTATAAGAAATATTTTATGACCTCCATCATAACCCACACTTTTGATTCCAAAAAGCAATCAATATATTGCCATCACAGAAATATAAAGAAGAAATCAATAATTTATAATTAGGTATTTTAATATGCATGTACTTGGGCAAACTAAATTACAGACATCATGAGGAAGTACATGCTTGCATATATGATGTAATTGGGACTTCTAAAAATGCTTTTGGTGGCTTAAAAGGCATGTTATTGTAAGTGATGTCATCTTCCAAAATAACAGACAACTATTGATAAAATCATAAGCAAAATATGGTCTTTCATCAACTTTTGTAATAGTTCCATTACTAGAACATCTGGATTATATGAATTATATTTTGTGTTTATATATTAGATGGAGTCCCTGGGTGGTGTAAATGGTGAATTCACTTGGTTGCTACCCATAAGATTGGAGGTTTGGGTGGTTGGAGTCCACCCAGAGGTACCTCGGAAGAAAGTCCTGATGATCTGTTTCTAAGAAGCAGCCAGTGGAAACTCTATGGAGCACAGTCCTGTGACACACATGCAGTTGCCACGAGTCAGACTGCAGTAGATGATCTAAGATTCTAGGCTTGAATTATCTATAAACATGTTTTTAATTTACATGAATGTCCAGCTGTAGGATACAGGACAAATCTTTGTGCACCCTTGGCCTTAGCCCATTAAATCCCGAAAGTACCTCCCAATCATTGTAATGATGCAAACCTCCTCTACAAAATGCTGAACTACTTCTTAAGGTGCAGTACTGCCCTTTTAGGAACCACTGGTCTAGAAAAACACTCATGTGTCCACAGGGAGAAATGTGGAGGCACTTTCATTGCTTCATTCTTTGTAATAGGAAATAACTAGAAACAACCTAAAAAACCATCAACAGAAGAACGACTCTCTCAATATATGCTGTAGTATATGCCTATAATGAAATTTCAGCAATAAAAACGAATTAGAATTACACGTATCAAAATGGATATAACTGAAAAATATAATCCTTCAATATTGCAACTCAATTGAATATCAAATATTAACACATGTTATAAAGCTGAATAAGATAATGATATTTGTCTTGGGTTAGAAAAATGAACTAATCTAACAGAAGAGAGAGTTCAGAAACAAACAAGCTTGATTTTTTTCTTCAGTTCTTTCAGCTTGAGAAATGCTGAGTGTGTTCTTCCCTTTTGGTTTTCTCCAGGTCTTTGCACATTTCATTGCAATACTTTACTTTGTCTTCTTGAGCCAACCTTTGAAATCTGTTCAGCTCTTTTATTTCATCATTTCTTCCATCTGCTTTAGCTACTCTACCTTCAAAAGTAAGATTAAGAGTCTATTCTGAAGTTCATTTTGGTCTTTTCTTTTTTTCTGGTCTTTTAAATGACCTTTTGCTTTTTTCATGTGTGATGTTTTTGATGTCATCCCACAAATTTTCTGGTCTTTGGTCATTGGTGTAAATGGTCATTTAAAGTGTAAATGTATTCTTCAGATGGTTTCTAAATTCACGTGAGATATACCCAAGATCATATTTTGACTCTCATGGACTTGTTTCAGTTTTCCTCAGTTGCAACTTATTTATTTATTTTTAATTTTATTGTGCTTTGCATGCAAATTTAAAAAGCAGATTTGTTTTACATTCAACAGTTCACGTACATTTATTTTACACCCCGATTACCATCTCTGACCATAACAAACTCTCCTCTCCTCCTCTCTTCTCACTGTGACTACCCCTCCCTGTGCCCTTCTTAATCATGCATTCCCATTTGTCCAGGTTTCCCTCTGGGTGAATGCTGCCTCTCTGGTGTCTCATGGCTGATTAATCTAAGGGGTGCCTCTCCCTACAGTAGGTGGGTGCATTGCCCTGGTGTAGGTGTTCTGTTTGTAGGTCTTTCTACTGCTGAGTTGAGAGCCAATGCATGGAAATGAGTCCATTTCTAGGCCTGAAGGGTAACCCTGGGCCATAGTCTTGGGGGTCCCACCAGTCTGTATCTGACCAGTAATTCTGGTCATTTTTGTGTTTTTGAATTTTGTTCCACCTTTTTTCTCCCACTCCATCCAGGATCTGCAGTTTTGATCCCTTTCTGAGTGTTTGGCATTGGTGCCTGGCTAGTTCTTCTGGTCTTGGGGTCAATCTTTAACTTAAATTTGTGTAAGAGCAATTGATGTCTGTTCCACAGTCAGCCCCTGGCCTTGTTCTGATTAATGATATTAAGCTTTTTCATCATCTCTTCCCACAGATGTAGTAGATATGATTCTTGTGAATTCTATTTGGCAAGTTTCAAGTATATATTGTTGTTGTTGTTATGTGCTGTTGAGTCAGACCTAACTCAAAACAACCCCTTCTTGGGTTTCCGAGGCAGTATCACTATGGAAGTAGATTGCCCAATCTTCCTTCTGAGGAATGGCTTGTGAGTTTGAACCGCCAGCCTCCTGGTTAGCAGTCAAGTGCCTTAGGCACTATGCTACCAGAGCCACCATTTATGTTGTTGAAAAAATATTTGCAATAAAGAAATCATCTTGCAAAATTGCATCAAGTAATCTCTGGCATCATTTCCATCACCAAGGCCAACTACTTGGTTGGTCAACTACTGCTTCTTTGTTTCCAACTTTCACATTCTAATCATTAGTAATTATCAATGCATCTTGATTGCAAGTTTTTTTTTTTTTTTAAATTTCAGACTACAGAAGTTGACAAAAATCTTCAATTTCTTTATCTTTAGTTTTAATGGTTGGTGCATAAATTTGAATAGTAGTAGTAACTGGTCTTCCTTGTAGGTGGAAGAAAAGAAGATGGAAGGAATACACAGAGTCAGCATACCAAAAAGAATTGGTTGTCATTCAACCATTTCAGGAAGTAGCATATAATCAAAAACCATTGGTATGGAAGAAAGAAGTCTAAGATGCTCTGAAGGTACTATCTAAAAATGAGGCTCCCAGAATTGATGGAATACCCATTGAGATGTTCAACAAATGGATGAAACGCTGGAAGCACTCACTCATCAATTCCAAGAACTTTGGAAGACAGCTAGCTACCTGGCCAATGGACTAGCCAAAACCAAAACTAAACTCACTGTCATCAAGTTGGATCCAACTCATAGCAATTCTTCCTTGGGTTTCCAAGGCGGTATCACTATGGAAGTAGATTGCCTAATCTTCCTTCTGAGGAGTGGCTGGTGAGTTTGAACCGTC
The DNA here is from genome assembly GCF_000298275.1 of Orycteropus afer afer. Lineage (NCBI taxonomy): Eukaryota > Metazoa > Chordata > Mammalia > Tubulidentata > Orycteropodidae > Orycteropus > Orycteropus afer. Next base: position 5,100,864 of record NW_006921768.1, read on the forward strand.
AGCTTTCTGGTTAGCAGTAAAATACCTTAGGTATTGTGCTACCAGAGTTCCCCAATGGACTAGAAGAGATCCCTATTTGTGCCCATTCCAAGGAAAGATTATCCAACAAAATGCAGAAATTATCAACAATACCATTATTATCACATGCAAGTAAAATTTTGCTGAAAATAATTAAAAAATGGTTTTAGCAGTACATTGGCAGGGAGTTGCCAGAAATTTAAGCTAGATTCAGAAGAGGACATGGAACAAGGGATATCATTGCTAATGTCAGATGGATCTGGGCTGAAAGCTAAGAATACCAGAAAGATGCTTACCAGTGTTTTATTGACTATACAAAGACATTTCACTGTATGGATCATAACAAATTATGCATAACATTATGAAAAATGGGAATTTTAGGACACTTAATTGTGCTCATGGAGAACCTGTACATAGGCCAAGAGGCAGTTGCTTGAGCAGAACAAAGGACTAGTGCATGGTTTAAAATCAGAATGGTATGTGTCAGGGCTGTATCATTTCACCATACTTATTCATCGTGTATGCTGATCAAATAATCTGAGAAGCTGGACTATATGAAAAAGAGTGCACCATCAGGATTAGAGGAACAACCTGTGATATGCAGATGACACAACCTTGCTTGCTGAAAGTGAAGAAGACTTGAAGTGGTTACTGATCAAGATCAAAGACTACAGCCTTTGTGTGGATTACACCTCAACATGAAACGAAAATCCTCCAACTGGACCAATAAGCAGCAAGATGATAAATGGAGAAAAGATTTATCTGAAGTTGTCAAGGATTTCATTTTACTTGGATCCACAATTAACACCTGTGAAGGCTTCATGAAATCAAAAGACATAATGCTTTGCAGCAGAAGTTAGAGTAAAGATGTTACTTTGAAACTAAAGGGCGCCCCCAGCCAAAGCTATTGTCTTGTCAATAGCCTCATGTGAAACCTGGACAATGAAAAAGGAAGACTGAAGAAGAACTGATGCATTTGAATTGTGGTGTTGGAAAAGAATATTCAGTATTCCTTGAACTGCCAGAAGAATGAACAAATCTGTCTTGGAAGAAGTACATGTGGAATGCTCTTTGGAAGCAATAATGGCCAGACTTTGTCTCTTGTACTTTGGTCATGTTATCAGAAAGGAATCAGTCACTGGAGAAGGATGTTATTCCTGGTAAAGTTGCTTGTCAGTAAAAAAGGGAAGACGTTCAATGAGATGGATTGACACAGTAGCTGCAACAATGGGCCCAAGCATAGCAATGATAATGAGGATGGCACAGGATCAGACAGTATTTCATACTTTTGTACATATGGCCACTATGAGTCACAACTGACTTGATGGCCCCTGACAACAACAACAAAAATGTAATGTACCAATAAAAACAAGTGGCCAAATTCTAGACATAGTATGACATTTTTAAATTTAAGTTTTAAAACCTGCATAAGAATAGTGTATTTTTATGTAACACTCATATTTAGTAAACATGTCCACAAAAAAGTTTACATGGGAATACGAGACAACCAATTCAGAATAGTGGTTATTTCAGAAGACAGAGGAAGAAAAATATGCTGTGGGTTGGGTAGTGAGCAGAGGAAATCTTCCACGTTCTACAGAATGCTTTACTTCTTAAAAATAAACAAAAGATTTGAAGCACATATTGTAAAATATTTAGATTTGGCAAAGCTGATTGGCAAGTTATAGGTGTTTAACTTTTCTTTGGGCTTTTTTCGCATGTTTGAAAATGTGTCAGAATATGCATTTTAAATACCCTCTGATGGGTAGCCTTTGTTGTACTTTGTAGTACTTATCCCATGCCTTGCTATTTCTATCAATGTAAAATGATATAGGTTGTGAGTCTCTTTCAGACATTTATTCCATTTTGAGGTTCCTGCCTTCTCAAAGCTCATTTAGATAAGGCAAAAGAGTATTAAGATTTTCACACCTCCAATACCTCGGTGAGGATTGAGGTATGATACAGTTTGTCTGAGTGAAGCCATAGAAGGGCTTCTTATGGACTTCAGGCACTGGGTGTACAGAAGCTGGGTCTGGACTTCCACACTGGTCCTCTGGCTGCTGCTGGGATGACAGCCCTGTCCGAAATCAGCCTTGACCAGACTGTGAAATTGCTCTATTTCCATTCGCTAGGGAGCTCTGGTAGCATAGTGGCTAAGACACTTGCCTGCTAACCAGACGGCTGGCGGTTCAAACCCACCAGCCACTCCTCGGAAGGAAGGTTGGGCAATCCTACTTCCGTAGTGATACTGCCTCGGAAACCCAAGGAGGGGTCGCTATGAGTCGAGGCCGACTCGACGGCATATAACAACAACAACAACATGCTCTACGCTAAGGAGCTCTAGTGGTATAGTGCCTAAGGCATTTGACAGCTAACGAGAAGGTCAGCGGTTCAAACCCACCAGCCACTTTGCAGAAGCAAGACTGGGCAATCTACTTCTGAAAGGTTTCCACCTCAGAAACCCAAAGGGGGTTACTATGAGTGGGAATCTACTCGGCGGCAATGAGTTTGGTTTTTAGTTTTTGGTATGCTCCACACTATACTGCACCAAACCAGAGTACAATCCCAGATTATATAATTTCATAATTGTCTCTGCTTAGAAACTCTTGTTGCTATGGTGCACCATTAAATTAGACCTTCTTGTGCTACAAAGCCAGCAAAGATCAAGTCTGCATTTGTCATGCACCTTCAGCCCTCAGAAACAGATTGTGCCATTGCAACTTACATACAGTCTAGTTGGTTCTTGTGTCTATTCTTACCTTGCTCCATAACTAAGGTGCCTGGGGCAGGCTTTACATCTATTGTTATAGCTTAGCTATTAAATGACCCCATTTCACACTTAAAAATGTCTTAGTTGGATGGTCATCTTATTTATAACTGATGTCTGATTATGCATTTTTACAAAAGGAGTGATAGAGTGTTGTCCAAAGTAATTTCATGTTAAAACACTAGTCTATAATAAGGCATTTGGGATATGTGGTAAATATATGTATTTCTGAGGTCTCCAAATAAGGGACATGTAGATGATCTTAAATATGGTATCAGGATACATTGTGGACATAATTTTTGATCGTAAAATGTGTCACATGTACTTTATTATTTAATAGTTAAAAGTGCCAATATTTTTGAATGTCACCTTATTTTATAAATTAGAACACATTGCAGGTTGTCCATATCATCATATCAAATGCTTACCAGCATTCCAATGTTTTTTTTTTTTTAATGAAGGAATAAAAAGTGTGGGGTTATAGCTGGCAATTATATTCTTTCAGTGCTTAGGCTAAACACTTAAGAGTGATCTTTGATGGAGCTCTTTCATCCACATGCCACATCCAATTCATCAGAAAATCAAAATCCTTTGGATTATATAAAAACAATCTGACCATACCTCACTACTTCCACCACTCCTTTCTTGGTCTAAGACACAATCATTCTCCTGGACCATTACTATATCTTTCTAAGTGGCCTCCTAGCCTATTTACCACACAGCAGCCAGGGTGAACAGATCACACCACTCCAGACTGTGAACACTGAGGGCTTCTCATCTTACTTAAGTTAAAAGAAATCTCAAACATCATCTCCTCCCATTGTACTCTGGGTACATTAGCTTCTTCACTCTTCCTCCAACACTTGAAGCACACTCCTGCCTCAAGGCCATTGCTCTTGTTCCCTTTGAACACATTTTTCCCAGATATCCATATTACTGCTTCCTCACTTTGTTAAAATATCTACTCAAATGTCACCCCATCAGCACAAATGACCTTGATGACCCCATGTAAAATTATATGCTACTTCCTGTGCCCTCCCCATAAAATTCTCTTACTCTAACCCTATTTATTTTCATAACACTTCCATCGTCTGAGATGTTACATATTTATATGCTTATTGTATATCTTCTCCCCTGAGAGCAGTAGCTCTAGCTCCAAAAGCAGAACCTGGCACTGAGCAGGGAGTATAATCCTGGGTGTGTCCTTGAGTCATTGTCTCCCGTGTGTGTGTGTGTGTGTGTGTGCTACAGTACTGTAAGACAGTATAAAGCATATGCTTTATTTGATCCCAGAAAATCCATAAATTTTTTTCTTTTTAAATGACAATATAGCAGGTGGACTTTTTGGCTCTGAAGGCATCTAGCTGATTTGTCCTTCCTGCCATTCCTATTGAATACTCCTGGATGTATATAAATTGATGCAGCATTCCAAGAACACTGGAAACTTGGAATATCAAATAATGAATTACCAGACACTGGGAAGAATTTCATTAACCACAGGACAGATGAGCTGGATTGACAAACCATTAGTGGCTGACACACACTTTGAAATTACTAAAACAGAATGGCAGGGTCAGACAAGAAAAGGTTAGGGCACCCAGGTGTCCAGCTTGGAAGCTGATAGTCCTATATACACTTTCTGCTGATGAAATAAAGATGAGACATAAAAAGGCCTACTTTAAAAAATTAAGGTCATTTTATTATAACATGGCTTAGGGTCATAGAAATGCTTATTGCATATTGTTTTATTTAATATTTGCAAGCATATAAGATGCATTTATAATATGTATTATTTTATATAAAAACTAATATAGGTTGCTGTTAATATAATTTGTAGATCATATATGATCGATCTGTATATTTTATAGATATATTTTGGTCTATACATTTTTATCAGGAATGTTTGATATTTTTCCAGAAACCACATGACAATGCTAAGAAAGATGAGAAGAGGTTTCTGACCAAATACATCTGTATTCAGATGTGAGGCCAAACAAGGAAGCCTCCTCTGTACCACATGGCCAATACTTTCTGTGGGGAGCACATCTGTTTTCAAAGATAGAAAGGAACATAGCCCTCTTGGCATCCTTATTTTACTGTATTTTGAAACTTTTTGTTGTGATTTGGGTGAAATTTTACAAAGCAGATTCTTTTTACATTCCACAGTTCATACACATTTTGTTTCGTGACACTGGTTACATTCCTTGCAGTGTAACAGCTCTCCTCCCCCTTCTTCCCTGTGGATACCCTTTCCCTGTGCTCCAGGCGCCTATGCATTCCTGCCTCCCTGCCTTTCTCCCTCTGCGAATGCTGCCCTTGTGACCTCCCCTGTTCTCAGGAGTGCATCACCCTGGTCTAGGTGTTCCACTTGTGAGCCTCTCTATTGTTTAGCTGAGAGTTAAGCCATGGGAATGAGTTCAGTTCCAGAACTGAAGGGTGACTTGCGGCCATGGTCTTCAGGGTTTCACCACTCTCTATCAGACCAGTAAGCCTGGTCTTTTTTATGATATTGAGTTTTGTTTCACATTTTTTTTTCCCACTCTATCCAACAAAAACCAGACTCACTGCCATCAAGTTGATTCCCACTTTTGACGCTGTTCCAAGTGGTTGGCATTGGTAGCTGGACATCATCTAGTTCTTCTGGTCTCAGGGTCATATAAGCTGAAGTTCTCATGGTCTTAGCATCTGATGGTCTTCATTCTTCTTTGTTCTGGACGAGGAAAGACCAATAGTTTTCTCTTAATTGGCTGCTCTGAAGCTTTTAAGACCCTAGTCACTACTCACTGAAGTAAGATGTAGAACAATATTTTTTTATACCATGTTGAGCTTGATGTCTCCCACAACTATAGTCCCAAGCCCGCAGGCCCAGAGACTCACTCCCTCAAGGTGCTTGTTTGTAGCTAAGAAGTTATCCTAACTTTGCCTCTTGTTATGTTTAAACTGCATATGGACATTTTTATAGCACATATAAATATGTGTGTAGGAATATCATCTGCCAAACCTATGTTTAGTTGTAGGTATATTCCCATTTGCCTATTCATATCTGATCTTCTTGCCTGTCTCTCTAAGTATCCACCAGTGGATTAGTGTTTGCTGTTATTGATAAAGCAGTATTGTGTATGCAACAATATTTACTTTTATTGTCTGTACCTCTTGTACACCTCTCTGTGTCTTCCTTTTCCTTACTGATATTGTGGCAACTTTATTTTGCCTAGTAAAACCCATGTTGGACTACTAACCTCCAGAAATGTAAGATAATATATATGCTTCTTCAAGCCACTAGGTTTGTACTAATTTGTTACTGTAGCAATAAGAAACTAATACAACCCAGAATAAGACAATACAAAATGCAAACCCAACTCACTGCCATGGAGTCGGATCCAACTCATATGACCCCTCCTTGGGTTTTCAAGGTGGTATCACTATGGAAGTAGATTACCTAACCTTCTTTCCAGGGAGTGGCAGGGGGATTTGAACCGCCAGCCTTCTGGTTAGTAGTCAAATGACTTGGGCACTACGCCACCAGAGCTCCCAGAATAAGATAATACAGAATGCTAATTTTCATTAGAAAACATTCCCAGACTGAATGCTTAGCTTTGCAAGAAATAAACATTCCTTAGATGTGTAATCATTTGCTAAAGATTATATTCTTGTGAGAAAATAATGATTTTGTGTAAGCCTTCCTTTTTCACATTTTGGTTTCTCCTACTCTGATAACATGTGCAAGTGGAAGTGTTAAATTGAAGTAGTTATTGGTGGGGTTGAATTTTCATCAGGAATCCCTTAAAAATTAAGAAGTTATTTCCCAAGGGCTTGAATTGTCAACATAAACATGATTGCTTTAATTCTTTATTTTATCTCCCTGTGTAGATGGTCTCCTATAGGACAGAAAAAAAAAAAAAATGAAGGAAGCAGATGTTGTGCAGATAGTTTCCAGAGAACATATTAATACATATAATTTTAGGAGCAAGTAGGGAAACAAGAAAGTCCATCCCCACAGGACCACACCTGACCCATGGAGCAGATGCAACTCAGTATTTGAGGAGCTCCAGAGAAAGGTTATCTAACTCCTCTTGGTAATTGAGGGGATTCAGTCATGTTATGCCTTTCCTGCCCCCAAATGTGTGATAAACATAGTTCAAATTTTTCCTAGGTAACTTAATTTACACCCCAGGAGGCTTTTCTCTCTCTCAAAAAGTCATTCTTAATTTGAGTAGCACAGACTTGCTAATTAGTTATAGTCTGTTGGAAACAAAGAAAAAGCATAATTCACCAGCACTTTTTCACAAACAAGCAAAAAGCCACATACTTAGTGGTGCATTATATCTACTTTCAAAACCACAAATTGCCCTTTTGAACTTACCTACCCATAGTCTCAGCTATCTCCTTTTCTCCTGAGATATTTGGGTCTATCAGCAGGCATTCTTTTCATCCTCCATTAAGTAGCAATTTCTCTTCATAGCTGAACCTGGAATCCAGAGGTACCCTTTTCTCCCATAGCACTTCCTGCCTAGGCAAAAAGCATAAAAGATATTCCAGTTACACAGACTAGCTTAATACCATTTCATGTTACTTTGTTTCCTGACCACTACAGATGACGTAGAGCCTCTGGGTGGTGGTTAAAGTGCCGGGCTGTTTACCCAAAGTTTGGAGGTTCAAGTCCCCCCAGAGATGTGTCAGAAAAAAGGTCTGGTGATACTTTTTTAAAAAATCAGCCATTGAAAGTCCTATAAGCACAGTTAAACTATGGCACAGAGACAGTTTTTTATAGATAAGGTGCATTTACCTCCAGGTTAACTAAATTTGCCCAGGGTTATACAACCTTGATGGCTGCTATCTTGTTTTTGACTTATTGATTGATTCCTGACTGATTTCACTCCAGAGGCGATCTATATTCTAGAATGACAAGGTTACATTTAGAGAAAGAACGCTACAATACAGGATATCTTATGTTCTCTTGGTCTTATGAATATTACTATGTAACCAGTATTTCAGTCTGTCATACTGTGGTGTCTTGGGTGTTGCCATGATGCTGGAAGCTATGTCACCAGTATTTCAAACACTAGCAGGATCACCCATAGTGGACAAGTTTCAGCAGAGCTTCCAGACTAAACAGACTAGGAAGGAGGACCTGGCAATCTACTTCTGAAAAAAATATTGGCCAGTGAAAATTTTATGATTAGCAAAGGAACATTGTCTGATATAGTGCTGGAAGATGAGTCTTTCAGGTGGGAAGGCATCCAAAATACAAGTGGGAAGAGCTGTTTGACATGTCTGACTGACATGGCTGGAGGAAAGCTTTTGAGATCTTCATTTGCTGATGTGGCAAGACTCAAAATGAAAAGAAACAGCTGCAAACATTCATTAATCAGAATGTGAGATGTGTGAAGTATGATTCAAGGAAAACTAGAAGTTGTCAAAAAATGAAATGGAATGCTTGAACATAGATATCCTGGACATTAGGGAGCTAAAATGGACTGGTATTGACCATTTTGAATCAGACAGTTATATGGTTTACTATGCGTGAAATGATGCACTGAAGAGGAATGGAGTCACGTTTATCGTAAAAAAGAGTATTTCAAGATGTATCCTGAAATACAACACTATCGATGATAGAATAATATCCATATGTCTACAGGAAGACCAGATAACACAACTACTATTCAAGTTTATGCACCAACCACTAATGCCAAAGATGAAGAAACTGAAGATTTTACCAAATTCTGCAGACTGAGATTGATCAAACATGCAATCACAATGCACTGATAATTGATTGGAATGTGAAAGGTGGAAACAGCAAGGAAGGATCAGTTGTTGGAAAATGTGGTCTTGCTGATAGAAAGAACATGATAGATTGCATGACAGAATTTTGTAGACTAATGATTTATTCATTGCAAATACCTTTTTAGAATGACATAAATGGTGACTATACATGTGGACTTCACTGAATGGAATACACAGGAATCAAATTATCATGTTTGTGGAAAGAGACAATGAAGAAGCTCCATATTATCAGTCAGAACAAAGTTGGGATTAATTTAAGAACAGACCATCAATTGCTCATATGCAAGTTCAACTTGTAGCTAAAGAAAATTAAAACTTGTCCACAAGAGGCAAAATATAACCTTGAGTGTATCCCACCTGAATTGAGAGATCATCTCAAGAATAGTTTAAGCTTTGAACACTTATGACTGAAGAGCAGATGAGTTGTGGAATGACATCAAGGACATGATATATGAAGAAAGCAAAAAGTGATTAAATGGAAAAGAAAAGAATAAAACAGATGTCAGAAGAGAATCTGAAACTTGCTTTTAAATGTAGAATAGCTAAAATAAATGGAAGAAATGATCAAGTAAAAGAGCTGAACAGAACATTTTAAAAAGCTGTTTGAGAAGATAAAGTAATATAACAAAATGTGCAAATGCCTACAGTTAGAAAACCAAAAGGGAAGAACACACTAGACATTTCCCAAGTTGAAAGAACTGAAGAAAAAATTCAAGCCTCTAGTTGCAATATTGAAGGATTCTATGGGCAAAATGTTGAACTGTGCATGAAACATCAAAAAAAAAAAAAGATGGCAAGAATACACAGAATCACTGTACAACAAACAATTGGTGGATATTCAACCATTTCAAGAGGTTGCATATATCATCAAGAGCTGATGTTACTGAAAGAAGAAGTCCAAAGGGCACTGAAGGCATTAACAAAAACAAAACACAACAACAAAGTCTCCAGGAATTGAAGGAATATCAATAAGGATAATTTAACAAGTGGGTGTAACTCTGGAAGTGCTTGCTCATCTATGCCAGGAAATGTGGAATACAGCTACCTGAACAATCAAATGGAAGACATCCATATTTGTGCTTATTTCAAAGGAAGGTGATCCAATGGAATGAAAAAATTACCAAAGGCATTAATATCACATATGCAAATAAAATTTTACTGAAGATAATTAAAAAATGCTTGCAGTAGTACATCAACAGAGAATTGCTAGAAATTTAAGGTGAATTCAGAAAAGGATGTGGAATAAGGGATATCATTGCTGATGTCAGATGGCTCTTGACTGAAAGCAAAGAATACCAGAAAGATGTTTACCTGTGTTTTATTGAGTATGCAAAGGCACTCAAATGTTTGAATCATAACAAATTATGGATAGCATTATGAAGAATAAGAATTCCAGAACAGTTAATTGTGCTCATGCAGAACCTGTGCATAGACCAAGAGCTAGTCATTTGAAGAGAGCAAGGGTATATCGCACCGTTTAAAATAAGGAAAGCTGTGTGTCAAAGCTGTATCCTTTCAACATGCTTATTCAGTCTGCGTACTGAGCAAGTAATTTAAGAAGCTGGACTATATGAAGAAGAATGTGGCATACAGATTGGGGGAAGCCTCATTAACAATGTTCAATACGCATATAACACAACCTTACTTGTTGAAGATGAAGAAGACTTGAAGTACTTATTGATCAAGATCAAAGACTAAAGCCTTCAGTATGGAATACACCTCAACATAAAAAAACTCCAAATCCTCACAACTTGACCAATAAGCAACATCATAATAAATGGAGAAAATATTGAAATTGTCAAGGATTTCATTTTACTTCAATGCACAATCTACACTCATGGAAGCAGTAGTCTAGAAATTAAATGTATTGCATTGGACAATTCTGCTTCAAATGATCTCTTTAATGTGTTCAAAAGCAAAGATGTCACTTTGCCGACTAAGGTGCACCTTACCAGAGCCATGGTATTTTCTGTTGCCTTATATTCACGTGAAAGGTGGACAATGAATAATGAAGACTAAAGAATTGATGCATTTGAGTTATGGTGTTGGTGGAACACATTAAATATACCAGGGACTGTCAGAAGAAAACATATCTGTCTCTGAAGAAGTGCAGCCAGAATGCTCCCTAGAAGCAACAATGGTGAAACTTTGTCTCACATACTTTGTACACATTATCAGGAAGGATCCTCCCTGGAGGAGGACAGCACATTTGGCAAATTAGAGGGTCAGGAAAAAAGAGGAAGACCTTCAATGAGGTGCATTGACAGAGTGGCTGCAACAATGTGCTTGAACATAGCAACAATTGTGAGGATGGCACAGGACTGGGCAGTGTTTCTTTCTCTTGTACATAGGGTCGCTATGAGTGGGAGCCAACTCTATGGCCCCCGACAGCAAACAACAACCAGTATTTCAGTCTCCATTACAAAGGATGTTGAAAATCTTGGGTTTCTTAAAATTAATACATTTTAATTGGGTTCTGGAAATGCTGACTGTAATCTAGTTTCTAGTATTAACTATTTGAAAACGTCAAAACCAGTTATTTTCCACCCACTAATAATTTTAGTTGCTTAATGCTGCAGTGAAAAACTATGTTTCTTTTCAGGTCTCATTCATTGAGAAGTTGTTACTTGCTTCAGCCTTGATCTTGTATGAAGCAATGTCTGCAAATACAAGACAATACTTGGCACCCTTCTCCAGCTTTCACCAATATGTACTATTGTCTACTGCACTCAGTACTATGGGCAGTCACTTCCAAATAATTGGAATTGACATTCTTCCTGAGTAGGGAATATTTGGACTTTATAAATAATAATTAATGTCTTTCATTTTTATAGTGCTTTATGGTTTATAAAGAGCTTTCATATTAAAATCACTTGAACATCACAAAGACTGTGAAATAGGCAGAATAGTTATTGTGATCTCTATTTTATTGGTGGAAATAGAGGCTCAAAGAATGACTTTTGCAAGTCAGTCAGTACTTTTCACAACCGAGAAGGAAAACTGGTATTTATAAACTCTGACTTCAGTGTTCTATCTACTACACTACTGCCCTTATAAATATCCTTGCATAAATAATCCTAGGAGAGTGGAAGGGGGAATAAGTGCACAGTGCTGTCTGCTTGGAAGAAAAGAATGCTTGTCTTCCATAGAACTCTTCATGACCTTTACATGAGAAAGTTGATCTTGCCATCCATAATGGCCCTGGTCTTTATATGGAATTTGAGCACCATAGCAACAACACATCATTACATACATTTGTGTATCTGCCTCTTTCATCTAGACTATACACTTCATGAGAGATATTTCCATAATTCTTTAGAACTTGAAACAACAGATGTTAAAAAAATTAGTAATAGCAATAGCTAACATTTATTGGAAGGACAGTAGTGGTTCAGTAGTGGAATCTTGCCATGTGGGAGACCCAGGTTTGGTTCCAGGACACAGCCACAGCCCATCTTTCAGGGCAGGCTTGTGTGTTGCTATGATGCTGAACATGTTTCAGTGGTGATTCCAGACTAACACAGATTAGGAAGAAAGACCAGCCACTCTACTTCATAAAATCAACCAATGAAAACACTATGGACCACAAACATCTGCTTCCCAACCAATCATGGGGATGATTCAAGACTGGGTAGCATTTCTTGCCATTGCCATGAATCCAGAGCCATGGTACCAACATTTGTTGGGAGCTTCATATGTGCTTTGCACTGTTTTAAGTGCTTTGGTATTATATGAAGCAATAATATCAACTCACTTAATCTTCACAAATATACTATAAGGAATGTTTGCATTCACAAACACTGATAATGGATACACTCCTCATTTTCCAAATGAGGAAACTGAGTTCCAGAAAAGTAAATAATTGCCCCAGATGCCACAGCTAAGAAGTGCTAACAACAGGATGCAAACACTTATAGTGCCAACCCAGAACAGATGCTCTGAATCCCTTTATGATACTGTCTGTCAGTGAAGGTTTGCTAGGTAAATGATGAGCCCTCTGTAAGGAGGCTGGCTTCTTTGGGAATAAGGAAGCCCCATTCCAATTAGACACCTTACGTGACAATCTTCTAAGATTCTGTTATCATTGTTGATGGGTCAAAGAACTAAATCTCCTACAGTTGGGATTGAACTTAAGCAAATAAGACTTCCTGGGAAAGGGTGTTTGTAAAACAGATGGACTCAGACTGGCAGAGGAGAGAAAGGGGAAACGATGAGAGAAATTGGCAAAAGCAAAGTATGGGTAAAGACAGAATTTGGCTACCAGATATAAGATAATGTTATGTCCTTCCACTGAAACTCACCATTGTAGCTGCAGATATTCAAAGTAATCTTGAGGCTAAATATGGACATACCTAGAAGCTTGTTGCTCCACATAGGAGGCCCCTTACTGAGGGAGGCTTGTACCCAAAGAAGGTTATCAATTCTCTTTTCCCACTAAGCTGCTTATGTTCCAGCTTCATGTCACAGTTTCTCAAATACCTGAGAAGTGTGGCCCAAATGTATATGCTCTGTTTGGTCAAGCCTTTGTATTGTCCCTGCTACCAGATTTAGGAGCAATCTTCTGAGATTCAGGTGTATTTTGATTTATCTCTTTCTTTCTCAAAATTACTAGTATTTGTTTCAGATTTCCTATTTGTAAAATGAAGATAATGGGAATATCTACCTTTGTTGGTTATGGAAGCTCAGATGGTGTAGTGGATAAGATCATTGGATGCTAACCAGAAGGTCAATGGTTCAAACTCACCAGCTGTTCTGCAGAAGCTGTTAAAATAAAAAGACTCAAAGATACAGTGGCTCAAGCACAATAACATTAACTTATTTCTTATTTAGCAGATTAGAAGTAGAATGTAGTCCAGGATAGATAGATAGCTCTGCCCCACAAAAGCATCAAGGAAACAGATTTGTCCTCTATGGTTGCTTTCCATTACCTTAAATGTTGTCCTTGTTTGACCAACTGTGATCATGTATGTTTCAGTCCACTGGAAATAGGGGGAGGGGAAGTGGAGGACAAGGAATTTTTAAAATAAAGGATGTGACTAGGAAGTTGCACATGTCACTTTCACTGACATTTCAAGACTATAATTTAGTTATATGACCATCCGTAGCAGCAAGTCAGGCTGAGATATGTGTTCTAAAGATGAGCATCCATGTTCCTAGATAAAATTTGGGAAATTTTATTAAAAGAAATAAGAGACTGAATACTGAAAAACAATTAACAGTATCTGCTGTCTGAACTTAGAAAGTGTATTTGAAAATTAATTGAGCTATTCTACTTAATCAACATCTGTCTGAAATTTTGTGGTACTGTGGTGGCTTGCATGTTCCTATAATGTTAGAAACTATGCCACTGTTATTACAAATAACAGCAGTGTCACCCATGGTGGACAGGTTTCCTCAGAGCTTCCAGACTAAGACAGACTAGAAAGGAAGACCTGGCAATCTACTTCTGAAAAAAATTGGTCAGTGAAAACCTTATGAATAGCAATGGAACATTTTCTACTACAGCACCGAAAGATGATCCTGGCAGTTTTGAAGGCACTCAAAGTACAACTAGGAAGAGCAGCCTCAAAGTATAATTGACTTTAATTATATGAATGGAGTAAAGCCTTCAGGACCTTCATTTGCTGATGTGGCACAACTCAAAATGAGAAGAAACAACTGCAAACATCCATTAATAATCAGAACATGTAATGTATGAAGTATGATTCAATGAAAATTGGAAGTTGTCTATAGTTAAATGAGTGCTTAAAGATCGATATCCTAGGCATTAGTGAGCTGAAATGGACTAGTCTTAGCCATTTTAAATCAGACAGTCATGATACAGTAGGTATCATGACAAATTGAAGGAATTTGTCAAATTTGAAAAATTGAAGAGGAAATGTTCATAAAAAGAACATTTCACAATCTCTCCTGAAGTACAACACTGACAGTGATAGGATAATATCCATATATTTACAAGGAATACCACTTTACACAACTATTATTCAAATTTACACACCAACAACTAGTGCCAAAGATGAAGAAATTAAAGATTTTTATCAACTTCTGCATTCTGAAATTGATCAACCATGCAATTGTATGCATTGATAATTACTGGTGATTGAAATGTGAAAGTTGGAAACAAATAAGAAGGATCTATAGTTGGAAAATAATGGCCTTAGTTATAGAAATGACATAGTAGATTGCATGATAGAATTTAGCAATACTAATGATCATACATTGCAAACACTTTTTTTCAACAATATAATAGTTGAGTATACCAGTAAACCTCATTAGATGGAATACACAGGAATAAGATTGATTACATCTGTTGGAAGAGACAATGGAGAAGCTCAATATCATCAGTCAGAACAAGGCTTAGGGCTTTCAGCAGGTAGCATATAATTAAGACTGATGGTATTGAAGGAAGAAGTCCAAGGTGCACTGAAGGCATTGGCACAAACAAGACTCCAGGCATTGAAGGAATATCAACTGAGATATTCCGACAAATGGATGCAAAGCAGGAAGTGCTCCCTTAGTCTACACCAAGACAATTGGAAGATAGCTACCTGGCCAACCCACCGGGAGGATCAATATTTGTGCTCATTCCAAAGAAAGGTGATGCAACAGAATATGGAAATTATTGAACAACATAATTTATATCACATGTAAATAAAGTTTTGCAGAAGATAATTCAAAAATAGGTATAGCAATATATCAAAAGGGAACAGGCAAAAATTCAAGCTGGATAAGAAGAGGGCATGGGATGAGGAGTATCATTGCTTATGTCATGTGGATCTTTGCAGAAAGCAGAGAATAACAGAAAGATATTTGCCTGTATTTTGTTGACTATGCCAAGGTATTTGATTGTATATATA
>NW_006921768.1:5116389-5137705 GCF_000298275.1 Orycteropus afer afer
TTTGAACTGCCAGCCTTCTGGTTACAGTCAAATGCCTTAGTCACTATGCCACCAGAGCTCCCATTTGACTGTATAGATCATAATAAATTATGGATAACACTAAGAACGGCTATTCCAGAACACTTAATTGTGCCCATGCAGGAACCGTACATAGACAAAGAGGCAGTTGTTTGAAGACAACAAAGGAACAAAGCATGGTTTTAACAAAAGAACAAAGTATGGTTTAAATCAGGAAAGGTATGTATCAGAGCTGTATCCTTTTACCATACTTATTCAATCTATCTGTATGCTGAGCAAATAATTTAAGAAGCAGGACTATTTGAAGAAGAAAGTGACATCAGGATTGGAGGAAGACTCATAAGCAATATGTGTATGCAGATCCAACTTTGTTTGCTGAAAGTGGATTTGAAGCACATACTGATAGTCAGACTATAGCCTTCAGTATAGATTACACCTCAGCATAAAAAAAACAAAATATCTTCACAGCTGGACCAATAAGCACATCATGATAAATGGAGAAAAGACTGAAGTTGTCAAGGATTTCGTTCTACTTGGATCCACAATCAATGTCCATGAAAGCAGCAGTCAAGAAATCAAATGACCTATTATGTTGGGCAGATCTGTTCCAAAGACCTCTTGAAAGTGTTAATAAGCAAAGGTGTCACTTTGAAGACTAAGTTGTGCCTGACCCAAGCTATTGCCTTTTCCATAGTCTCAGAGGCATGTAAAATCTACATTTGAGTTATGTATTGGTGAAAAATAGTGAATATACCATAGACTGACAGAAGAATAAACAAATCTGTCTTGGACAAAGTACAGCCAGAACACTCCTTAGAAAGATGGTGGTGAGACTTCATCTCACATACTTTGGACATGTGGTCAGAAGTGACCAGTACCTGGAGAAGGACATCAGAAAAATAGAGGGTCAGTGATAAAAGAGAAAACCCTCAACAAGACAGATTGACACAGTGGCTGCAACAATGGGCTTAAGCATAGTAAAGTATAGTAGTGGCGCAGTGTTCTGTTCTTTTGTAATAGGATTGCTGTGGGTCAGAACTGACTTGATGGCACCTAATAACAACAACAATCTAACGCACATAGCATAGCCTGGCACAAAGTGAATATTTTCAATGTTTGTATTAACCTAATAACAGTTATTATTATTGATTGCCTACCATGTGCCCAATATTTATTTTCATGATCAGAACAACATTTTGAAGTTAATATTATTATTCTGTTTTACAAGGGAGAAAACTAAAGATCTGAAAGTGTGAGCAGCTTTTCAGATTATATATATATATATATATATATATATATATATAAAGTGTATCTATGTGATATATTTGTATTTATACAAATAAAATCTGTAAATATATAATCTGAAAAAAAAATAAATATAATTTGAAAGTATATTTCTATATCCAGGCCCAGATTTGTCTTCCTCCAAACTTCATGTTCTTCCAAGGACATGTATTGTTTTTATTCTACTTCTACTACCAATTATAGCTCTCTGGTCTCACCCCTACATATAATTCTTTCTTTCCTATTTTTTTCCCCATCCCAGAGCAGACCATGTTAATGATAAATGAAAAAAGTGGACAAATAAGCAAGGAAGTAACAGTTGTTAGGTTAGAGGCTTGAAAATTCAGATTTACTTTTATGGGCAAATGTAGTCAGAGGAAGTTCTTGGATGAAGAGTGATATAATTAAAAAGATTTTTTAAAAAATCATCTTATCATTTGGGTATCAGTAGAAAGGAAAAGACGCCAGCTAACTCTTTGTCAAAATCTAGGCACAAAAATCTGAAAATATGAGGGCAATAATAGTGAGAATGGAGAGTTGAGTCTGAGAGACATTTTGGAAACATGTTTTGGAAAGAATTTATTATGAATTCATCTTGAGGTATGTGGGAAACCATTTTCAATTTTATTGCTACATCATTATCTGTAACATAACATTTGGAAGATTAAACTCATGTTCCTATTGGAAAACTAAACTCAAACTACTATTCTCCAAATAGCATCACTTTGTAGGATTTCCAAGTTGTTAACTTAAGGAATTAAGGAAATATTGATATAATTAGTGGTAAAAAATTACGAGAAAAAATTCTGATTTGAAAAGTAAAATACTATTTTGAGTTTTCCATGTGTTAGCATCCATATATATGTCATTCAAATGAAGTTGTTTAGCAGTTGCAGAAAAGACATGAGAAGTATAGATTTGGAGTCAAGGCAAACATTTGATAGCTGAAACCCAGATAAGCTAATCATCTTTGAAGGAAAAACTTGGAAACTGTATTTGCAGGCTGGCCTCAGTTAAAGATATGAAGAAGAAAAAAAAGAAGCCAGTAATGGAAGAAGAGAGAGGTAATCAGAGAAAGACAATATAAGGGAAAGAAAATTGGATTTAGAATCAACCCTGACTCTGCCATTTCCTAACTGTTTGACTTTGGACAGTTCTTAGGCTACAGTAGGTAAAAGAGCTCTGGTGGTGCAGTGTTTAAGGTGTTTGGCTGCTAACAAAAAAGTTGGTGGTTTGAACTCACCAGCCTCTCCATGGAAGAAAGATAAGACAGGCTTTGGAAATCTATGTGGGTTGGCATGAGTCAGAATTGACTCAATGGCAGTGAGGTTTTCTGTTTTTTTACATCAGAATTTAATTTTCTCTTAAGTACAAAGTGGTTGGCTATGATGAACTCTAAGTTCCTTTAGAGTGTGAAGTTTTGATATCCCCTGTTAGAAAGTGTGAGAGAGTTGAAAAATGAAATGTTGGATAAAATTGTCAAATGCAGTGGCATTCTGCCTCCTGACTTTACCACCTACTTTAAAATTCTAGTATAACAAAAGATGAACATTTTGGTAAATAAATTTGCATAGCAAATAATGTTGGATACACCATTAGAATTGAATGAAAATATTGTTATATGTTATGGTCTGTCAAATTTTACTCCTATCATTTCCTTCCAAAGTTTAGAAATGCATGTCACAGAATAGCAGAAGTAATATTACAAAGTTGTTGTTGTTATGTACTGTCAAGTCTGGTGGTGTAGAGCCTAAGGCACTTGACTGCTAACCAGAAGGTTGGCAGTTCAAACACACCAGCCACTCCTCGGAAGGAAGCCTACTTCTGTGATACCACCTTAGAAACCCAAGGAGGGGTTGCTATGAGTCAGGTCTGACTCAACGGCACAAAACAACAACAGCAACAACATTACAAATTAAAAAAATAAAGAGAGAAATCATGTTCTCTGCATATATGGTGTTATCCATTCGGCAATATAGCAGAAGGCCATACATTTGAGACACTTTTATAAAATAATACCTGCGAGGATTTAAAATAACTTATTTTGATTATAAGGAGCCCTGGTGGTACAGTGGTTAAAGAGCTCAGTTGCTAACTGGAAGGTGGGAGAAAGATAAGATAGTTTACTTCTGTAAAGATTTACAGCCTTGGAAATCCTAGAGGGCAGTTCTACTTTGTCCTAGAAAATTGTTATGAGTTGGAATGGCCTGGATGGCAATGGCTTTATTTTGGATTTTGATTATTGAAGATTTTTGTTTCATGTGGATGGATTGGATTTTATCAGGTTATCTCTATTTGCAGGAATTTTCCACATCATAGTGCATTGGATTTTTGTTTTTCTCCTTTTATCAAAATGAAATTCAAGGACTTAGTGTGCAAACAGGATATTGAATCTACCTACTGCCATATCTTAGGCTCTAACGTATTAATACAATTCCGTCACCAAAAGACAGAAGTTTAAACCCAGTTAACATTAGTGATTGATGGAATAATTAAATTGTTTTCAGCTGAATTAAAAAAAAATCTTTTTTAGCAACAGATTTACAATATATTAATAAAGTTCTTAGAAAAGATTTTATTCTTAATCTTTTATGGAAAGATAATTTTTCAATTTAATTACTTTTTTATTAAGAAAGGAAAATATGACTTTGTTTCCTCCATTTAGTAAAAGATTTTCACTAATTAAGACAAATATTTCCCTTACAATGTAGTTATTTTAGGAGCTAGGAATCTTGTTTGTGAAATAGTAAAAATTTAAGTAAACTTAACAGAAATTTCTTAAAAATATTATTTAAAAGGTATAGCCATTAGCACTTAATATTACTTGCTAGGAGTCAGAGACTCAAATTGCAACTCCATAACTTTCAAGTTGGGTGACTTCAGGAACATTAGTTATAAAAAAAATTATAAAATAAAGACAATGAGAGAATCTATCTCATAGGCTTGCTTTGAGAATTAAATGAGAGAAAGCAGGTAATGCCATTAGTACATAAAAATACTATGACTCTGATGCTATTCTTATGACTATTATTGTTGTTTTTATTTCTAAGTAAAAATAATTAAACAGGAAAATTATAAAACCTAGAAAATCAAAGTCCAAAATAATCTCTTTAAGCTAGCCACATTCTTTTTTGTTTTTTCCCTGATAAAATATCTGGGATGGCCACAAATGAATAAATATTTCCCATTTATATATATTTTCCTCTATTTGTTGTTATATTTTTTGCAGATTTCTAGAGGACACTTGAAAAGATGCTATCATATATCCAGGATAGAGAGAGTAAGGATAGTTGCATAAATGGCTGGAAAATGTTTTTAAAGGAAAAATATTTAAAAAATATTTAACTGTTCATCTGTTTATTTGTGTATCTATATTTATCTAGCCTCGTTCTAAAAATAATGTGAGGTGGTAATTAGAAGATTAAAATTTGGCCTATATGAGCAACGTATTTTTTGCAAAAAATGGTAGGATAAGGAAAGTATATTAAAAATATAAACATGAATAGTTCTAATTCACTTGAGAAGAATGATATTGAATTATTCAATGAAAAAATAAAACAAAAATTGAAGCAGTATCTATCCTAACAAAGTTCTCTTACCTTTGTAGCTGTAAAGCAGAATTTAGAATAAAAAAACCAAACATTAAACTCACTGGTAGCATAGTGCCTAAGGCACTTGACTGCTCACCAGAAGGCTGGCCGTTCAAACCCACCAGCCTCTCCTCGGAAGGAAGGTTGGGCAATTCTACTTCCGTAGTGATACTGCCTCGGAAACCCAAGGAGAGGTCGCTGTGAGTCGGGACTGACTCGACGGCAAACAACAACAACAACAACAAACTCACTGCTGTGGGGTTGGTTCTGACTCATAGCAACCCCTCCTGGGGTTTCCGAGGTGGTATGTCCACGGTAGATCTCCTAGTCTTCTTTCTGAGGAGTGGCTGATGGGTTTGAACCACCAGCCATCTGGTTAGTAGTCAAATGCCTTAAGCACTACAGTTTTCCTGGTCCCCAAGGACATTCAGTTATTGAAAGACCAAAATTTTTCACTATAAGGTGTACAACAGCAAAGACCCTCAGATAAATGAAATATCAGAGTAATAAATATTTTTGAAAGTCAAGTTTTTATTTACCAGATGGAAGAAGAATTTACTGTACATACATTAAAAATTTATGTCATTGTTATCTGTGACCAAAGAGTATAGTTTTTAACAAACAAACAGGGTTAGTAACATAATATGCACTAAAAATGCTTGTGAGATAGCCATATAATGTGCTTTTGTGGAAGATACTTTGGTAAGTTTTGCGGACTGCCAAGAGGAAAAAAAGACAATTTATTCCAGACTCATTTGGAAAAAACAGTAACAAAAACAGCAATAGCAACAAATTGAGGCTATAAAATTGAGGGCTATGCAAGATGCTGTCTCTCTCTCACACACATAAACACACACACACATAAATAAATTATATTAGTTCTGAATTGGACTTGAAGGTGAAAAATAATTGCCGTAGAGTTGATTCTGGCTCATGGCTTCCACATGTGTGTCAGAGTAGAACTGTGCTCCATAGAGTTTTCAATGGAGGATTTTTTGGAAGTAGATTTTGTTGTTGTTGTTGTTATGTGCTGTCGAGTCGTATGCGACTCATAGCGACCCCTCCTTGGGTTTCCAAAGCAATATCACTACAGAAGTAGATTGCCCCATCTTCCTTCTGAGGAGCGGCTGGTGGGTTTGAACTGCCAGCCTTCTGGTCAGCAGTTAAGTGCTTTAGGTACTATGCTTATCAGGCCCTTTTTCCTGGATGGATTCAAACCTCCAGCCTTTCGGTTAGCAGCTGAGGCCATTACCATTTGTACCACTCAGGGATTCCAACTTGAATGTAAGGCAATAGGAATTTCAGCTCTCAATCTTTTCAACCAGTTCGTAATCTACATCCAAGTCAAACCAAACTCCCTGCCATTGAGTTGATTCCAACTCATACCCACCCCCATTGAGTTTCCAAGGTTGTAAATCTTCACAGAGGTGGAAAACAACAACAACAACAACAACCAAAAAAAAAAAAAACCCAACTTACTGCCATCAAGTCAGATCTGACTCAGAGGAACCCCTCCTTGGGTTTCCAAGGCAGTATCACTATGGAAGTAGATTAGCCAATCTTTCTTCCAAGGAGCAGCTGGTGGGTTTGAATCACCAGCCTTCTGGTTAGCAGTCAAATGCCTTAGGCACTATACCACCAGACAGCCTTATTTTCCTTCTGTGGATTGGCTGGTGGGCTGAAACCACCAACCTTTAGTTATCAGTCAAATGCCTTAACCACTACACCACCAGTGCTCCTTACTAACCCCCAAACAGCAGTTTATATTAGCAGTACATTTTATGAGGAACAGCTTTTTGAGTGCGAAGCTAAACAGTTAAATTCTCCATATGGCGACTACAGGTCACCCCTCTTCCTGGTAAGCTTTCCTAGGCAAATTCTTAGGGTAGATTTTTTGCTTCACTTGAATGCACTGTTACACAGCCTAACAATTTGTAATTTGTTGTCTTGTTACTAAGTTGTGTGTGGCTGGGAAATCAAAATCAAAACATTTATTTAGTTACTGTAATGTGCAAAACACTACTAATGCCATTTTGTTATTTGCCTAAATCTAAGCCCTGTTCCATGGTCAAGTGAATTTGGTAAATATTTCATTTTACTTGACCTTCCCGCCCTAGAAGATTCACAATGCACACTAGAATACTAAACCCGTTTCTAATTATTTTGAAAGAAGCCTGTTTAACTTGGGCTATCTCAAACTTATTAAAGAACAATGTTCAAAAGAAAAAACTACTAATAAATTGTGTAACTCTGGACTTTTGTGGAATGGAATCTGGGATATTCTTGCCAAACTAAAACATAATATGAAAATAATTGTGCTGCAACAGGGTAATAAAATGCATTCCAAAGTCAAATACGAATGGCTTTTGGAATATGTGTAGTTTTACATTATGGACATTCCTTTCTCTTCATGGTCACAATTAATCAGACTTGTATAAGTCTATTCCATTATCTCAGTACTACAGCTTCAGAAGGAGCTCTGGTGGCATAGTGCCTAAGGCACTTGACTGCTAACCAGAGGATGGTGGTTCAAACCCACCAGCCACTCCTTGGAAGGAAGGTTGGGCAATCTACTTCCATAGTGATACCGTCTCGGAAACCCAAGGAGGGGTCGGTATGAGTCGGGTCTGACTCAATGGCACATAACAACAACAACGACAACAACACAGCTTCAGAACAATAAACAAGTATCCTTGGTACAAGGAGGCTGGTAGAACCCAGTGAAGGCAAGTTATTTGAGGGAGATTCTAAGAGAGCTGGAATGCTTCCCTTAGAATCTACCTACACAGAAGGTGATTTGCTTTGCTAGCTAGTGAAGGAACCACTTACTGTCCAAGTGAGAACAGCTTCAAAAGTGACAGGAGCACTAGGGCCACATGAGGAAGCCACGGCTGCTCTATGCAGACTTGAAGGTCAGGGCCATATTCCCTTTCTGCAAGCCTGTTTGGGGAAGATTAGAGGCCCCCTCAGGCATCAAGAGGGTAAAAAAATGCAATTGTTATTTAGTTCCACAAGTTTGTTAATGAAAGAAAAATCAAAGACCAAAATATGAATATGTCTTTTCTCAGTTTTCTATTTGATAGTTTGCACAAAAACTTCTTTGATATAGCCACTATTTTAGATGAAGAATATGAATGAGGCATGAAAACATGGAAATAAAAAGACAAACTACAATAATAAAACCAAGGGTTTAATGTTAAATTTAAAATAAGAAAGAAAGCCAGCAAACAAAGCTTTAAAGAGATCCCAAGTGAAAAGATGACTTGGATTTTTCATGTGTTATCATGATTTGGCAAAAAGAGGTATAGACTTAGAAACACAAAAACTAGGCTTGGATCCTTGTATTAGTTGTACAGCTTCAGCTAAGTCACTTCTTTGAAACTCTATGTCCTGTTCTTCAAGATAAAACATTTCATGATACCTCACAGGGTTGTTGTGAGGACAAAAGGAGACAATGTATTGAGAATCTTTAAAGGTGCTGCATAGATGATTATCATTTTAACCCAGTGATTTAAAATTGACACGGAAAATTGACACGGTGGCTCAACAATGGGCTCATGCATAGCAATGATGTGGTGATGGCGCAGGACCAGGGGATGTTTCGTTCCTTTGTACATAGGGTTGCTGTGAGCTGGAACTGATTCAAAAGCACCTAATAACAACAACAATATTTTAAAATTTCAACAAGCAACGACAACAGCAACAATACCACTAAACATTCTCTAGCCACCCTTCTAGATTATCTGCTTTCACGAAGTGAACAAGACAATTGAGAGGGAGTTTCAGACCAAATTCTACATTTCTGTTCTTGCTTACCCTTTAAAAACATTTCTGTGCTAGAGGGCTTGAAATAATCTCTTAAAATTAGACTCTAACAAGAAAGCAATACCAAGAGATTAGATCCCTGTGTAGACACCAAACTGCAAATAGGATATGTGCACATACTGCCACAATCTACATGGTTGACAACATATTTCCACACTACAGGGTAACTTTAGTCAGAGGAATCAGCATGGTCATGCTATGAGATACTTCTACTCCCAGTGACATCAACAGGCTTCAGCTCATTCCTTGCCAAAACTTTGTTGTCCATTGTACAGTATAAACCAAGAATGGTCCCTAAGAACCACGGCTTAAATAGCTTGATAAGCAACATCAACAACATATAAACAAAGAATCAAGTACGATGTCATATACATGGGTTTGAATTAACTGATTTTTAACCATATTTGGTCTTTTGAGTAACATATGTGTTTAATGGTCAGCGCCTCCCCACCTCATCTCATCCTGACTTTCCACCCCACCCACATCTTCCTCACCAAGACAAAGAGCCTTTGTGTTAACCTTTCTATCATTTTCCACTTAATTCTTGCTATTTTCCAGATCCTGGTAGATAATTTGTATCTTGCTTTTCTCATCTTCCTGTTGGATTTGCATTTATATACAGGATGAGAGTGAGAGTGATGAATGATGATGATGAACTATTTCCTTTAACTTCTTTTTATGAGCCTAGAAGGATGGAGCAGCATATAGTGGTCACAGTGTAGGAATGAAAACAAAGTACAAAAGACTCTTGTTTTGGTTTGAGATGCTGGAAAATACTATGAATTTCCAAAGCATAAACTTTTTTTTTTTCTTTTTTAATGTCAATATTACCAACTGTGAAAATTTGGTATGATAAACTATCTACAAACATCATATGAAAGTACCTAGAGCAAATTTTGGCAAAATGTTGACAAAAATCTGTTCTTTGCCTCAGTTATATGTTCCTACAGCCTCTGATACTATTGCACTCTGTATCCCCACACTGAATGATTTTTTTTTTTAACCTTCTTAGGATTATTTGCATATTAAAAGAAGACTAAAACAAGAAAACTTCAAAGCAATTAAAATTTAAAGATAGCATATGAAACGTGTTAAGCTCTGGTAGCATAGTGTGTGAGGTACTTGACTGCTAACCAGGAGGCTGGCAGTTCAAACCCACCAGCCACTTCTTGGAAGGAAGATTGGGCAATCTACTTCTGTAGTGATACTGCCTCAGAAATCCAATGAGGGATCGCTATGGGTCAGGTCCGACTCGATGCACATAACAACAACAACATCATTTGGGAATTTTATTTTATTTTTTTAAAAACAAGACTTCCTGGACTGCTTCAAATCACATCCCATAGGCAAACACTTACTCTGCTGACGTGTAGGATGATGCTTCAGGTTTCCACAACACAAACATATGGCATGACAGATTTATGTTTAAGGTTCTGCAATGTGTCCTCTCACGTAACACTAACAACCACATTATCAATAGGAGGCACAAATGTATTATGCACTTGGCTTCTGACTGAAAGTTTGGAGGTTTGAGCCCACCCACAGGTGCCTGTAAGAACAGTCTGGCTAATCTACTTCTAAAAAAATTTGTAATTGAAAACCCTACAGAATACATTCTCTTCTGACACACATGGGTCTCTATGAGTCAGAGTTGATTTGTTGGCAAATTTTTATTTTATCTTTCATATATGTTTACTAAGGAGATTTGGTAGTGCTGTGGTGAAGGCATTGGGCTGCTAACCAAAAAGTAGGTGACTAAAACCCACTAGCTGCTCCACTGAGAGGAGGATGAGGCAATCTACTGCCGTAAAGATTTACAGCCTTGGAAACCCATTGTGTATCATCAGTTGGAATTGACTAGATAGATGGCAGTGGGTTATTTTTTTAAATATGTCTACTACTCTGCTTCCCAATTTCAAAGAAGATATTTAAGATTCAGAAAGAATTAATTATTTGACTCAAGTTATATAGCAGAGTCATGACTTAAACTTAGGTCTAATTAAGAAATTCCACTCTTTTTTGGGAAAAATAAATCTCTAAGATAGAAGAGTTGGAAGTCTTTGGAGAAAGTGATAGTTGTTCTCACTGTCACCAAAGTTCTTAATCTGGTTTGATACATCAAATTGTTCTCCATGTAAATGCTTAAATGACTGCATTTATAGTTGAAACTATGCTTTATTTAATTGTAAGGAAAAAAATGAAACTTGTTTTAGAAATTAAAATCCAAATTTCTAATCATATATTTTCATAATACTAGAAGATTTTTTAGAAAAAATTTTCCAAAAGGATTAACTTGTGGTATCTTTGTATAACAAATATAATATTGGATGTTATAACAACATAGCTTAATATTTAATGTATGTCCAATTATTTTTAATAATAAATTAAACTATCAACCTGTTAAATAAATATATTCTCTCCTTCTCCCTTGACATATGACTTAATATACAAAATCAAAATATATATGCAAATTTACATTATTTATATGATTGATGGGAGCTCTGATGGCCTAGTGCCTAAGGCATTTGACTGCTAACTAGAAGGCTGGCGGTTCAAACCCACTAGCCACTCCTTGGATGGAAGGTTGGGCAATCAACTTCCATAGTGATATCACCTTGGAAAACCAAGGAGGGGTCACTATGAGTCAAAATCGACTGGATGGCAGTGAGTTTGGCTTTTTTGGTTATATGATTGACATTTGGCAAAATACCAAGGGGGCCTGCCTGGAGGTTTTGTTGATAGCTAGCAGTATTTGGATGAGTGATTTTTTACAAAATGTACACAGTTTATAAATATAAACTTAATCCACACAATTTATTTTTTCTGATCTTTGAGAAAAAGCACGAATTTATGTTGTTATAAATTTTTTCACATAATTTGTGTTCTCTTGACAATAATGTGTAAGGGAGACAGTTTTTATTGAGTCAAAAGTACAAATTGGAAAACAGAGACACCAAACAAAAAAATACATGCTCGCCATAACTAGAGAATAAAAAAAATTTCCTTATGCAAGCATCTATTGAATTCAAGCTATCTGAAAGGAAGGATAAATGATTTTTTCCTTATTCTTACCTAAGTTTTCCCCTCTCAAATCCTTCCCACACTCTAAAGTAGGGTCTATCTCTGATGCTTTTAGAAATATAGCTTAGAAAACTTCATGGCATTTGGACACAGTCATCTTTTGTGTGGTTGACATAGGGCACCAGATACGGAGACTGCCTGGCTGTGTTAGTCACAAGAACAGATGGTGAGGGTGACATACAGACTGTGATGTGTTGAAGTGGCTCACACAAACTCTGAGGGTTAACTGTCAGCTCTCTTCCAAACTCCGAGGTTGATGACATTTCATTGGGAATTCACAAATGTCCGTGGTGGGAGGATTTACACATGGAGAATCAGTACATGCTACAAATCAGACACCCCTCTTCCCATTGAGCAGATTGTTAAATATTTATCGGCTCACCACTGGTGGCAGATTGTGTCCAGTGCCAGATTCTGAGAGGCAGAGATGTCTACATGCATTCGAATAGTGTCTTTGTGAATTCAGGGTCCTCTAAAGTACTCTCCCCTCTTGCCTGGGTCTGAGGACAGCAGAGATCTTATTAGGTTGCTTTTTCTCTTTGAAGCTGTCATTTTCTATAATTATTTAAACAAAAAGTAATTTTATTTTTATTGTGCTTCAGGTACAAATTTAAAAAGCAAATTTGTTTTATATTCAACAGTTCATGCACATTTGATTTCACACCCAGATTACCATCCCCAACCATAAAAATCTCTCCTCCCCTCCTTGTCTGTGACTACCCGCTCCCTGTGCCCTTCTTAATTATGCATTCCTGTCTGTCCAGCTTTGCCTCTGTGTGAGTGCTGCCCCTCTGGTGTCTCATGGCTGATTGCTCTAAGGGGTGTATCTCCCTAGAGTAGGCGGGTGCATCACCTTGGGGTAGGTATTCTGCATGTAGGTCTTTCTACTGTTGGGCTGAGAGCCAATCCATGGAAGTGAATTCATTTCTAGCCCGGAAGGGTAACCTGGAGCCATAATTTCAGGGGCTCCACCAGTCTCTATCCAACCAGCAATTCTGGTCATTTTTGTTTTTTGAATTTTGTTGCACATTTTTCCTTCCACTCTATCCACGATCTCCACTTTTGATCTCTTTCTGAGTGGTTGGCATTGGTAGCCAGGCACCATCTAGTTCTTCTGGTCTTGGAGTCATGAAGGCTGAAGTCCAAAAAGTAATTTCAGAGAATGTTTTTCCCCTCATTGGAGAATACACTTTTTGCCCATTTGATAAAGCAAACTCAACCTGTTGCCTTTTAGTCAATTCCAACTAATTGTGACACTATAGTCAGGTTAGAACTGTGCCATAGAGTTTTCTAGTCTGTAATCTTTACAAAAGCATAACGTCACATCTTTCTCCCTGGGATCAGCCTTCCAGTTAGCAGCTGAGTGCTTTACCCACTGCACCAGCAGGGGTCCTTACCCATTTAATACTCATGCTACAACTAAATAGAGATACAAAGTTATGAATTGGTTACCATCACCACATTGTGAAATAAAGATCTCTGTTTTTAGTCTAAATTGATAGAATGTTCTTGACCTGTTTTTTCTTTTTCATGGTCCTAGAACTGACCTTATATTGATTTGAGCATTGATCCAATTAGGAAAACAATGTATTTCTGGATAAAAATATTAAGAAAGCATATATATGTTTAAATATGTGTGTTTATACACACATACATCCTTAAAATGACATTAATAATTTAATTATAAGAAATATTTATTTTAAACTTGAGAAATTTCTTGATTAGTAAAAGTAATCAATGAGAAGAAAGAACATTTAGGAGAAAAAGGATAGGGCTGGCCTAATTTAGTTTTTAAACTTACACTGATGAAATACATAAAAAAGAGCTCTGGTGACATAGTGGTTAAATCATTCAGCTGCCAGCCAAAAGGTTGGTGATTTGAACTCACCAGCAGCTCTACTGGAGAAAGGTGAGACAGTCTGCTTCTGTAAAGATTTATATTCTTAGAAACTTTATTTGCTCACTCACTGCCATTGAGTCAATTCTGACTCACAGAGACCCCCATTGATTTCTGAGGCTGTATATCTTTATGGAAGCAGATCTTCCCATCTTCCTTCTGTGGAGCTGCTGGTGGGTTTGAACTGCTGACATTCTGGTTAGCACCCAAACGCCTTATCCACTATGCTACCACAGCTCCTTTAGAAACCCTATAAGGTAGTTCTACTCTGTGCTAAAATGTTGCTATGAGTTGGAATCAACTTGATGGCAGTGGGTGGGAATACATAAAATATGAAACAAAAATTCACCATGTAATTCTTGTTCTAGATAATCTAAAAAAGACAAAATGGATTGGGTTACCAAGAATTGGGCATAGTTATTCAGCACCTGATATATAAAACAGAGAAGGCTTTATGTAACTTTTCCAATACAAAGCAAATCTTCCAATGTAGAATTATTTCCATCTTGTTCTTTTATGCTTAGACCAGAGCCCTGTCAACTCTAATAGCATATTCAACTATTCGTCTATTTCCCTTCAAGGCAAATAGGTTAGTAGTTCATATTTGGGCTTTATGAAAATACTGTCATTAAAATATCTGGACATATGTAGACTATCAAAGCCAGGTACTGTATCTTTCCCTCTTTGAATGAATTAAATTCAGTCTTTAAACCTGCTTAATATACTGTAAGGTTTACATTTATAAATTTGTTTAGCTCAGAATGCTTTTGCATGCATATTTTTGTTTATGAAAATAAGCTTGGCTAAAATTATGCTTTATGTTTAAAAATTAGATTTGAAGAGAGTGTTTTTTGAGCTTTGAATTGGGGATTTATTTCCATAGTTGAACAGGAAGCTATTGTAATTCTATGAGAATCAATGGGATTTATGAGGGTATGGAAACTAAGAAATATAACAGAATATGTACTTATTTGTTCCATAGCTTCCAATGAAGGAGAGAGCAAGGAACGGTTTAGCTATATTTGTTAAATTCTTTCTGATACCTATTCACTCACGCTTTTGTCTCTCATTTCAGCCATTGTTCCTGTAAATTATGAGAGTTACTGTCTTGGAAGTTTGGGAAGGGCTTTACCATGAGCTACATAGCCTTGGGTTCTATTCAGATCTCCCCATATGGTATTCATTGTACTCACTGGACCCATTTCACCTTCTTTGCCTGCTTTGTTTGTTGTATAGTGATCTGATGTGGCTTAGTGTAAATCCACACTTGACACCTAAGATAACCAGTGTGCAGGGCCAATAACCGTTAGCTTTTCCAAAATGAAGGACAGAGCACTGGTATGACAGAGTAGAGAATGCCACATGAAAGCCAGTGTAATAATTTAATAAATTCCATTGTTTTTGCAATCCATGGACAAAACTTCCTTGCAAGCCTTTTCAGCCTGAATATTGTTATGGGACTGATTCAGAGAATGGGCAAGCTGGAGGTGTCACAAATGGAATAAAAAAGGAAGGAGGTAATGTAGTGGAGTCACTGGACCAGGAGACAGAAAGAGAGAAAAAAAATAGAACTTAAAAAAAAGGCATGTTTATGATCTGGAGAGGTATTCAGGAAATTCTTTAGGTCTTATTAGAATTATAAAAATAAATCAGCAGGGAATCTCATCCAACATCACTTTCTATATATCCCCACTCCCACATATTTGTCAGAAATAAAATAAGGAAATGTGACCTTCCTGATTAGATTATTTACTGATTTATCCTCTGACATATTCCAGATAAGAAAAGGGTAGAGTATGTGCTCTTTGGGCCCTGGTCTTGGATAACCTTTTGTAGTTGGTGTTGTGGATGCATCACCTAGATAATGCTTTCAGAACAGAGGCTCTCAATTTCTGGCTTCTGGGAGTGTTACAGGCTGATGTCTCTCAGCTTAGTCCCTCTTTGGGAACTGGCATTAACCAATGAGAGCCAACTCAAAGTCTTAAACAACCCTCTCTCATCCACACTTCCTGGGCAGCTCATAGCCAATGAAGAAAACTTCTGACCTCTTTGCCTTTACAGGAACAACTCTGAAGGGCCATCTCTGTTCCTGAGTTTCCAGTGGGATTGCTTGAGGTCTTTGTTGAGATGACATCAGATTTCAACTCCCCACACTGCCCTATCTTCCTTTACTCCATCACAAGTATCAATACTAATAAACCACTTACACCCACATTTTTGTTTCAGAATAGGTGTCTGCTATGGTATTGCTGGTGAAAACTTGGTCTTGTCTTAAATTCATTTTATGGAATAAGCATGACCAAATACCAAAACTAGGCAAAGATACCACTAGAAGGAAAGCTAGAAACAAATATCCCTCATGAATGTAGATGGCAAAATCTTGAACAAAATCCTAGTCAGTGGACTCTAACAACATATATATAAAAAAATAATAATACATCATGACTAAGTGAAAATCATACCAGATATGTAAGAATGGCACAACATTAGAAAAATAATCAGTGTAATCCACTACAAAAATAAAACAAAGGAAAAGAACCACATGATCAATCAATGCAAAAAAGGCATTTGACAAAATCCAATATCCATTTTTGATACAAAGGCTAAATGAAATAGGAATAAAAGGGAAATTCCTCAACACAATCAAGGGCATATACACAAAACCAATGGCCAACATTATTCTCAATGGAGAGAAACTAAAAGCATTCCCCCTACTAATGGGTACCAGACAAGGGTGCCCTTCATCACCACTCCTATTTGACATTGTATTGGAAGCCCTGGCCAGGGCAACAAGGCAAGAAAGGGAAAGAAAAAGCATCTAAATTGGCAAAGAAGAAGTAAAGCTATCTCTATTTGCAAATTGTATGATATTATAATAGAAAATCCCAAAGACTCAGTAGGAAAATTACTGGAAGTAATTGAGTTTCAGCAGAGAAACAAGGTACAGGATCAACATAGAAAAATCAGTTGGATTCCTTCACACTAATGAAGAGAATTTTGAAAAGATATCAGGAATGTCATACCATTTACAATGCCATTACTATACCACCCAAACAATGATGTACTTAGGAATAAATCTAACCAGAGACACAAAAGACCTATACAAAGAAAAAACTACAAAACACCATAGCATGAAACCAAAAGAGATCCACATAAATGGAAGAGTATACCAAGCTCAGATATAGGAAGACTTAACATTGTGACAATGTCAATGCTACCCCAAGCAATCTATTGCAATCCTGATCCAGACTCTATCATCAATCTTTGAAGAGATGGAAAAATTAATCACCAAATTTATATGGAAAGGAAAGAGACTCTAGATAAGTAAAGCATTACTAAAGATGAAGAACAAAGTATGAAGCTCCACACTCCCAGTATTAGGCTGGGTTCTCTAGAGAAACAAAACCAGCAAAGCTTATATATACATGTAGACAAAGAGAAATTTATCTTAGGAAAATGGCGCATACACTTATAGAAGCTGGCAAGTCCCAAGTTCTTGGATCAAATGTCAAGCTGGAGGCTTTTCCTGACTCACACAGCTGCAGGGGCTGACGAGCTCAAGGTTGGCAGGTAGTATACTGGCTGTTGACTCCAATGAATGACGAATCCAAGATCTCCAGGCCAAATGGTGGATTGCTCACTCACGGACAGTTGTAGGCAGCACAACAGGATTCCAATCCACAGAAAAGTGTCTCTTTTCCCAGGATGTCCATAAATATATTGGAAGCAGGCCGAACCTGTAGGGAAACTCTCTTTCAATGGATTGTCTGCTCAAAATATATATATCTGATCCCATCATAGGAATAACCGACATCACAACTGCTTAAAACACAAAGAATTGTGGTCCAGCCAAATTGACACACAGCTCCAACAATCATGCTCCCCTATCTCAAAACCTACTACACAGCCATGGTAAACATCCTGGTACTGGTACAATGACTGACATAGACCAGCAGACCATAAATGAGAACTCAGAGGTAAATTTACACACCTATTGACAGCTCATTTTTGACAAAGAGCCAAAGCTTTTTAAGTGGGGAAGAGATAGTCCTTTTAATAAATGATGCTGGCAAAACTGAATATCCATTTGCAAAAAAATGAGATAGGACTTATATCTCATACCATATAAAGAAATTGAACTTAAATTGGTTCAAAGACCTGAACATAAAACCTAAAACCATAAAACCCATAGAAATGTAGGGGTAAATTTAGGGCTCCTTATTCATAGCATAATTACACTATTGAATGTATCCCAAAATGCACAAATACCAGAAGACAAAATAGATGACTGGGACTTCCTAAAAATTAGGCACTGTGTACATCAAAAGATTTCTTCAACAGAGTAAAAATAGAACTCACAGACTGGGAAAAATATTGGTCAATGATATATCAGGTAAGGGGCTAATATCTAAAATTTATAGAAAACTTCAACACCTCAACAACAAAAAGACAAATAATCCAATTAAAAATGGACAAAGGGCATGATCAGAAACTTCATCAAAGAGGACATTCAGGTGGCTAACAAGCACATGAAGAAATGCACATGATCATTAACCATTAGAGAGATGCAAATCAAAATAAAAACGAGGTATCTCACCTCAGCAGTAACAGCAAAGTTAAAAAGCAAAGCAAAACAAAACAATAAAACAACAAATGCTGGCAAGGGTGTGTACAGACTGAAATCCTTGAATACTGCTGTTGGGACTGTAAAATGGTGCAACCACCATGGAAAACTATATAGTGCTTTCTTAAAAAGCTGATTTTAAAGAAATACTATATGATCTAGCAATCCCACCACTAGGTATATATCAGACAAATAAGAGTCATGACAGGAACAGATATAAGCACAACCATGTTCACCACACCACTATTCACATTAGCAAAAAGATGTAAGCAACATAAATGCCCATCAACAGAGGAATGGACCAACAAACTACGGAATGCTATGCAATGTTAAAGTATACTGAGGAATCTAGGAAACATCTCATAACATGGATAAACCTAGAGGAAATTATGCTAAGTGAAATCAGTCAATCAGAAAAAGACAAATGTTGTATGAGATCACTATTGTAAAAAGTCAAGAAAAGAGTTTCACACAAAAAGAAATATTCTTTGCTGATTAGCAGGGGTGAGAGTGAAAGGGAGAGGATAAACCACTAACTTGAGAGTACATACATATTAACTTAGGGAAAGGAGAAGGCAAAAAAGAAAGAAAGAAATTATATTGTTCTAGCCTATTCCAAATGCTTTCTTTCCTGACTTCTGAAAAAACAAAACAAACAAACAAAAAAAAAACAATGAGTTATAGTGCATAAAATATAGACTCTTTCCCTATGACATTTGTCTTCCTCTCAATTAGCTGGCTAAATAAAGTCACACACTATTAATTTAAATTTCACCTTTAAGTATATAATCATTGTCACATGTAGAAATTTTTGAATTGGTGTGTGTTTCACTCCGTATATTCATACCACCACCAATAAAACAAACAGAAAATAAAAAGAAAGAAAACTTGGTCTTATGCTGTCTGATGGCTTCTTGTTCACTGGGACTGCCCTCATCCTTGAGCTTCTAGTATTAAAGATTTTTTTTAAAAAAAATTATACTCATGTTTAGTCACTACTCTCAAAGTGTGGCTGCAATGTTAGAGGGGCTCCAGTTTCAATCATATGTCGTGGCAATCTATTATCCTTCCAAATTTTAGGTGTAACTGTTGACCTGTATTTACCCAGCCCCTTTGGGGCTCTTGGTTTCCTTTCCTGGCAGCTATTGAGTAGACCTGTGCTTCACAGAGATTTCCATGTCTGACTTTTTGAAGCTGATTGCCAACACTTTCTTCTGAAGTACCTCTGGTGGCTTAACCCTCCATTCAATTAGCAGTTGAGCACTTTATCTCTTTGCACCACCTAGGAACTCTGAGAATTCATTAGAGAGGGTTTAATAAT
The DNA here is from genome assembly GCF_000298275.1 of Orycteropus afer afer. NCBI lineage: Eukaryota > Metazoa > Chordata > Mammalia > Tubulidentata > Orycteropodidae > Orycteropus > Orycteropus afer. Next base: position 5,136,030 of record NW_006921768.1, read on the forward strand.
ACGGCATTGATATTTCAGTGGTAGAATCTCACCTTCCATGAGAGACAAATGAGTTGATTCTCCTTCAATGTACCTCATGTGCAGCTGCAGATATCTGCTAGTGATGGTTTGTATGTTTTTACAACACCAACCAGGTTTCAACAGAGCTTTCAGACTAAGATGAACTAGGAAGAAAGACTTGGTGATCTTGTTCTGAAAATTGGCCAGTGGTCAGATCTGCAACCAGTCATGGGGTGATGCAGAATTGGACAGCATTCCAACTCCATGTCAGCTGACAACAACATCAAGTGATGTGGAATCACCAAAGAAAAGCGTTTCTGAGTGTTAATCATTCTTCTTGGACTGTTACGTGAGTTCTATTAAGACTAGCCATATTCTCCTCTCTTTATCAGCTCTGTAAATCCAAATACTTTGGAAGAGGTGATCTCTATCAGACTACAAAAGATCCTGATACTCAATTCAAATTGGTTCATCCAAGAAGAGATAATATGAGTCGGGAGCCGACTCGACGGCACATAACAACAACAACAACAATAAGAAGAGATAAAGAATCATCAAGGAAAAGAGTAAAAGAATATTGGTTCCAAGGTGGGGTTTGTTTCCACTTAGGCAAAGAAGAAACTGGTACTCTTCTTGGAAATAAATAAATAAATGAACAATAGACAAATAATGACATATATAAATAAATAATATGAACTCTCTCTTATGTAATACACAACTGTAAAGACAAAAGGCTAAGTAAAAATAGTACCAATGTATATTTCAGACAACTTAAATTAGTAATGATGAAGAATAATCCATTTATCATCTTTTATTCATTAGAAACTTTTTAAAACATTCCTTCCCTGACAGCTTTAATGAGATACTTATAAATTTTTCTTTTGCAAATAATACACTTATTAAGGCATAATTTTCCTGAGTCTAACCTTCTATCTAAACGTTCGGTGGTGTTAGAGTTGTTCATATATCTCTACCTATTATCCTTCCTTCATTCCTTAAACCACTTCCAACTTCTCTGAGCTTTACCTCCCTCAGCTTGGTTTTTATATTTATCTCCTACTCATTGGACCCAATTACCCAATACTAAGAATTTTTCTTTATATATCCTAAGTTTTTAATGCACAACCTCCACTCTTCTATAAAATTTACCACTTTTCAAACATTTTGGAATTATCACCAATTCTGTTTTATAATTCTAGCAAGTTCTAGAACAGAACTCTTTGTGAATGTCAAAAAAAATGTAAAATAGCAAATTCATCTACACTAGTATTTCACAGAAAAGAGATTTTCAAACACATACATGTTCTTTGTGCAGGAGCTTTGGTGGCATAGTGCCTAAGACATTTGACTGCTAACCAGAAGGCTGGCGGTTCAAACCCACCAGTCACTTCTCAGAAGGAAGATTGGACAATCTACTTCTGTAGTGATACTGCCTTGGAAACCCAAGGAAGGGTTGCTGTGAGTCTGATCCAACTCGACGGCAGTGGTTTTTTCTAATGTTATGTGTGCACATATTGTTAATTTTGAGTAAAATGCCCTTACCTATTTTGTCTATCTGAAAAAATAAAAACTCAGCTCATGTTGTTGTTGTTGTTAAGTGCCGTCGAGTCGTTTCTGACTCATAGCGACCCCATGCACAGCAGAACGAAACACTGCCCGATCCTGCGCCAGCCCCA
>NW_006921768.1:5141200-5143507 GCF_000298275.1 Orycteropus afer afer
CTCCTGTTCTTCCGGCCTGCTACTCTGGGCGGGCCTGAGTTTCCCCTCCTCACCTAATCCCTTCGGCTGATTGCTCTTCTCTCTGGCTTCCTGGATTTTATCCCCTTTCTCCTGCTCTTCCAGCCTGATACTCTTGGTGTCCCTGAGTTTTCTCTCCTCACCTGTAACCCTGAGCCTCATATTGACTACTTATTTGAAGATTCCTTGATATCCCTCCATTTCCCTAATTCCAGTCACTGCATAACCTTTATACAGTATAGATGTTATTATAATGGCAACTACCTCATGTGTTGTAATTATTGTCATAATTATTGTTATTTATTTATTTTTAATTGTCTTTCTCTTCAGTAGACTTGGGGATTCTTGGGGTAGAAATCTATGTACTATTCATCTGTATAGGTCTAGAGTCTAGCCCAGTGCTCAGTATAGATGAGATAATGACTACTGGTGAAACCTTCAAAAACACATATATCTAATTAAATATGATGAATTAAACCATTGTCTGTTACACGGCAATTTTCAAGGTGATTTAAATTCTCATGATTACAAAAGCCACAGAAATGGAATAAAATGATGATAAATATTTTTATTTAAAAAAACAAAATTAAAATTCATACAATGATAGGCACATAGACCAATGGGGCTGAATTGAAGACCCAGAAGTAAATCTATCCATCTCTAGACATCTGATCTTCAACAAAGGGTCTAAGTCTGTTCAATGAGTAAGAGAGACTTGCTTTGACAAATGGCACTAGCAAAACTGGATAACTGTTTGCAGAAAAATAGAACTGGATCCATACCTCACAACATACATGAAAACTAACTCAAAATGGAGCAAAGACCTAGATACTAAAGCTAAAACTATGAAGTTTCTAGGAGATAATACAGAGATAAAGCTAGAAGTTCTAATTTTTGGCCTAATTGCTCTATCAAACACAACTAAAAATGCACTTGCAACAGAAGACAAACTAGATAACTGCGAGCTCCTAAAAATTAAATACTTATGCTTATCAGAAAACTTTACCAAAGAATAAAAAGGGAAACTACAGATTTGGGGAAAAAATGGTATAGATACATCTGACAAGGACGTAATCTCTAAAACATATAGAAAATTTCTACAAGTCAACAACAAAAAGACAAACAATCCAATCCCAAAATAGCAAAGGACTTGAACAGATATTTCCTTGAAGAGTATATTCAGGTGGCTAAGAAACACATGAAGAGATATATGTGAACATTAGCCATTAGCAAGATGCAAATCAAAACTATCATGAGATATCTTCTCACCCCTGTAACAATGGCACTGATCAAAAAAATCAGAAAACTGTAAATGTTGGTAAGGTTATGGGGAGATTGGAACACTTATATACTGCTGGTGGGATTGTAAATTGGTACAATCACTATGATAAACAGTATGGTACTTTCTCAAAAATCTGAAAACAGAAATACCTTATGATCCACCTATCTTACTCCTAGGTATATATCCCAGAGATATAAAAGCAGTGACATAACTAGATATATGCATGCTTATGTTCATTACAGCATATTCACAATAGCAAAAAGATGGAAAAAACTTAAGTGCCCATCAATGGATGAATGGACAAACAAATTGTGGTACATACTTACAGTGAGATACTAGACAATGATAAAGAAGAATGAGTCTACAAAACATCTTGTAACATGGAAGAATCTGAGGACATTATGCCTAGAGAAATAAGTCCAACACAAAAGGACAAACATTGCATGATACTACTTTCATAAAATGTCAAGGACAGGTACATACTCAGAAAGCAATATTTTTTTTGGTTACCAGGGATGGGAGGGGAAGGGACAGGGACTCACTTACTAGATAGTAGACACATGATAATTGTGGTGATGGGACAGACAATATACACTATGGGGAAAGTCAGCACAACTTTAAGGTAAATGAAGATACTGAGAATTATGTAAGAATAAAGGGCAACTATAGTAAATGCTGTAACATATACAATATTGCAATAATAGTAATAACAAGTAAAAATATGTGGTTACATAGGTAGATATATATGCTATACAGTTGTAGGAAGTATATGGGAATATATGTGTATGCATATATAGGTATATTTGTGGTAATATGTATATACATATTTGTATACGTTGCATATATATTCCTATATACAACAAAGCACATAGGGGGTGTGGTGGTCATGTTTGTGTGTCAACTTGGCTAGGCTTGGTTGAGTGGCTGGGCAGCTGGATGTAGTATTCCCCATGATGAGACTGGTAATCAACTCCATGGTGGAATCTACTATGAGCAGCTGAGTAGCT
>NW_006921768.1:5143607-5157933 GCF_000298275.1 Orycteropus afer afer
GTATGTCAACTTGGCTAGGTCTGGTTGAGTGGCTGGGCAGGCAGCTGGATGTAGTATTCCCCATGATGAGACTGGTAATCAACTCCATGGTGGAATCTACTATGAGCAGCTGAGTAGCTGCCTTTGGGTATGTGATCTGCTTCCTGTATTTAAGGAGAAGCTTTGAAAATGGCCTCTAGCCTATGGCACACTTGGACCCTGCATGTAGCCATATCGCTGCTCAGCAGCCTGCTATGCTCTGCCAACCTTGGGACTTACAATGGACTTAAGTTAATGAGCTGCTGTGTGGTTTGATAACATCGGGACTGTGCCTTTTGACTTGTCAACCTCGGGGCTTCTCAGCCTCAGCAGCCAATAGCTGTCTGAGTGAAGAAACACCTCTAGCTCCAGTGGGCCGGGAGCAGGAGGCAAAGCTGGACCCCAAGGTTGAGGGGCTTTCACCCAGCCCCTAGAGCCTGGTACTTTGAACTTGGATTTAAAACCTCCAAATTGTAAGAATAAACTCCTGTTTGTTAAGGCCATCCCATTTGTGGTATATTTCTTGTCAGAGTGGCACTAGGTAACCAGAACAGGGGGCACAGTTAGGGGTACTTCCTAGGCATATCTAAACACCTCGTGAGACTGAGTTACTGGTATTGAAGGCTCAGAATCATAGTTTTGTGGGACAACCAGGTCAATTGGCACAATTTAGTTCATAAAGAAGGAGCTCTGGTAGCATAGTGCCTAAGGCACTTGACTGCTAACCAGAAGTCTGGCGGTTCAAACCCATCAGCCACTCTTTGGAAGGAAGGCTGGGCAATCTACTTCCATAGTGATACTACCTCAGAAACCCAAGGAAGGGTCACTATGAATCGAGTCTGATTCGATCGCACATAACAACAACAACAACAGTTCATAAAGGTAGTGTTCTGTATTCTAGTTTGTTGAATAGCATCTGGGGGTCTTAAAACCTTGTAAGCAGCCATCTAAGATACAATAATTGGTTTCTTCTAGTCTAAAGCCAAGGAGAGTGAGGGAAACCAGACTTAAGGAAGAAGTAATCCATAGGTTTAATGGCCCAAGTGAACCATAGCCTCTTCTAGCCTGGGGCCAGAAAAACTAGTAGTGTAGGGAGGGTGGGGAGGAGGCAAAGAAAGAAATGAAGTCTTCATTAAGGAATTAAATACTTGTTTGAGCATGCTGGAGTTCATGGCTTTGCTAAGTAGCCATTCAAAAACACTTTCAGACCTAGATGAGCATTAGAGAGTATGGTCTCCAAATTCCTCATTCCTCTAAAGGGAAACTAAAGCCAAGAAAATAAAATTTGTTGGCTATATATAGATCTTCCAATCTCTAGTGTGGGGTACTACTAGATCATGGACTTCATGTTGTAGCCTAATTCAGACACATATATACACGCATGCATCAGTTGAAAAATTAGATGGTGCCTGGCTACTACTACTGACTGTTCTGACCAGGGACATAATGGAAGGTCCTGGTTAGAATGGGAGAAAAATGTAGGACAAAACTCAAATTCATAAAAAAAAGACCAAACTTACTGAATTGATAGAGACTAGACTCTAAGATATGTTTTAACTGGGAACTGAAGCCACTCCCTGAGGTCACTTCTCAACTAAATAATAGATTGACCTATAAAATAAACAATAACACCCCTGAGGAATGTACTGCTTTAAACAATCAACTCTATGAGACCAAATAATCACTATTTACCCAAAAGCAAAGATGAAAAGTCAAGGAGGGGAAGGGAAACTGGATGGTTGGACGGGGCAGGCAAGGTGGAAATGGTGAGAGCGCTGACATAATGCAGGGATTGTAACCAATATCACAGAAAAATTTTTATATGAATTGTTGAATGGGAATCTAATTTGCTGTGTAAATTTTCACTTAGAACATAATAAAATATAAAATATAAAATAAAAAGAGTCTAATTGACTGAAAAAGAGTCATTGCAGTGTTATAAATAAACTAACACCTGTGTATTGCATTAACTGTGGGAAACTTGTATTTAAAAATTTTAGCTACAGAAAAAGTCTTTTTTGGAAAAACTAATAAAAGAGAAATGGCAAATTATAGAAGAGGGGGCAAAATCTAAAAATTCATCCCCCACATGAGACACTTTTACACTCAGGAATTTCTTAAGAGGAACTGCATTCATATTTTTACAGATGTTAATGCATTCTGGTACTTAGAAGTAATAGATTTGTTCATATAATGGCCCTCATCTTCTCAGGCTTAGTTCTGTACCATGCTTTGCTTGGCATTCCTGCTTATTTAAAGGAAGGATTGCTCACAGCAGGTGAATTCCATGCTGAGAAATGGACAACACATGCTTGTCTTTCAATGGTATTCCAATCCATTAATAAATAAACCAAGACTTTCTCCTCATTATAATTCTCCACATGAGTCATGGACCATAAGGTGCAACCTCAAGTTCATCTTTAGTTTTGGTGAAATGGTGTCATTCTAATTCATGAAAGGATTCAAGAAACTCTTTCTTGACTATTATGATAGTTTATTCTAACTGGATCATAGAATTTTGAAACTGGAAATAATTTACTAGATCATTAAACTAACTTTCTTATTTTACAAATGAGCAGTCAGAAATTGAAAAAACATCTAATAACCTACACAAGGCTTTAAAGATGTGGTGGTTACGGTCAGTGCTCTTTTCACTATACCAAGTTGGCTTTACCATGTAAGTTTGTATTTCCCATTACACAACAAGAAAAGCTGAATCATTTATAATTTATTGTCTAAATTTACCCATTTTTCCTATAATGATAGACATTTTCCTTCCCCTTTGTAGGCAAATAATGACTACCCAAAGATGTTTATGCTCTAAACCATATTAAAAAAAAACCAAAGTCACTGCTGTCAAGTCGAATCTGACTCATAGCAACCCCTCTTGGGTTTCTGAGATGGTATCTCTACGGAAGTAGATTTCCCAGTTTTCCTTCTGAGGAATGGCTGGTGGGTTTGAACTGTGAGCCTTCAAGTTAGCAATCAAATGCCTTAGGCACCTTGGAATCTGTGAATTTGTTACATTATATGCCATAAGTGAACTTTGAAGATAAAATAAAGTTTATAGACTTTAATGAAGGGAGATTATTGACTGAAGCTGATGAAATCACATGGACCTTTATAAGAGGAAGAAGAAGGCAGTAGAACAGATCAGAGAGATGTGACAGAAAAGATAGTAAAGATTTGAAACCCCAGAGTAACTCAGCATACTGTTTCCACCTTTGAAAATGGAAGAAAAAACACTGGGCCAAAGAATGTGGGCATTCTCTAGAAGCCTAAAGAGACAAGGAAAGAGATTCTCCCCTCTCTTCCTTCAGAAGGAATGCAATCTTGCCAACATCTTGCTTTAGGTCTTGTGAGTCTTAAAATAGAGAAACCAACTGAGCCCACAAACTTGTGACCTACAGAATTGTGAGATAAAATATTTATGTTGCTTTAGACTGTTAGGGAGCTCTGGTAGCATAATGCCTAAGGCACTTGACTGCTAACCAGAAGGCTGGCAGTTCAAACCCACCAGCCACTCCTCAGAAGGAAGGTTGGGCAATCTACTTCTGTGGTGATACTGCCTCAGAAACCCAAGGAGGGGTCGCTATGAGTCGGGCCGACTCAACGGCACATAACAACAACATTAGACTGTTAAGTTTGTGAATAGCATCCCTTGGTGATGCTAATGGTTATCCTTTGGCTGCTAATTCAAAGGTTGGAGGTTCATGTCTACCCAGAGGCATTTGAGAAGAAAAGCCTGTTTATCTACTTCCAAATTAGCCATTTCAAAACTCTATGGAACATTGTTCTACTCTGACACACATGAGATCTTCATGAGTTGGAATTTAATAGCGACTGGTAAATTTGTGACAATTCATTACTATAGCAATAGAAAACAAATACATCCTCCTTCTCCATTCCCTTCATCCCCTCAACTTCCACATGGTTCTTACAAACATCATCACCACCGTCATCACCATCATGACCACCATTGCTCCGTTTCACTGAGTGCCTATTAAGTGGTAGGCACTGGGTTAAATGCTTTATATCCACTCTCTCTGATCCTTACAACAATCCTACCATGTAGTATTATTAACTCCTCTTAACAAATGAAGTAACAAAGTGCTGGAAACCTCAAGCAATTTGTCATAGGTCACATAGATAAAAAGTGTAGGATCTTAGATAATCATCTCAGAATGAAACATTTCAACTTTGTGGGTAGGAAAAAGCTATTATATTGGTCTTTGTTTCCAATAATTCCCTTATGAGACATTTGAAAAGATAATAATATACTTCTATGAACTGATAAACTCTGGCATATGGACAAGTGACTATCAGTTGGACTAAACAGTGAAGATGAAACATGTACTTTTAAACAAGAAATTTAAAATATTAGACAAAGATACACACAGAGCATTTTGAGTCATTATACTCCATTACAGTGTAGCATAGTGGCTAAGGCACTTGACTGCTAACCAGAAGGCTGGTGGTTCAAATCCACCAGTCACTCCTTGGAAGGAAGATGGGGTAATCTACTTCCATAGGGATAGTGCCTCAGAAACCCAAGGAGGGGTCACTATGAGTCGGGTCGGACTCGACGGCACATAACAACAACAACAACAACAGTATACAATGTCATAAACATTCCATCGATAAACCCAGAGATTATTAAGATTATCATCTGTAATTTGACAAGAAATCTTTACCACTTATATAAGACTTTTCTAATCTCTTTATTAACTAATCTTGAATTAAATTCAAATAGACTAAGAATGGCTGTGTGCTTACATCATCTGAATAAATTGGCTGAAAACATGTATTTGGGTCTCAGAATAAATAGGATTAAAAATATACAGGGAATAGATGCTTAATAAATACCATTTGCTAGTCATTCTGGGAGCTCTGGTAGCGTAGTGGCTAAGGCACTTGACTGCTAACCAGAAGGCTGGCGGTTCAAACCCACCAGCCACTCCTCGGAAGGAAGATGGGGCAATGTACTTTCATAGTGATACTGCCTCGACAACCTAAGGAGGGGTCCCTATGAGTTGAGTCCGACCTGACGGCAAACAACAACAACAACAACAACAAGTCATTCTAGATCTGTGGCTTGCAGGAAGTCTGGAAGCTACATGAATCTGTGCTATCGCATTATATCCTTCAGGACTGCGGTGCCATGAGGAATCTGGGAATGCATGTTAATGGAGATCAGAAAGGGGATGGGTGAACATCAGAGAAGGTCACAGAAACTAGGAAATAAAAAAAGGTAAAGGGCAGAAAAAAATCTTGTAGAGGAAGAATGCAAGAAAACAGATGTAGGAAAAAGAAACTGGAAATAATAAAAACAGATGTGTCAGGAAAGGCAGCTGTAATTTACCAAATAAAAATACAGGTTAAGTGTTATGAATAAGTTAAATTAGAAACCAAAGAACTTAAGAATTAATTTTAAACTCCATATCTTAAAGGGTTCGGTCTTTATTTACCTCATGTAAAAACAGTACCAATAAATAAACTAAATTTTACTGAGCCCTTACTATATGGCAGAATTGGTTAATGGAATGTAGAATATATACTCATGTCTAGTCAGCATACAGGTAGTTTATGGTTTATGAACATTCAATTTTTATACTTCCTGTAGTTATGAACCTACCCTTATAAAACCTATTACATTAAAAATTTGAGGTACATATAATGGTTCATAACAATGGGTGCTACTTTGTGATGCATATCAACACATTATTATTGTATTGTGTTAAAGATGTTTTACTGTATCCGCAAATGTTTCTTTAAACAGTATATACGAAGACAAACATTTGGCTAACTGGTATTAGATACAAATCATACCTAATTGTTCTGTCTTATGTACAAATTCAACTTAAAGGCAGGTTTAGGAACAGAACTCATTCATAATCCAGGGACTGCCTTCAATTAAAGACTTTTATGCATTCCCTGAACTTCAAAGACTAGGTCTTTGATAAACTAAGGAAAAGAAATTCTCTAGGGTAATGCTTATCCTTCCCTGGGCAAAGACGGATGGAACTCATGGTCAGGACTCTGTCTCTGAGAGATCCAGCCATCATACTGTCCATGTATCCATAAAATGGACAAGGAAAGCAGCTGTAGGGATATTGGTAGTTGCCACCCAATATCCATTCTTTTGTTTTTCTTTAGTAACAGGACACCAAAGGTATTCCGGATGTACCCTTGCAGCCAGGTATGTCTATGTGCCTATGTTCTAGTTAATGAAACAAAAGGTCAAATTGTGTGAAACTTCTAAAAAAGAGTCCTTGAAAGGAGCTGCACTGACTGAAAGAACACTTTGGGCCCTCTTGCTATGACTTTTTCCTGCTGCCTAGAGGCAATGGTTCTGCAGTAGAGATGGTTGTATCTCTAGCAGCCATTTTGGACCATGAGATGACCTTGAGGATGAAAATTAGCATCAGAAAGGTGAAGCTGAAGAAGACTCCTAAAATTGCACCAGTTTCAGATTCTCTGCCTCTGGGCTTGAGAGATCATGAATTTGTTGGTAATGGATAGTGCTATTTTGGGTTTCCAATATATTCAAGCTAACATAATTTCTAAACTGATACCATAGCTGTATTAGATTGGGTTAACAGAGAGCAGAAACCAAGATGGGATTAGATGTGTAAAAACTTTATTAGGGGAAAGTTCTGTGAAGAAAAAAGGGGAAAGAAACAGTGGTGGTGAGAACAATCATCCTTTTATAATAAAAATCCAATTCCTAGAAAAGAGAAATGGGAAAAAGGAAGTTTGGGAAGACAGAGTCTCTGTGCAGTGCAGTTCTATGGTTTTGGCCAGGCCAATGGGGAGTTATTAAGACAATGCCACCCATTAGAGGAGCTCTGCATCTTGCAGGCATGAGTCTGTTGTGTGTCATAGTCATTGGCTGAGAGCAGTGGACATAGTGGTGGATTCAGAGCACAGAAGCTGGGCCTTTCTTCAGTTATTATTCCCTGGTAGGAAAACAGGTTGTGGCCCATCTTCAACATATATAGAAGCCACAATTTGTTTATGTTTAGACTTCTTTGGCTCAAAAAAGAAAGTATTCTTAGAGAGGGCAACAATAACACTTGCCTTGGAGTGAATTCCAACTCTTGGTGACCCCATGCATGTTCAAGTACAACTGTGTTCCATAGGGGTTCCACTGGCTGATTTTACAGGTGATCATGAGGCCTTTCTTCCAAAGTGGCAATGGTGACAAACTGTCTGAAAATATTTCAATTGGGACAAAGCCTTTAATTGTCTATCTTTCAATGGCTGAAGTGTCTAATACAGGCAGAATCCATTTTGGAGGAGAGAGTAAGAAAGCACACTTTTGTGGTTTTCTCCCAGGTTGGAAAGTACGTGGGAACTGAGAGCTCTTACCATGGATTAGACCAGAGAAGCCAGAGGGTGGATGGAGAAGGCTAGGTTTTACTCCTGCTGCATCCAAGGAGGGATCACTATGAGTCAGGTGTGACTCGAGAGCAAATAACAACAACAACAAGCAGCATCCAAGCCTGCCCAATGCCACAGCCCTGTCCACCACTAAAAGCAACAAACTGCTAGAGACATCAGGTCCATAAATGCACTACAAAGGCTATAAATGGAAAGTGTGCTTGTTCCTATTGACCTGCTTGTATAAATAGCTTAGAGATGTTTTCCAAGTGCAAATCCCTAACACTTTTAAATTTTTATTCCATCCAGTGGAAAGAAAATACTCATTAAAGGACCACAAACCTCAGCTTCTTGGCAAGGATTTTCAACTCATTACACTGTAATTAATACTAACCTATATGCTGAAAAGTGAAAGAAAAACTTTTTTACTTTGTTCAAATTTTCATATTGCTTCTCTGTCAGAAAGCCAGTAAGGCTAAAACACAATCTTTTGTCTTTTTTAAGAGGCTATAATGCAAATGAAAAAAAATTATGAATAAGCCAAAGATATCTATCCATAGGTTCTTGATGGTAAAAGCTTTTCTTTTCTTTTTATTTTTTTTAAAATTACTTATATCACTGCAACACATTGCAACAACTCGAGACCCCACAACCAGCAACCATGGGAATAGTAGCATCAATCTGGAAGTTCTTTATATCTGCTTTCTAGGTATGGGTTTATCTTGGTTAGATTACTTAACAATATGACCTCACTAACTATATTATTATCTTTCACATTATTTCTGGTATTAGATTTGTCAGGTCCATTTTGGAATTTTAAAACTTGGTCTGTGATCATTTTTACAAAGTAAACTATACAGAATAAATGAGAGAGAAATAGCCTATTTCTCAAAAATGTGAAATATAGAATGTTTTTATTTACACTCCTCTACTCATATTTTTAGAAGAATTGTACATGACTTGGAAGATAGGAGAGAAAAGATGTATCTTTCATTTTAACAAATCTCAGGTAATAAGGTTGGTGATAATTATGGTGATAAATATAAAAATGATGATGAAAGTAAACAGGATACGCAGTAGGAGGACTGGTTCAGAAGCAAAGAAGCATTAAGTGTTATTGTTGTTATTGTGTGCTGTCAAGTCAGACTCGACTCATAGCGACCCCTCCTTAGGTTTCCAAGGTAGTATCACTATGGAAGTAGATTGCCCCATCTTCCTTCTGAGGAAGCATTAAGTACTTGCTATAAATAAGGTACAGTGGTTAAATGCTCTCCTGCTAACTGATAGTGAGTGGTTCAAACCACCAGCTTCTCTGCAAGAGAAAGATGTGGCAGTCTGCTTCCATAATGATTTACAGCCTTGGAAACCCTATGGGGCAGTTTGACTTGACAGCTGTGAGTATAAATAAGGTACCAGAAATAGCTATTGCGTTTGTTGTGACTTAAATCATGTAACTATAAAATAATGTGATAAAATATTATATTTTCATTTTATGCAAATATTGAAATAATATAAACTCTCCCTAATTAAAATTTCATCAAAAGATTGTCTATTCACAAAGATGGCAGGGAAAGGGATTGGTAAAATGTGTTTATGGTATTGTACGATGTGATGCCATTAAACTGAAATGAAAATACCTACCATCCTTTGTTAAGTTTGTTGTTGTTTGTTGAATGCCGTCGAGTCGTTCCCGACTCATAGTGACCCCATGCACAGCAGAACAAAACACTGCCCAATCCTGCGCCAGCCCCACAATCCCTGCTATACTTGAGCCCATCATCGCAGCCACCGTATCAATCCATCTCGTTGAAGGCCTCCCCCTCTTTCGTCGACCCTCCACCCTACCAAGCATGACATTCTTCTCCAGGGAATGGTCCCTTCTTACAACATGACCAAAATAGGTGAGACGAAGTCTGGCCATTCTTGCTTCCAAGGAGCATTCTGGCTGCACTTCCTCCAGGACACATCTGTTAGTTCTTTTAGCAGTCCATGGTACTTTCAGCATTCTTCGCCAGCACCACAACTCAAAAGCATCAACTCTTCTTCGGTCTTCCTTATTCATTGTCCAGCTCTCACATGCATACGAGGCGATTGGAAATATCAGGTTGGGCAATCCTACTTCCGTAGTGATACTGCCTCAGAAACCCAAGGAGGGGTCGCTATGATTTGGGCCAACTCGACGGCAAACAACAACAACAAAAATTGTTAAGTTTAGCTTTGTAATAATGCCAGTTTCGAACTATGCCAATTATTCAAAACTATGTTCCTTTTATGAAATGTGAATGCTGTCATCTGGGTTTTGGGGATGCCAACTTGAAAAGACATAGTCACTGCCCTTGAGGAATTTTCAGTCCAATGAACAAGATGGAAAAGCAGAAAAGCAGAATGTGGTGAGGTGTGAAATGACGAAGCATAGACAGAATGTTTTCAAAGTACATGGGAAGAATACCTTATCTAACCTTGAAGACATTCTGAAGAAACTGTGACCTGAGTTGATTCATGTAGGTAAGTGGAATTTAGCCTGGGAAATTGTTGATTGGATATTGGATGGATTGCCGATAGAGCTTTCAATTCAAAGTTGAATAGCAGTCGTGAAAGCAGCATACTTTTCTTGTTCTTGACCTTAGCTGGAAAGCTTTCAGTCTTTCTCCATTGAATATGATGTTATTGTGTGTTTTCATAAATACCCTTTATCATATGGGGGATTTCCCTTCTGTTTCTGGTTTATTAATTGTTTTAATCATGAAACGCTGTTGGATTTTGTCAAATGCCTTTTCTACATTGATTGAGATGATCATGTGGTTATTTTCTTAGTTTGATTAAAATAGTGTATTACATTCATTGACTTTGTAGTATTGAATTACCCTTGCATTCCTGGGATAAATCCCACTTGGTGATGAAGTGTAATCCTTTTAATATGCTGTTGGATATGGATTGCCAATACTTTGTTGAGTATTTTTACATCTATATTTATAAGGGGTATTAGTCTGCAGTTTTCTTTTCCTGTGGTATCTTTAGTTTGGGTATCAGAGTAAAGCACACACACACACACATAAAAAGCAAAACAAATAAACTCACTGAGTCGATTTTGACTTGTAGTGACCCCTACTGGATTTCCAAGGCTCTACATCTTTATGGAAACAGATCATCTCATCTTCCCAGGAGTAGCTGGTGTGTTCGAACCAGGGACCATTTGGTTAGCAGCCAAATGCCTTCACCACTACACCACCAGAGCTCCTTAGAGGAAGAAACCAAAAAAACCGAACTCACTGCCATAGACTCGATTCTGACTCATAGAAACCCCCACTGGGTTTCCAACTCTGTAAATCTTTATGGAAGTAGACTACCTCATCTTTGTTCTATGGAACATCTGGTGAGTTTGAGCCACTGACCTTTTGGTTAGCAGCCAAATGCATTAACCACTGTATGACAAAAGCACCTTCCTTAGAATAAAGCTAGCCTCACATAATGAGTTAGGAAATTTCCTATTCTTTACTACTTCTTTGGGAGAGTTTGAGGAACGTTGGTGTCAAATTTTTATTTTTTCCCCATCTTGTATCTGGGAGCTCTGGTAGAGTATTGCCTAAGATACTTGACTGCTAACCAGAAGGCTGGAGGTTCAAACCCAGTCACTCCTCGGAAGGAAGGTTGAGCAATCTACTTCCATAGTGATACCTTCTCAGAAACCCAAGGAGGGGTCATATGAGTGGGGTCTGATTTGATGGCAAATAACAACAACATCCATCATAGTATTTATTTATTTATTTATTATTGTAATTTGGGTGCAAATTTACAAAGCAGATTTGTTTTACTCTCAACAGTTCATGCACATTTGATTTCATGGCCCTGAATACAATCCTCAACCATCAAAAACTCTCCTCCCTGATCCTTCCTGTGACTACCCCTTCCATGCACTCTTTTTATCTATGCACTCCTGTCTGTCCAACTTGCCCTCTATGTGAATGCTGCCCCTTTGATGTCTCATGGTTGATTGATCTAAGGGGTACATTTCCCTAGTGTAGGTGGGTGCATTTCCCTTGGGTAGGTGTTCTGCTTGTAGGTCTTGCTACTGTGGAGCTGAGAGCCAATCTATGGAAGTGAGTCCATTTCCAGGCTGGAAGGATAACCCACAATCTTGAAGATTCTACCAGTCTCTACATAACCAGTAATTATGTCATTTTTGTAGTTTTGAATCTTCTCCCACATTTTTCCTCCCACTCTATCCAGGATCTCCAATTTTGATCCCTTTCCCAGTGGTTGGCATTGGTAGCTGGGCACCATCTAGTTCTTCTGGTCTCAGGGTCATGAAGGCTGAGGTCCTCGTGGTCCATATCTTTGGACTAATTGTTTCCAAATGACTTTAGTTTTCTTCACTCTTCTTTGCTCCAGATGAGAAGATACCAGTAGGTGCATCTTAGGTGGCCACTTGAAAGCTTTTAAGACCCCAGTCACTACTCACCAAAGTTGTTGTTAGGTGCCATTGAGTCATCTCTGACTCATAGTGACCCTACACACAGCAGAACGAAACAGTGTCCAATCCAGTGCCAGCCTCATGATCCTTGCTATATCTGAGCCCATCGTTGCAGCTACTGTGTCAGTCCATCTCTTTGAGGGCCTTCCCCTTCTTCATTGATTCTCTGCTTTACCAAGCATGATATCCTTCTCCAAGGAATTGTTCTTCCTGACAACGTAACTGAAGTAGGTGAGATGAAGTCTGGCCATTCTTGCTTTCAAGGAGCATTCCAGCTGCACTTCTTCCAGGACAGATCTGTTAGTCCTCTTAACCATTCTTCTCCAACACCACAACTCAAAAGCATCAACTCTTCCTCCTTCTTCCTTATTCATTGTCCAGCTCTCACATGCATAAGGGGTGATTGAAAATACCATGGCTTGTGTTAGGTGCACCTTAGTCTTCAAGGAGACATTTTTGCTCTTCATCACTTGAAAGAGGTTTTTTTGCAGCAGATTTTCCCAATGCAATAGGTCGTCTGATGTCTTGAGTGCTGCTTCCATTGGTGCTGATTGTAGAACCAAGTAATATGAACTTCTTACAACTTCAATCTTTTTTCCATTCTCTGTGAAGCTATTTATTGGACCTGTTGTGAAGATTTTTGTTTTCTTTATATTGATGTAATCCATAATGCAGAGTGTAGCCTTTAATCTTCATCAGTAAGTGCTTCAAGTCATCTTCATTTTCAGCATCCGTGTCACCTGTGTATCACAGGTTGCTAATGAATTTTCCTCCAATCCTGATGCCACATTCTTCTTCATATAATCCAGTTTCTCAGATTATTTGTTCAGCATACAAGTTGAATGCTGTTGTTGGGTGCCATCGAGTCGTCCCCAACCCATAGCAACCTTATGCACAGCAGAACGAAACACCACCCGGTCCTGAGCCAGCTCCATGATTATTGCTGTACTTGAGCCCAATGTCGCAGCCCATTGTCAATCCACCTCGTTGAGGGCCTTTCCCTCTTTCATCGACCCTCCACTTCACCAAGCATGACATCCTTCTCCAGGGAATGCTCCCTTCTGGCAACATGACCAAAGTATGTGAGACGAAGTCTGGCCATTCTCACTGCCAAGGAGCATTCAGGCTGCACTTCTTCCAAGATAGACCTGTTAGATCATTTAGCAGTCCATGGTACTTTCAGCATTCTTTGGCAGCACCACAGCTCAAAAGCATCAATTCTTCTTCAGTCTTCCTTATTCATTGTCCAGCTCTCACATGCATATGAGATGATTGAAAATACCATAGCTTGTGTCAGGTGCACCTTAGTCCTCAAGGAGACATCTTTGCTCTTCAGCACTTGAAAGAGGTCCTTTGCAGCCAACTTGCCCAGTGCTATACTTCGTCTGACGTCCTGAATACTGCTACCATTGGCGTCGATTGTAGAATCAAGTAATGCGAAGCCTTTGACAATTTCAATCTTTTCTTCATTTATCGTAATGCTGCTTATAAGACCAGTTGTGAGGATTTTTGTTTCCTTTATATTGAGATGTAATCCATACTGCAGACTGTATTCTTCAATCTTCATCAGTTAGTGCTTCATTCAACAAGCAAAGTTATGTTGTCAGTGTATCACAAGTTGTTAATGACTCTTCCTCCAGTCCTAATGCCCCATTCTTCTTCATATAATCCAGCTTCTCAGATTATTTGCTCAGCATACAGACTGAATAATTATAGTGAAAGGATACAACCCTGACACACTCCCTTCTTGATTTCATTGCCCTTCTATTTTCTGTTTCATTGATTTCTGCTCGAATCTTGATTATTTCCTTTCTTTTGGTAACTGTAGGCTTTTCTTGCTGTTCTTTTTCTAATTGTTGGAGATGTTGGTTTAAAGTGCTGATTTTGATTTCTTTCTTCTTTTTTGATGTGTGCTGTTATTGCTATAAATGGGCCTCTGATCACTGCTTTTGCTGTGTCCCAAAGATTTTGGTATGTTGTGTTCTCATTCTCGTTTGATTCAAGGACTTTTCAAATTTCAATTTTATTTCTTCTCTTACCCTGTCTTTCTCAAGGAGGTGTTGTTAAATTTCCATGTGTTTACTCTTTTTCTGTTAATCTTCCTATTGTTGATTTCTAATTTGATAGCATTATGACCTGAGAAGATGCTTTTCAGTATTTCGATGTTTTTAAATTTATGAAGACTTGTTTTATGGCCTAACATATGGTCTATCATGGAAAATGTTCCATGTGCACTGGAGAAGAATGTATATCGTGCTGCTGTTGGGTGAAGGGCTCTGTAGATGTCTATAAGGCCAAGTTGGTGGATTGTATTGTTTAACTCTTCTGCATCTTTGTTGAATTTCTTTCCAGTTGTTCTTTCAAAGAAAGTAGTGTATTAAAGTCTCCCACTATGACTGTGGAGTCATCTATTTGGCTCTTCAACTCTTTTAAAGTCTGATTTATGTATTTTGG
>NW_006921768.1:5159846-5174680 GCF_000298275.1 Orycteropus afer afer
AAAGCACATGGAAAGAAAACACACCATGTAATCACATAGGAACGGTAACCAAAAAAAAAAAGACAAAAGGGAAAAAGAAGAAGGAAAAAAACAGATAACCTGCAATATCTGGGGATAGAGCACTAAGAGAAAAAAGGTAGAGAAGGAGAATAATGAAGAGAAAAATGGGTAAAATGCAAAAAGAAAAACAGGGAATGATGTTAATCATGAGAAAAAAGGGGAAAAAATTAAATTAAAAAAAATTTTTTTTTCAACCAGGAACAGGGAAAAGAAAAAAAGCTGAAAACTAGGACCTGGGAGGTGAAGTATAAAGAATAATAGTAAAAAGAACAAAAATATTAATAATAATAGTAGTTTTAAAACAGACAAATACAACCAAACCAAACACCAGAAAAAAATTGAAAAAGAAAAAAAATAAAAAAAGAGAAAAAAAAAATTGGTGGAGGACAGAGCAGGGTACCCGGGCTCTGTCTGTGCATACAAACTGCGATGGAGTTCCTGGGGCCCAGAAGGTGGGTGGGAGTGGGGGATGGTCACACCTCCATTCACCAAGAGGGTGTGGGGTATAAGGGTAACAAGAGGAATGTTGCACCTTTTCATTCGTGCAGGTCTGAGTGTCCTTGGGGTTGCTGGCAAGCAGAACCTGTTCTTAAGCCCTTGGAATCTTGGAGAGCACTGTCTCTTTAAATATCCAAAATGGTCAAGCTGCTTGTAAACATTCAAAATGGTGGAACCCTCTGGACAGGCAAAAGTCCACAGCTCAGCCCACCTTTCTCTTCACCTTCTCCGTTTCTTTCCCAGCCACCAGAGCAGCCCTCTGTGAAGTCCCTGGCTAGCAGGGCTGACTTTTAGGTTAATTCTTAGGTCCTACCACCACTCACACTCTCCAAGCTGTCTGTGCCATCAGGATTGCTCAGGCTTACTGACAGACCACAGCTCTGTATGTCTCATTTTTTGCTATTTTCATGCAAATTCTTCTGCTATTTGGGGTTTAGCCCATTTCTATATCCTTTCCTTCAAGGATCAGGGGTCCAGGATTATCATCTGTGTCTGTGTTAATTGGTTTTCCTTTTCTTTGTTGAAGAGGGTCTGTGCAGTCTTTCTGCCTAGTCCGCCATCTTATCGGAACTCCTCTCCCTTCTTGATTTTAAACTATGTAATGTTCCCTTTTCCTGTTTGAAAAATAGCCCCCTAGTCTATGTACAGGTTCCTCATGAGTACAATTAAACATTCTGGAATTGCAGTTCTTCTCAATGTAATCCAAAATTTGTTATGATCCACACAATCAAATGCTTTTGTATATTCAATAAAACATAAGTAAACATCTTTCTGGTATTCTTTGCTTTCAGCCAAGATCCATCTGACATCAGCTATGATATTCCTCATTCCACATCCTCTTCTGAATCCAGCTTGCATTCCTGGAAGTTCTCTGTCAATACACTGCTGCAACTTTTTTTTGAATTATCTTCAGTAAGATTTTACTTGCATGTGATATTAATTATATTATTCTATAATTTCCACATTCTGTGGGATCACCTTTCTTTGGAATGGATACAAATATGGATCTCTTCCAGTCAGTTGGCCAGGTAGGTATCTTCCAAATCTCTTGGCATAACCGAGTGAGTGCCTTCAGCACTTCAGCAGGGCCTCCATTTGTTGAAACATCTCTACGTGTATTCTGTCAATTCCTGGAGCCTTGTTCTTCACCAATTCTTTCAGTGCAGCTTTGATGTCTTCCTTCAGTATCATTGGTTCTTGAACATATGCCACCTCCTGAGATGTATGAAGATTGACCAGCTCTTTTTGGTACAGTGACTCTGTGTATTCTTTCCACCTTCTTTTGATGTTTCCTGCATCATTTAATGTTTTTCCCATGGAATCTTTCAATATTACAACTTGAGGCTTAAATTTTTCCTCAGTTCTTTCAGATTGAGAAATGCTAAGCATGTTCTTCCCTTTTGGTGTTCTAACTCCATGTCTTTGCACATTTCATTATAGTAATTGGCTTTGTCTGCTCAAGCTGCTCTTTGAAATCTTCTGTTCAGCTCTTTTATCTTGTCATTTCTTCCATTTGCTTTAGCTACTCTTTGCTCAAGGGCAAATTTCAGAGTCTCTTCTGACATCTATTTTGGTCTTTTCTTTCTCATATTTTTAATGACCTCTTGCTTTCTTCATGGATGATGCTCTTTATGTCATCCCACAATTCTTCTGGTTTTTGGTCTTTGGTGTTGAATGCATCAAATCTATTGTTTAGATGGCCTCTAAATTCAGGAGCGATATATTCAAGGTCATACTTTGGCTCTCATAGACTTGTTTTAATTGTCTTCAACTTCAAGTTGAACTTGCATATATGAGAAGTTGGTGGTCTGTTTCACAATCAGCTCCAGACCTTGTTTTCACTGTATATATTCAACTTTTCCATTGTCTCTTGCCACAGATGTCGTCAATCTGATGCCTGTGTACTCCATCTGGCAAAGTCTGTGTGTATAGCCTTCATTTGTGTTGTTGAAAAAAAAAAGGTATGTACAATGAATAAGTCATTGGTCTTGCAAAATTCTATCATGTGATCTCCAGTGTTATTTCTGTCACGAAGGCCAAATTTTCCAACTACTGGTGATTCTTCTCTGTTTCCAACTTTTGCGTTCCAATCACCAGTGATAAGCAACACATCTTGATTGCATGTTTGGTCAATTTCAGGCTGTGGAAGTTGATAAAAATCTTCAATTTCCTCATCTTTGGCTTTAGCGGTTGCTGCGTAAATTTGAATAATAGTGGTATTAACGGGTCTTCCTTGTAGGTGTATGGATATTATCCTATCACTGACAGCATTATACTTTAGGGCAGATCTTGAAACATCCTTTGTGATGATGAATGCCACACTGTTCCTCTTCAATTTATCATTCCCAGCATAGTAGATCATATGGGTGTATGATTCAAAATGCCCAAAACCCATCCCTTTCAGCTCACTAATGCCTAGGACATCAATCTTTATGCATTCCATTTCATTTTTGACAACTTCCAGTTTTCCTAGATCATACTTCTTACATTCCATGTTCCGATTATTAATGGATGTTTGTAGCTGTTTCTCCTCAATCTGAGTTGTGCCATGTCAGCACACGGAGGTCCTGAAAGACTTACTTTATCCATATCATTAAGGTAGGTTCTACTCCGATGAGGTAGCTCTTTCACAGTTCTTTCAGCTTTTTTTTTTTTTTTAGTGCCTTCTGACATAAGGGCCTCATCTTCCTGCAATATGTCAGACAATGTTTTCAAGCTATTCATAAAGTTGCCCAGTAATGTATCAGACAGTGTTTCTCTGCTATTCATAAGGTTTTCTCTGGCCAATTTTTGAGAGGTGGATGCCCTCCTCCTTCTTCCTAGTCTGTCTTAGTCTGTAAGCTGCATTGAAACATGTGCATTATGTGCAACTCTGCTGGCATCTGAAACACCAGTGGCACAGCCTCAAGCCTCCCAGCAACATGCAAGCCTCACAGTATGACAAACTGACAGACAAGTTTGTCTCCCTCAGCTGTTGGAAACCTCTGCACCCTACCCTTACCTAATGCCTACGTGGAACCTGCCACTTTGTGGTCCCTGGCTGCTCCCTCCCTTTCTTGGCTCTAGGGGGATTGGGGCCTAACCTTGCCTCCCTCCCCTTTACCCAGATATCCTGTTGCTCCAGTGGTCCCAGGCCTCTCTTACTCCCTCTGTTTCCTGGCTCTAGGGGGCTTGGGGCCTAGCTTTGCCTCCCACCCCTTTTTACCTGGATATCCTGCCATTCTGCAGGTCCCCGACCTCTCCTACTCCCTCCATTTCCTGGCTATAGGAGGCTTGGGACCTAGCTTTGCCTCCTGCCCCTTTCTACCTGGATATTCTGCCACTCTGGAGGTCCCCAAACTCTCCTGCTCCCTCCTGTTCCTGGCTCTAAGGGGCTTGGGGCACAAGTTGAATAAGTATGGTGGAAGGTTACAACCCTGACACACTCCCTTCCTGATTTTAAACCAAGAGGTATCCCATCTCCTTTTTCTGTTTGAACCAACAGCCTCCTGATCTATGTACAGGTTCCTCATGAGTACAATCAAGAGTTCTGGAATTACTCTTCTATTCAATACTATCCATAATTTTTTATGATCCACATAGTTGAATGCTTTTGCATAGTCAATAAAACATAATAAGTAAACATCTTTCTGGTATTCTTTGCTTTCAACCAAGATCCATCTGACATCAGCAGTGATATCCCTCATTCCATGTCCTCTTCTGAATCCAGCTTTTATTTCTGAAAGCTCTCAGTCAATATACTGCTGCAACCATTTTTGAATTATCTTCAGTAAGATTTCACCTGCATTTGATATTAATGATGTTGTTCGATAATTTCCACATTCTGTGGGATCATCTTTATTTGGAATGAGTACAAATGTGCATCTTTTCCAGTCATTTAGCCAGGTAGCTGTCTTCCAAATTTTTTAGCATAGCCAAATGAGTGCTTCCAGTGTGGTATCTGTTTGTTGAAACATCTCTATGGGTATTTCATCAATTCCTAGAGACTTGTTCTTAGCCATTTTTTCAGTGCAGCCTTGACTTCTTCCTTCAATATCATTGGTTCTTTATCATATGCCTGAAATGGATGAACATTGACCAATTCTTTTTGGTATAGTGACTGTTTATTCCTTCCATCTTCTTTTGATGTTTCCTGCATCATTCAATATTTTGCCCATAGAATCTTTCAATATTTTAACTCAAGGCTTGAATTTTTTTCTTTAGTTCTTTCAGCTTGAAAAATGCACTATGCCACCAGAGCTCCTGTTCTTCTGGCCGTCCATGGTATTTTCAGTATTCTTCACTACTACCAGAATTCAAAAGTATAAACTTTTCTTTGGTCTTCCTTATTCATTGTCCAGATTATATATGTGTGTTACAACTAGTTAATTTATGGTATTGCTAGAATCATCTATTTCTATTTAGATGTTCTAGCTAATATTGAAAATGATGTATTTAAGTATCTAACTATTATTGTAAAACTTACAACTTCTTTTGGTTCTCCTAGGGTTTTCTTCACATATTTTGTGGCTCTGATATTAGGTTCATTTTTATTTCTAATTGTTATCGTGTTGTTAGGTGCCATCAAGTCATCTCTGACTCATAGCAACCCCATGCACAGCAGAACAAAACACTGCCTGATCCAGCACCAGCTCCATGATCCCTGCTATACTTGAGCCCATCATCGCAGCCACCGTGTCAATTCATCTCATTGAAGACCTCCCCCTCCTTCGTTGACCCTCCACCTTACCAAGCATGACATCCCTCTCCAGGGAATGGTCCCTTCTGACAACATGACTAAAATAGGTGAGACAAAGTCTGGCCATTCTTGCTTCCAAGGAGTATTGCGGGTGCACTTCCTCCAGGACAGATCTGTTAGTTCTTTTAGCAGTCCATGGTACCTTCAGCATTCTTTGCCAGCACCACAACTCAAAAGCATCAACTCTTCTTCTAATTGTCAAAAGCATCAACTCTTCTTCTAATTGTCAAAAGCATCAACTTCTTTCTTCTAATTGTTATATCTTCCTGATAAATTGATGCTTTAATCACTATATTGTGCCCTTATTTGTCTATTGTAATAGATTTTTGCTTAACGTCTGTATTTTATGATATTTATATAACTACTCCAGTTCTCTTTTTATTACTATTTGTATGAAATATTTTTTTTTCTCCCATTATTTCACTTTCAACTTGTGTCTCTGGGTGTAAAGTGTATCTCTTGTAGATAGCATGTATAAACATATACAGTGTATATTTTGTTTGTATCCATTCTGTATCTCTGCATTTGTTTTGGAGAGTTTAATCCATTTCCATTTTTGCCTTAGTTTCCTAGTGCTGCTGTAGCAGAAATACCATAAATGGATGGCTTTCAAGAACAGACATTTATTTTCTCTTGGTTGAGGTTCTCTCTCTCAACTCTGGAGGAAGATCCTTGTCTCTTTCACCTTCTGTAGGCCTAGCTTCAAGGAGTCCTGGGGCACAATGGTTAGCATTCAGCTCCTAACTAAAATGTTAGGAGTTCAAACACATGAGCCACTCCATGGGAGAAAGATGTGGCAGTCTGCTTTTGTAACGATTACAGACTTGTAAGCTCTGTGGTGCAGTTCTACTATGTTCTACAAGGTTGCTGTGAGTCAGAATTTGTCTCAACTGCAATGGGTTTAGTTTTGAATTGGCAATCGCCTTGTGGCATCTATCTTCTCCTGTTTGTGCTTACCTATATGTCTAATATAATCTTTTCATAACTCAGAAGGAATTAGGTTTATAACATACCCTAAACTGATGTGACCCCATCAAAATAACACCTGTGAAGTTTGCTGCCATTATTTATTCAAATATTCTTTCTACTCTTTTCTCTTTCTTCTTCTGGCATTCTCATAATGCATATGTTGATTCAGTTGATTGTGTCCCACACAAAGTAAGTAAGCAAGCTTAAGTAAGCAAAGTTATTTAAGCTTTGCTCACTTCATTTTATTCTTTTTTTCTTTGTGTTCTACAGACTAGATAATTTTAATTGTTGTGTCACTACGTTTATCTCGTTTTTCTTCTGCCAGCTCAATTCTGCTGTTGAGTCCTCCACTGAAATTCTCATTTTAGTTAACATATTTTGTATAATTTTTGCTATTCTTGGGAAAAAGGTTGTTGATGGATCCTAGGGCCCCATTAACCTGTGCTCAACCTCCCTCGTCCTCCCTGAAGTCCTCCCTGTCTGTGTGTGTGGTTTCTTCTCTGACAATGTAAGAGAGCAAGCAGCAAGTTGGAGTTACAAAATTGACATCATAATCCCTTATCCACTATGAAAATTTATGTTTGTCTTTCTTTCCTGTGTGAAAGATGTTAATATGCACAAGTTTTCTCTTCTCTTACTAACTCACTATGCCATACATTTTAAATCAATAAATCAACTAGTTCCCTCTAAAACTTGTGATATTTTTGGAAATTTTCTCTCTAATTTGTCTTGCCATTCTGGATAGCTTATTTAGATTGTGACTTGAATAAAGACAGAGGCTGCAGCATGCATCTTTGTATCTCTCATGCTACTTTACTCTGTGCCTTGACCATAAAAGGTGTATTCAGTATATGGTTAGGAGTGCTTGAGATCATCTTGGGTAGAGAGTGTAGAGAAGAGGGAAAGGCTTGGAATAATCCTTGAATAAGTTCCAACCCAGTCTTATTTATTACAAGTTATTTCCAACACTTTTCTTTTGGTATTAGTAATCACTTTCAAAAGCCTGAACATCTATTTTACAGGATTTCCAGTCTCAGAGAGTTCAAAAGAATTATACATTCCATATAATTTAATACTGCTTATTTTGCCAAAAAAAAAAAAAAAATCAGTTAAGGTGTGCAGTTATTCTTGCCATTGCTTTATGAGAAGCCTTAACTTCTTAAGAAACCTGTAATTTTCCTTTTAATTTCTGATGTGAATAGTCTGTCAATCTTAATCTGTTAATTACTGAAGTTTTATACTGGTTTCAACTCGCTAGAAAACATTTAAATTTGATACCATTACAAGAAATACCTTATGTCTTTTCACACTTCTCTGTTTTTGAAATATTTGTAAGCACAGCAGCCAAAATTTCTTATCCATGGAACAGTCCAGATTTTATTAATGAAGTAGAATCTAGATTTCCAACCCTCTATTGGCCTCTCCCCAACAGCCGACATGGTGCAGCCTAGGAAACCCCAACCATCCAACCCCACATTGACTTCTTGTTTAGACATGAAAAAGCAGTTTTTATAATTGTCAGAAAACTACAAGGCTTCTGGGCTCATTTTTGATAGATACCCTTTAGGGAAAACACACAAACACTAAACTAAAAGCAACACATACACAAATGGTTTAATGCTCTCAGTTTCCCGTGCTTGTCCTGCCTTACTAGTAATTCCATTTTCAGGACATCTATAAAGGGACATAAACAAACACAGTGCATATTCTTGACAGCTAAGCCTACTTTGGTATTTCATCGCACCCTCACTGACACCAGCAATGTGTAGGAGGAGAAAGTAACTGGATCTAACTCTAAGTTTGACTCCCAGCTCATACAGGAGATTCATGATGCTTAGCCATGACTCCTCCTGACCAGTAATGAGGTATTTCTGGGGCTTTGCCAGTGCTCTTGTCTCCCACTATAAATCTTCTAATGCCACTATAATGCTTTATTTTTCAGGTTTCCTCCTGATCTTCTTTTCACTGTGATTTTGCAGAAAAACCCACATTCTGCCAAATGATGCTATACAATTATAGGATTTATGAGGTGCTAAAATGACCCTCGGGCAAGACCTTCAAAGGCAAGGAGCTATTCAGCGTTTCTGCAATTTGTGGGTCTACAAAAGGAAATGGTCAAAATGGCAACTGTTTATTACCAATTCTAAAGAATTTAAGCAGTTATCCTGGACAATCTACTGAGTAGGAGGAAACACATGGGACAATACACAAGTGTGAAGTGGCCTTGAGAGCTTTTCTCTAACTGGATGGGCTTTCTAAGACATTTGGCCTATTCAAATTCACCCTTGTCTTGCTTTCCCTACTTAGGAGAAGATGTGAATGAAATACAGATGTTAAGAAATATAAAAATCTCATTTACTGTACTTTGACTGGGAAGGAAGCCAGTGGAATCACTAATGCTATTTTTTATTGCTTGGTTTACTGAGATGTTTTAGAGGTAAAAACAGGAAAAACAAATTTTAAAGAAGACTTTTGATAAATATTAGTGGATTGAGTAAAAGTTTCTTTTTTTTTTTCATTTTGTGTTGTTGTTGTGTGCTGTTGAGTCGGATCCAACCCATAGTGACCCCTTCTTGGGTTTCCGAGGCAGTATCACCATGGAAGTAGATTGTTCAACCTTCCTTCCGAGGAGTGCCTGGTGATGGAAAATTGTGCCATGAATGACTTTCTTGACTGAATTTAAATAGTAACCAGTTGCCGTTGAGGTGATTCTGACTCATGGCAACAGTATGTGTGTCAGAGTAGAATGATGCTCTATAGGGTTTTCAATGCTGATTTTTCAGAAGTAGGTTTCCAAGGCTTTCTTCTAAAATGTCTCTGGCTGGATTTGAACATCCAATCTTTCAGTTAGCAGCTAAGAATCTTACCTCTTTGTCTACCCAAGGACTATAGCTATTGAATTATGTAGATCTAAATTCATGATGTTCAGAAAGTAATGGTTCTACTTAAAGAAAAAAAAATTCATTGAAATACAAACATTGTCAATAAAATGATCTGAATGTTATATTGGGAAATGTACTGTTGTCATTTTTTCCATTTCCCCTAAGTTCATCACAATTATAAAGAAGTACATCATTAAAGCCAATCATTGGATTTATTACACCTATACGCCTGCTCTAGTCTAGTGATGATAGGTGTGGTTCATTCCTCTTTTAGTGCTGGCGCTGAGTGTGTTGGTCATTACCTATTAAAACTTAAGAACTTACTAACATGCCTAGGTTTGTGGAATTTTAAAGGCAAATGATACCTTAACTGCAAGTTTTGTGGGAGTAAGTCATGAGTAAATCCTTAAAATGGTCCCCAAGGTTTGTGGCATTATTGTAGCTTATTCTTCTGAGTCTGTTCCTCACTTATTTTATCTCAAAAGGCACCACAGAAAAGTGGAGAGTCATGCACACCCAGCTGGCTTGCAATGAGAGCATTTTAGTTGGGGTCTAAGGCAACACCATAGCCTGAGAAATATATCATGGAATAACATTTATGGGGTAATAGATTTGGAAGGGACAGAAAGTAGCAATCCAGTTCTTAATATTTCTTTTTCAGAGGACTTTATTTAAACCAGTCCAAAAAGAGAGCTGCCTAGCTTTTTTTGCAAAACGTCTATAAAGAAGGTTATTAAAAATCTTCACCTGTGAAAGCATTCCAATGTCTCCAATGAGTAGAATGCTAAACACCAATTTTTAATGTCTCACCCAAAAGGAAATGCTGCATCCGACAGGCACTCATGTATATCTTACCTTCACTTTATGCTTTTCTTCTCAGCTTCTGTGATGACTAGAAAGGCGGGCACTGGATCAAAATTCAAAAAGTCCAGGTGCTAGCTTGTATTCGTTCTTAGGATCATTAGAATCTACAAAAACCCATGAGTCCACATGAAGCAGATAACTTTTCATGTAATTTATATTATTAAAAAAAAAAAAAGTCCTTCTTCATGCCAGTTTTCAAGCCTAAAATTGAGAAGTTTTTCCAATATTTTCAGGTGGTTGTTAGAAAAGTAGCTGAAGCACACTCTTCTGTTTCCCATATTAGTTCAGACATACCAATGACATTAATTCCAACTAGAAGTGAGAAATGTTGAAAAAATTATTTGAGCATGTAGTGATAATGACTAACCAAACCAAACCAAACTCACTGCCATCAAGTCTGTGCCAATTCATAGGGACCCCTCCTTGGGTTTCTGAGGTGGTATCTCTATGGAAGTAGATTGCCCAACCTTCTGAGGAGTGGCTGGTGGGTTTGAACTGTCAGCTTTCTGATTAACTGTCAAATGCCTTAGGCACTACACCACCAGAACTCCCAGATCATAATGAATACCATTCATGAAACGATGGCCCATATGCTCAAGGGTCCCTGCACAATGCAAGCAGCTTGTGATCTGCTGGTAACCTTAAAGTTGGTGGTTAAACCCACTGCCATCAAGTCAGATCCAACTCATAGCGACCCTCTTTGGGTTTCTGAGGCAATATCACTACAGAAGTAGACTACCCAACCTTCCTTCTGAGGAGTGGCTGGTGGGTTTGAACCACCAGCCTTCTGGTTAGCAGTCAAATGCCTTAGGCACTACCCCATCAGAGCTCCTGAAGTTGGTGGTTAGAACTCTCCAAGTGGAGCTGTGGAAGGAAGGCCAGGCAATTTGTTTCCATAAAGATTACAGCCCCAAAACCTTAAACCCATTGCTGTCGAGTCAGATTTGACTCATAGCGACCCCTGTTTGGGTTTCTGAGGCACCCACCAGCCTCTCCTCTGGAAGGAAGATGGGGCAATCTACTTCCGTAGTGATACTGCCTCGGAAACCCAAGGAGGGGTCGGTATGAGTCGGATCCAACTCTAAGACAGTGAGTTTTTGAGTGATCACTATGGAAGTAGATTGCTCAATCTTCCTTCTGAGGAGTGGCTGGTTTGAACTGCCAGTTTTCTGGTTAGCAGTCAAATGCCTCAGGCACTCTGAAACATAGGGGATCATTGTGAGTCAGACTCTGCTTGCTAGTAATGGGTTTGGTTTGGTTTGGTTTGTGCTCAACCCCTTACAACTATTCTAAGAATTAGATGTTATTTATCCATTTTACAGATAAGAACACTGAGGTTCGGAGATGTGAACTAAATCAACCAGGGTTACACGATTTGTAAATAGTAGAGCCTGGGTTTCATACCAGAGTTTGTATTCTCATGTTCTCTTTGCCAAGGCATATGGAGGCTAGCACCCTCTGAAAGAGCCCTCTAAAATATGTGCACAGCACCTCGTTTCTCTAAAGTCTCATATCTGACCTTAATTCAAGAAAATTGAAAATTAAACAACAAAAAGATCAATACATCTAAAAAAATCTAGGTAGAGAAAATGGGATTTTCAGACTAAGATTATAAGACCCCTGAAGTGGATTTTTGTTTGTATTTTTATTATTTACATGATTGCCTTAATACAGTATTTAGTTTTGCCTGTGAAAATTGTAGACACTGTGAAAGCTTTGTCTACTTTCCTCAAAAAACTATATTGTGGTTAGTTGTAAATGCATAATGTAAGCAACTAATTGATATTAATCAGCTCCTTTCTGTGGTTCCATCATACAATTCATATTGGGCATTTTTAGATGACTCATATTTCAATCTAAAGGTTTTTTAATATCAATATACCAATACATCAGAATATATATATAAAGGAAAACTGAGGTGGTTTACACATGTGTGCACATGTGCACACCCCTCCCACACACACACATGCTTTCATATACATGGGGTCACCATGAGTTGGAATCGACTCAACGGCAACTAACAACAACAACATGTGCTTTTTTCCTCTCTCTTTCTCTTATTCTTTTTTTGTAATGGCACTTGGAGCTTCCTGCTGAACATCAATATTTTCAGGGATACTTCCAGCTTCCTTTTAGGTCCCTTGGAGAATGCACAAGTTGGCCATTATCTCAGCTGCTCTCCCTCCAAAGATGGTAAAGAGTTCAGATGAAGAAGTTCAGCCTGATCATTTCTGCCAAAGAAAACAAATCCAATATCTCTCTTATGGGTTTGTTTTGCCAAACTCCAAAAGAAAGACTGTATTAAAATGGTGTCTTTCACATTAAGTTTTCAAACACCACTAGAATTAAAGTAATCATAAACCTTTCCATTCCTTTGAATCTCATAACTCTTTCAGGTGATATGTGAAGAGATGTCAGAAAACTTTTCCATGACCACCTTGGTTTCACATGCATATGCAAACACATGTGCCTCCTCTAAATCCCACCCTTACCCCCACCTCTATCTTTCACTCTTGTCCTTTAAGGAATAGATTTTGCTTTTGGGATTGCGAAGTCAAATTCTTTCAATAGGATTCTGAGAAATGTTTTTGATTTACCATGGACACATTTTTATGTACTTTGGACTATCAATATTTTAGATTTTTATTGTAGTCCTTGAGAGCTAGTTTCAGTTCTTGTGAAAATATAAAACTTAAAAGAAAAACTTAAGTTTTAAAATCCATTATCCTCCAATAGTCAGACCAAATGCTTTATCCACAATAAAGCCTGAATTCAGGCTGTATAATTGGTGGCTTGTATATTATTTGTTTTGTTGTTCCTTATATTATTATTAGGAGCTCTGGTAGCATAGTGCCTAAGGCACTTGACTGCTCACCAGAAGGCTGGCGGTTCAAACCCACCAGCCACTCCTTGGAAGGAAGGTTGGGCATTCCTACTTCCGTAGTGATACTGCCTTGGAAACCCAAGGAGGGGTCGCTATGAGTCGGGGCCGACTCGATGGCAAATAACAACAACAACATATATTATTATTAGTTTCTTACATTTCTCTATTTCTCTCTACCCTAGTGATCTGTATGCAATGATTCAATAAATGATTTTTGAATGAATGCATGTTGAATTAATTTTAAGGCCAAAGAATAATAGATGCTTGTGAATGAAATTAATTTTATAGCAGTTGATATTATACATAGCATGAAATTACTTTCTGAAATTTATCAAAAGGTACTTAATTTTATTAAAATCATAGAGCTCTTAATAAATATTAATGTATGGAAAAAAGCAAATCAACATTGATAAAAATTAAGACTCCATCAGCTTTCAACTCTCTGTATTGAAGGACCAGGAACTCAAAGTCTAAAACATAAATTTGCAGGTTTCTATGGGTTTAAATTTTGAAATGATTATGATTTAGAGGTGGTGGCAGCTGGCTGAAAAGTAATCTATATAAATAAGTTTTCTTTGTTTAATAGCCAACTAAGTTTATATTCCATGTATCCATAAGAAATTGTTGGCTATGAATTGGAACCAACCTGATGACAATGTTTTTTTGTTTTTTTTAAATAAAGAGTGGGTTTGAGAGGCAGTTTTCAGAGATAAGTTCAGGGTTTAAAATTTGTGAAAAATATGTACTTCAAAAGGCAGATTGATCTACAGTAGTCCAGAAGAGCTTATTTAATTTTAAAATCTAGCATATCTTAAAGTTAATAATGTTTAGTAAATGATTACTGTAGGAAGGAGAGGAATGTTCATTGACTGTCTTCTGTGCATCAAATACTATGGTAAATCCTTTACCTACTCATAATGAATATATTAAACACTTATACAACCTTTGCTAAGTATCAAACATTTGCATAAGTTCACCCCTTAATCTTTACAAAACCAAAAAGAAAAAAAAAAAAAAAAACTAAAACCTAAAACAAAACATCTGAATCTGTTGCCAAGGAGCCGATTCTGATTCATAGTAATTCAATGTGTTTCAGAGTAGAACAGCCCTCCATACAGTTTTCTTTTTCTTTTCCATGGAGTTACAAATGGCTATGATATTTTGGAAGTTCATTGCTAGGCCTTCTTATGAGGCATCTCTGGGTGTACTCAAACCACCAACTTTTCAGTTAGTAGATGAGAGCTTAGCTACACCACCCAGGGACTCCACAGCCCTATTATTATACCCAGCTACTTGTCTGACAGGTTGCGGTACTATGATGGCTTTCATTTTGCTTCGATGAGGGAAGCTACGTTGCTGTTTTTTTCATCCTGCTGGGGCAGGATGCTTCATGGTGGACAGCTTTCTAGATGAAGACAGAATAGGAAGAAAGGCCTGACAATCTACTTCTAAAAGTAAGCCAATGACAATCTTTGATCACAAAAGAACATTGCCTGATTTGCTTGCTTTGGGCACATCATTAGGAGAGATCACTCATTAGAGGAGGATATCACTGATGCACTGAACACTTTCCCTTGTTACCCTCCCAAGAGGGACCAGGTGTCCGGGAGCAAGGTAAGCACGGGCGTAGCACAGAGTAGCAGGGTGGAAGAGCAGGAGAAGGGGTAAAACCCAGGGAGCCAAAGAGAAGACCAATCAGCTGAAGGGATTAGGTGAGGAGAGGAAACTCAGGGACGCCCAAAGAAGCAGGCCAGAAGAACAGGAGAAAGGGGATTAAAAGACAGGAAGTCAGACAGAGGAACAGTCAGCCACAGGGACCCAGGTGGGGGGGGATAAGAGAGGTCTCCAACAGCAGGACAAACTTGTCTGTCGGTTTGTCCTACTGTTGTGACATGTAGATGTGAGTTTTGAGGCTGAGCCTCTGGTGTTTAAAACCCAG
>NW_006921768.1:5177589-5178995 GCF_000298275.1 Orycteropus afer afer
GGATTGATATGGTGGCTGCGATGATGGAATCAAGTATAGCAGGGATTGTGGGGCTGGCGCGGGATCGGGCAGTGTTTCGTTCTGCTGTGCATGGGGTCCCTATGAGTCGGAAACGACTCGACAGCACTTAACAACAACAACAACAACATCATACTTGGTTAAGTAGAGAGCCTATTAAGGTAAGGGAAACCTTCAGTGAGATGTATTGGCACAGTACCTGGAACGATAGACTTGAACATGCTGGTGACCATAAAAATAACACAGGACAGAGAAATTTTGTTCTGTTATACATAGGGTCATTGTGAGTTGTAGTAGACTTGATGGCACCTGTCTGTCTGTCTATCTATCTTTCTACCTACCTATCTATCCAGCATTACTACCATTGTCATTTCACATTTGAAGATGCTGAGTCATAGAGAAGTAAAGAAACTTCCCACTCAGGTAGTAAGTGACAGAGCAGGATTGAAAATCAGCCACTTTGGCCCCCAACTCCCAACTCAATGTTTTATTAGAAAAAAAAAAAAAAATCCATTGTACCATACTATGTCTTTTTCCGTTATGCAAAGCTTTTCATTTCAGTGATTCTTTACTGAAAGCTTTGCACTAGTTTTCTTTGCTAGAAGCTTTGATGTGCATTTTGTGCTATGAAATCAGATTAGGTAGGTACAAGTTTTAAAAATATTTCTCATTGTTGAATGAAATCCAAATTAAGTATGTAATGACTTTATTATTATATTGTTATTCTAACAAAAATTCAAATCCATTTATTCTCAGTGTTACTCTATGTATTTGAATGGAACAAGGGGACTCTGCATGGTTTAAAATCAGGAAAGGAGTGCATCAGGATTGTATCCTTTCCCCACACTTATTCAATCTATATGCTGAGCAAATAATCTGAGAAGCTGGACTATATGAAGAAAAACATGGCATTAGGATTGGAGGAAGAATCATTAACAACCTGAGATATGCTGATAATACAACTTTGCTTGCTGAAAGTGAGGATGACTTGAGGCATTTACTGATGAAGATTGAAGACTACAGTCTGCAGTATGGATTACATCTCAATGTAAAGAAGACAAAAATCCTCACAACTGGACCAATGAGCAACATCACAATAAATGGAGAGAAGATTGAGGTTGTCAAAGAATTCAAGTTGCTTGTTTCTACAATTGAGGTCAATGGAAGCAGCAGTCAGGACATTAGATGATGTGTAGCACTGGGCAGCTCAGCTGCAAAGGAACTGTTTCAAGTGCTGAGGAGCAAGGATGTCTCCTTGAGGACTAAGGTGCGCCTGACACAAGCCATGATATTTCCAATTGCCTCATATGCATGTGAGAGCTGGACAATGAATAGGGAAGACCAAAGAAGAGTTGATGCTTTTGAGTTGTGGTGCTGGTGAAGAATGC
>NW_006921768.1:5179354-5181264 GCF_000298275.1 Orycteropus afer afer
GCTATGAGTCAGAAGTGACTCAACGGCACCTAACAACAACAACAACTCTATGTATTCTTAAAAACTGGTACCAAAGTAGGCTTTTGCTATACAATAATGCCTTATAGTAGTGGTTATCACTTTTTTTCCCACCTGAAACTACTTGATTTATATAGCATACTGAAGTAATAGTGGCCCATGACAATATCTCATGACTGAAGCAAGGTAGATGTGACAAGTCCAAGTCTCTGTGGGGGAAACACATCAAGAAGAAGAAGCTTATACCCATGTGATCTTGAGATGCTTCTCTACAGAGAAAAATCCTTCCTATCTCATCTCTCCTTATCCTTTAACTCAGGGAAGCCTTTTTGACTTAAGCTTAGGCCCATGACCTTAATGCATTGCTGCTAAGCCAATTCTGACTCATAGTGACCCCTTGTGATAGAGTAGAATTGTGCCATAGAGTTTCCAAGGCTGTCATCTTTATAGAAGAAGACTGCCACATCTTTCTTCTGCATCTTTTACACATTGATCCACTGGTGGGTTTGAACAACTGACCGTTTGGTTAGCAGCCATTCACTTAACCACTGCTCCACAACTTCTCCTTAAGCTTAGTGCAATAGTACATAAATCAATCCCCATTTCATATGAAAAAAGGACCAGCAGAAGGTGGGTGTTTGTGTGAGTGGAGTGCCCCAGGGGCAGGCTGTAGTAAGCCAGCCTGGCACCAGCAGAAGCAAGGGTTTGTGTGTGTGGAGCACTCTGGGTGCAGGCCACAGTAAGCCAGCCCAGGGCCCATGGAAGGTGGGTGTTTGTGTGTGTGGAGCACACCAGGGGCAGGCATGGAGACCAGGAAATGAGTGGAGCAGTTTAGAACAGCTAAGAAAGACAAACTTGTCTGCCAGTTGTTTGCAATGTGGTTACTTGAGTGTTGCTGTGAGGCTGGAGGCTATGCCACCAGTGTTTCAAATGCCAGCAGGGATACCCAGGGTGGATAGGATTCTGAAGAACTTCCAGACTAAGATAGACTCAGAAGAAGGAAAAGGTCATCCACTTCTCAAAGGATTGGCCAGTGAAAACCTTATGAATAGCAGTGAAACACTGTCTGATATATTACTGGAAAACATTATGAATAACATTGTCTGATATAGTGCCAGAAGATGAGCCCCTCAGGTTGAAAGGAACTCAAAATGTGACTGGAGAAAAGCTGCCACGTCAGAGTAGAGCAGACTTAGTGATGTGAATAGAGTAAAGTTTTTGGGTCCTCCATTTGCTGATGTGGCATGTCTCAAGATGAGAAGAAACAGCTGCAAACACTCATTAATAACTGGAACATGGAATGTACAGAGTATGAATCTAGGAAAATTGGTAGTTGTAAAAAATGAAATGGAACACATAAAGATTGATATCATAGGCATTAGTGAGCTGAAATGGACTGGTTTTGGCCATTTTGAATCAGATGATCATACGATCTACTATACTGGTGCTAAAACGGCGAGGAGGCCACAGGTTCTGACCTCCTCTAATCCCACAAGAGGAAGACAGGATTATCAGCAGTAACCCAAGGCCTATTCCTGCCAGGCTAGACATGCTGCCTCCCTTCAGCCCTTTCTCCAACCGTTCCTCCCAAAGCACCCACCACCTCTCTCCTGGGTTCAATAATTCGCTGCAGTGGTCACACAGAGCTCACAGATTATGAGGTTTGTTAGGGAAACACCAGACTACAATTCTAGTTCAGGAAAAACACTCAGTCTCTCTCCCAGACAACCATCCCTCAGCCAAGAGTCTCTCACATTCTCTTTCCCAGCAGGGCTGGTCCCTCGGTGTCTCACTCAGCAATGTGTGTCTCTTGCGTCTCTTTCCCAGCAATGCGTGTCTCAGGAGCCCGTGTCTCTTTCAGCAGCATGTCTTCCTCAACCAGCAGTCAGAGA
>NW_006921768.1:5181747-5184247 GCF_000298275.1 Orycteropus afer afer
ATTGACACCACCTCAGAAAACCAAGGTGGGGTCGCTATGAGTTGGATCTGACTCGATGGCAATAAGTTTTTTTTTTTTTTTTCCTGAGGAAGATCAGTTAATACTTCTGTTATTCAAATTTACACACCAACCACCAAAGCCAAAGATGAAGAAATTAAAGATTTTTATCAACTTCTGCAGTCTGAAATTGTAGTGATACCACCTCAGAAACCCAAAGTGGGGTCGCTATGAGTCAGATTGGACTTGAGGGCAGTGAGCTTGGTTTGGTTTTATAGTACTCGAAAACAACCTCCAATAAGGAATGAAATAACACTATTGTGTGACAAGAACATAAGAGGTGCTTTTAATTAGAAAAATATTCCAAGATGTTCCAAGATTCTGTATTTCTTTTCTAAGGAATTACTAAATTCATTTTGCTTGATTTATACATTTAATGAAAGTCCACTCTCCTGGTTATCCTTCATTCTTAGTCTTCTTTGATGACTTTTCCACCAAGTGAATTATCAAGTGGATCCAGGAGTTTTGGGATCATTTTTCTTCTCTATCTATGTACTTTTTTTGTTTACTGTCAGTCAGCCTTGAGTTTAAAGTACTCTATATGTGTCAAGGATCTCTGGTTATGCAGTGCCTAAGGCATTCAGCTGTTAGCCAAAAGTTCAGCAGTTTGAATCTACCAGCAACTCTGTGGAAGAAAGATGAAGCAATCTGCTTCCATGAACATTTACAGTCTTGGAAACCCCATGGGGGTGGTTCAACTCTGTCCTATACTATCGCTATGAGTTGGAATCAACTTGATGGCTGTGGATTTGGTTTTTGCATGTGTCAATTTCTAATAATTATTTTTCTTCTACCTGGAGTTCTCTCAATGTCACCAGAATGGCATGTGGAACTCACTTCATGGTATCGCTACTTGTTTGTGCAATAAACATTTCAAACTTAACATAATCAATGCAACATTCTTGATTTCTACCTTCTCCTTCATGA
Source organism: Orycteropus afer afer (assembly GCF_000298275.1). Taxonomy (NCBI): domain Eukaryota; kingdom Metazoa; phylum Chordata; class Mammalia; order Tubulidentata; family Orycteropodidae; genus Orycteropus; species Orycteropus afer. The sequence goes on from NW_006921768.1 coordinate 5,182,732, forward strand.
ATTTTTTGTCCATTTTCCCCAGCTCAAATCATGACATCCATATTACCCTCAGTGGACAGAGTAGGCTCCTAACTGATATCCTACTTCTAGTAATGTCCCCTCATCAATCTATTTCTCACTTAGCACCTAGTGGGAGCTCTTAAAAACATAAATCAATGATGTTCTTCCTCTGAATATAACCCTTAAAAAATGGCTTTTTATTGCATTTACAATAAAATCCATAATTCCTACTAAATCTGGCCTCTTCCTATAATTTTCACCTCATTTTCTACCACTTTATGTTTGTCAACTATTCCAGGACCTATCGTTTTATTCATTGAAAATAAGCTTCTTTCTGTCTATGAGCATTTATGCTAGCTCTTCTTGATTGTCATATGGGTGTCTCTTTCTTATCTTTCAGCTCTCAGCATGAATGTAAATATAACTCAATACCAAGCAGCCCCTAGTGATTCTCTGTCACATCAGCTAGTTTAGACTATTTTTACAGCATATATTAGTCTTTGATAACTTTTTGTTTGTTTATCAAGTTGTTTATTATGTATTTTCCCTTATCTTCATCAGAATGGGATTTTGTCTGGCTTCTTCATTCACTGTAGCCCAACCATCTACACAGTACAACCAGTCACCAGGGAGGCACTCAATAACTATTTGTTGAATTAATAGATGAAATCAACAACTATTTAATAAATTTTTACTCTACCAGGTGCTGTGATGAAATCACTAAAATTCAGTGATAAATAAGACCCAGTTCCTGAACTTTCAAGAAAGTTAGAGCTTAGTGGGAGATACAAATGAACAAGCAATTATGATATAGTACAAATGCTATAATTGGCATAAGCACAGTGTTTGGGAGCCTATTAAACCAAACTCACTGCCATTGAGTCAATTCTGACTCATAGAGACTCCCTTTGGGTTTCTGAGGTGGTAAATCTCTACGGAAGTAGATTGCCCAGTCTTCCTTCCATGGAGTGGCTGATTGGTTTGAACCATCAGCCTTCTGGTAAGCATTCAAATGCCTTAGGCACCACACAACCTATTGGGAGTGTACTAACCCAGGTTGGGAGAGAGGATGGTCAGGGAACCCTTCTCAAACGATATGACACATTGCAATGACTCTTGAAGAAAAAGTAAGATCTATCCAAAAGAAGTAAGGGGAGGCAAGAAAGAGTGTTCCAGAGAGAAAGTATATGAAAGTGTTCCAGAGAGGTCTCCATGACATCAATCTTAGAAAATCTTATATAGAAGCACAAACAAAAATAAAAAATACTCAGCCTATCTTAATATACATCCTCAGCCTGTTATCTGTTGGAAAATCAAAATCCACTGCCGCTGAGTCAATTCTGACTCATAGCCACCCTATAGGTCAGGGTAGTACTGCCCCAAAGGATTTCCAAGGCTTTATGTAAATCCTTATGGAAGCAGACTGCCTCATCTTTCTCCTGTGGAACAGCCTTTCGGTTAACAGCTGAATAATTTAACCACTGCACCATCAGAGCTCCTTCCTCTTGGGAAAGTA
>NW_006921768.1:5186887-5193046 GCF_000298275.1 Orycteropus afer afer
TTCTGTGTGTAGATTTTGTATCATTTCTAATTTTTCATTTATTTTGTCATTTTGTTCTTGTATTGTCTTTCAAAATTGTTCTAGGGTTTTCTCTGTATTTTCCTTGATCTGTCTCTCAATTTGTTGAAGACACCTAAATATAATTCTTTTGAATTCCTTATCAGGGAGTTCTACTGCTGCCTTTTCCTCAAGGATGTGTTTTGGGTCTGTATCCTGGCCCCTTGTTTCTCTTGCTTTATCTTGCTTCTTTGTGTGGACTGTGATGCTCTGTTGTCTCTGAGGCATTGTGACATTTTTGTGTTTATATTTAATTGGTGATTGTATGTTAGAGTGACTTGCCCATGATTTTTGTTTTCTTTGTTTTGTTCATATATTATCTATGCAAGCAGGGTACTGTGCTGTGCTTCTCTATTTGCTAGTGGGCAACACTTATATACTCACCACCTGTCTCCTTTCCTGTTGTCAGCCTCTCATATGTCCCTGCTGACCTTGCCAAATAGAGCCTATTCTTAGATCCCTGGAATTCAAATGAGGTTGCTGTCACTTTAAAATCCAAAATGGCTGCACCCTTGATCACTTTAAATATCCAAAATGGCTGCCATGTGTAAACAATCAAAATGGCTGTGCCCTCCAGACATCTGAAAGTCCACAGCTCAGGTTGTCTCCCACCTTGCTGTTTCCCTTCTTAGTCATAGGCCACCAGTGCAATCATCCTTGCAGCCCTTGGTGACCAGGGCTGATCATTGTTAGGTCAATTCTCAGGTCCCAACACCACCTGGAACTATTCAGGCTGTTGGTCCAGTCAGGATAGCTGGCAGTCTGCAGCTCTGACCATCTCTGTACTCACTGTTTTTGTTCAGGTTTTTCCACTATTTGGTGCCTAATCCACTTCTGTATAGTTCCTTTCAAAGCTCAGGGCTCTAGAGTTATCTTCTGTATCTCTGTCAATTGGTTTTTCTTTTCTTTGTTGAAGAGGGTCTGTGTCGCTTGTCTGTCTACTCCTCCATCTTATTGGAAGTCAAATTGTTCTTTTCTACCTATCATCTGTTTACTCTCTTGAAAGAAGCTCAGCATTCTTGACCAATTTTTTTTCCACAGTGTCAAAAATAATTTTTTAAAAATAGGCTTTTCCATGGAACCATCCAAATAGCTTGTTGCAATTTGAAATATTGCCAGCATCTCCTTTGTATGCATAAACTTAACCTATCTGAAAAACAGTCAAGGATCTAGAGAAAGAATTTAGTTGCTAAGTTAGAAAATACTAAATGAATAAGGTAAAGGAATGTTGTACACATTATAATACATGAAGCTTTTAGCCTAAAAGTACTTAAAAAAAAAAAAAGAATTGGTGATATATGAGAATTATAAGTTCACTGATATTTTTGTTTCCAATCTGCTATTTCCTATGAAATTATAAAGTCAATTTTTTTTCCTATAAGATTACCTAATTTTTTTTTTCACTTCACTGGGTGCTTTTCTTTTATCGAATCAAATCAACATATATGTGAACAGTTTCTATGTGTCTGAGTTCATAGTATTGCATATTATGCCTGTCAATGAGTTCTCCATTCTGAAAGCAATATAAACATTTTATTTTATTCTTTAAGGGGCATCAAGGGGGATTTTAAAAGGCGGTTGGCTCAAGAGAGATCAAGATATTCTTTAATATTTCACTCTCAATGAGGAGTGATTATCAAGTAGAATGGCTTTCTCTTTTTTCAAGTCACATTCATGTGGAAGGACTGTATATTTATATACATGAGATTACAAAAAATGGAACCACTAACATGTAATATAAAAGGCATTGCCAGGTCTGTCCAAATATCCTCATTAGATTTGTTCCTGCAATTGCAAATGTTGTTGTTGTTGTTATTTGCCGTCGAGTCGGCCCCGACTCATAGCGACCCCTCCTTGGGTTTCCGAGGCAGTATCACTACGGAAGTAGGATGACCCAACCTTCCTTCCGAGGAGTGGCTGGTGGGTTTGAACCGCCAGCCTTCTGGTTAGCAGTCAAGTACCTTAGGCACTATGCTACCAGAGCTCCCAATTGCAAATAGGACTCAGGAAAGAATGCATAGGATTGAAAGGCCTTAGTTTCTGATACATGAAGAGTTTCAGGCTATAAATTTTAATGCTGTGTCCGAAGGCAGAGGGTATTTATATATAAAAAAAGAAAACACCTGAAAAAATGGTTCAAATCCAGAGACACTAAAAAGGATATTAAATATTCCAGAGAAAATGATCAATAATGAGGCTGTTAAACACACTGAAAGACACCCTGCCTTGAAGCCTTAGGGAAGAAATTGAAACCATATCTAAAATCCACAGAAAAAAAAGTTAGCTAGGAAAAGCACCTGGTCTCAACAATGCTCTGGCTGAGCTCATAAAAGCCACCGGCAATTATGTAGCTAGTACTCCGTAAAATTTGTCAGTGCACATGGAAAAAAACAGGAAGAGCCAGAAGCCTGGTACAAATCAAATGGCATAAAGATGGCTAAATAAGGGAGAACAGAGAGCAAGAAAAGACCACAGATCAGGCCCAGAAAATTCCCTGTTTCCCATCTACCCAGCCACATGCCTCAAGTGCTCCAATAAACTACTTTATACACAAAGTATACAGAACAGTACAGAGAAGCAAGAAGAGACGTTGTGACAAATTTTGAGAAAGAAAGCTCACTAATTAACTGCAGCAATGGAGGTGGAACCATCCAGAATCTTGGTTACATTTGCATGATTGCATTTCAATTTCTCCAATAAGAGGACAATTTCACAATTAAGCAATGGTCCTGAGACTACATCATTTAGCTCATTGTTCTCTCAGTGGAGTCATCACAAAAGCCATTGGTCATATAATGTACAGTGAGAATTAAGACTGACTTCATGAGGATTATATATCACTATCATATAAGAAGATAGTGATGATCATCCCATATGATAGTGGCAGGCAGGTGTTGGAGTGGCAGGGGAAGTCTGGGTAAGCAAGCTGGGCATGGCAGGTGGGTTTTGGAGCAGTGGGGGCAGGCCTGGAGCAGCTGAGGGAGACCAGTAGTGAGTGGAGCAGTTTGGAACAGTTAAGGGAGACAAACTTGTCCATCAGTTTGCTGTACTGTGGTGGCTTGTGTGTTTCTGTGAGGCTGGAGGCTATGCCACTGGTGTTTCAAATGCCAGCAGGGTTACCTAAGTTGGACAGGTTTCAGTGGAGCTTCCAGACTAAGACAGGCTTGAAAGAAGGAAAAAGCCAAATTCTCAAACAATCGGTCAGTGAAAACCTTATGAATAGCAGTAAAACACTGTCTGATATATTACTGCAAACCTTTATGAATACCCCTGAAACATAGTCTGATATAGTGCCAGAAGATGAGCCCCTCATGTCAGAAAGAACTCAAAATACAATTGGAGAAGTGCTGCTTCTTCAGAGGAAAGCCAACCTTAATGCTATGGATAGAGTAAAGCTTTCAGGACCTCCATTTGCTGATGTGGCATGTCTCAAGATGAGAAGAAAGAACTGCAAACATCCATTAATAATTGGAACATGGAATATACAAAGTATGAACCTAGGAAAATTGGAAGTTGTAAAAAATGAAATGGAATGCATAAAGATTGATATCCTAGGCATTAGTGAGCTGAATCGACTGGTTTTGGCCATTTTTAATCAGAAAACTATATGATCTACTATACCATAAAGGACAAATTGAAGAGGAATGGTGTGTCATTCATCATGACAATGAATTTATGAGGATCTATCCTGAAGCACAATGTTGTCAGTGATATGATAATATCCACAACCCTACAAGGAAGACCAGTTAATACTACTATTATTCAAATTTACATATCAACCACCAAAGCCAAAGTGAGGAAATGGAAGATTTTTACCATCTTCTGTGGTCTGAAATTCGCTGAACATGCAATCAAGATGTGCTGCTTATCACTGGTGACTGGAATGCAAAACTTGGAAACAAAGAAGAATCACCAATAGTCAGAAAATATGGCATTGGTGATAGAAATAACACTGGAGATCACATGATAGAATTTTGCAATTCAATGTAGCATAATGCCTACGGCATTTGACTGCTAACCAGAAAGCTGGCGGTTCAAACCCACCAGCAACTCCTCAGAAGGAAGGTTGGGCAATCTACTTCTGTAGTGATACTACAGAAGATACTGTACTACAGATTGGAAACCCAAGGAGAGGTCCCTGTGAGTCGGTTATGACTCGATGGCACATAACAACTACAACATTCATTGCAAATACCTTTTTTCAACAAGACAAATGGTAGCTATACATGTAGACTTCACCAGATGGAGTATACATGAATCAGATTGACTACATCTGTGACAAGAGGTGATGGAGAAGCTCAAAATCTTCAGCCAAAACAAGGCCAGGAGCTGTTTGTGGAACAAACTATCAGCTGCTCATATGCAAGTTCAAGTTGAAGCTGAAGACAATTAAAATAAGACCACAAGAGCCAAAATATGACCTTGATTATATCCCTCCTGAATTTAGAGACCATGTAAGGAATAGATTTGTTGCATTGAACACCAATGACCAAAAACCAGAGGAATTGTGGGATGACATCAAGAACATCATCCATAAAGAGATAAAAGGGTCATTATAAAGACAAGAAAGCAATAAAAGACCAAGAAGGATGTCAGAAGAAACTTTGAAACTTGTCCTTGAATGGAAAGTAGCTAAAGCAAATGGAGGAAATGGCAAGATAAAAGAGCTGAACAGAAGATTTCAAAGAGTAGCTTGAGAAGACAAAGTCAATTATTATCATGAAATGTGCAAAGATCTGGAGTTATAAAACCAAAAGAAAAGAATATGCTTGGCATTTCTCAAGCTGAAAGAACTTAGGAAAAAATTTAAGCCTCGATTTGCAATATTGAAAGATTCTCTGGGCAATGCAGGAAACATCAAGAGAAGATAGATGAAATATACAGAGTTACTATACCAAAAATAATTAGCTGATGTTCATCCATTTCAGGAGGTGACATGGAATCAAGGACCACCAGCACTGAAGGAAGAAGACAAAGCTGCACTGAAGGAATTGCTGAAAAACAAGCCTTCAGGAACTGACAGAATAGCCATTGAGATGTTTCATCAAATTGATGCTGTCCTGGAGGTACTCACTCAGTTATGCCAAGAGAATTGAAAGATAGCTACCTGGACAACTAACTGGAAGAGATACATATTTGTACCCATTCTAAAGAAAGGTGATCCCACAGAATGTGGAAATTTTTGAACAATATCATTAATATCACATGCAAGTAAAATCTTCTTGAAGATAATTCAAAAACAGTTACAGCAGTGTACCGACAGAGAACTTCCAGAACTGCAAGCTGGATTCAGAAGAGTCTGTGGAATATCATTGCTGAGGGAGTTCACTTATTCAATCTGTATGCTGAGCAAATAATCTGAGAAGCTGGACTATATGAAGAAGAATGTGGCATCAAGATTGGAGGAAGAATCATTAACAACCTGCGATACACTGATGACACAACTTTGCTTGCTGAAAGTGAGGATGACTTGAAGAACTTACTGATGAAGATTGAAGAATAGAGTCTGCAGTATGGATTACATCTCAATATAAAGAAAACAAAAATCCTCACAACTGGACCAATAAGCAGCATCATGATAAATGGTTGAAGTTGTCAACCATGGTTGAAGATTGAAGTTGTCAAAGACTTCACATTGGTTGATTCTACAATTGATGCCAATGAAAGCAGCAGTCAGGACATCAGATGACATATGCTGTTGTTGTTGTTAGGTGCCGTCAAGTCGTTTCTGACTCATAGAGACCCCATGCACAGCAGAATGAAACACTGCCCAATCCTACACCAGCTCCATGATCCCTCCTATACTTGAGCCCATCATCGCAGCCACCGTGTCAATCCATCTCACTGAAGGCCTCCCCCTCTTTTATTGACCTTCCACCCTACCAAGTATGACATCCTTCTCTAGGGAATGGTCCCTTCATGACAACATGACCAAAATAGGTGAGACGAAGTCTGGCCATTCTCGCTTCCAAGGAGCATTTTGGGTGCACTTCCTCCAGGACAGATCTGTTAGTTCTTTTAGCAGTCCAGGGTACTTTCAGCATTCTTCGCCAGCACCACAACTCAAAAGCATCAACTCTTCTTCGGTCTTCCTTATTCATT
>NW_006921768.1:5193411-5196291 GCF_000298275.1 Orycteropus afer afer
TATAGTCCAGCTTCTTGGATTATTTGCTCAGCATATAGATTGAATAAGTATGGGGAAAAGATACAACCCTGACACACTCCCTTCCTGATTTTAAACCATGTACTGTCCCCTTGTTCCATTCGAAAAACAGCCTCCTGGTCAAGGTACAGGTTCCTCATGAGATGATGTATAGCACAGGGCAAATCAGCTGCTAAATACCTCCTTCAAGTGCTGAAGAGCAAAGATGTTTCCTTGAGGACTATGTTGTGCCTAACAAAAGCCATGGTATTTTTAATTGCCTCATGTGCATGTGAGAGCTGGACAATGAATAAGGAAGACTGAAGAAGAATTGATGCTTTTGAGTTGAGGTGTTGTTGAAGAATGCTGAAAGTACTCTGGACTGCTAAAAGAACTAACAGGTCTTTCCTGGAGGAAGTGTAGCTGGAATACTCCTTGGAAGTGAGAATGGCCAGACTTCATCTCACATATTTTGGTCATGTTGTCAGAAGGGACCATTCACTGGAGAAGGATTTCATACTTGGTAAGGTAGAGGGTCTATTAAAGAGGAGAAGGCCCTCAATAAGATGGATTGACACAGTGGCAGTGGTGATGGGCTCAAGTATAGCAAGGATCATGGAGCCGGTTCAGGACCAGGTGGTGTTTTGTTCTGCTGTTCATAGGGTCTCTATGAGTTGGAGACAACTTGACGGCACCTAACAACAACACGTTATTGCTGATGTCAGATGGATCTTGGCAGAAAGCAAAGAATACCAGAAAGATGTTTAGTTGTGTTTTATTGACTATGAAAAAGCATTTGTGTGAATCCTAACAACTTATGGATAACATTGAGAAGAACAGAAATTCCATAACACTTAATTGTCCTCATGAAGAACCTGTACATAGATTAGGAGGCTGTCAATTGAACAGAACCGGGGACATTGCATGGTTTAAAATCAAGAAGGGGGTGTGTCAAGGTTGTATCTTTTCACCATAGTTATTCAATCTGTATGCTGCGCAAATGATCCAAGAAGTTGGACTATATGAAGAAGAGCACACCATCATGGCTAAAGGAAGCCTCATTAACAACCTGAGACAAGCACATAACAAAAATTCGTTTGCTGAAAGTGGGGATGACTTAAAGCATTTACTGATGAAGATTGAAGACTACAGTCAGCAATACGGATTAAAAACAAAACCAAACTCACTGCCGTCGAGTCAGATCTAACTCATAGTTACCTCTCCTTGGGTTTCTGAGGCAGTATCACTACAGAAGTAGATTGTCCAACCTTCCTTCTCAGGAGTAGCTGGTGGGTTTGAATCACTAGCGTTCTGGTTAGCAGTCAAATGCCTTAGGCATTATGCCACCAGAGTACCTGCAATGTGGATTACACCTCAAATAAAGAAAAAAAACTCCTCAAAAGTGAACCAATAAGCAACATTATGATAAATGAAGAAAAGATTGAAGTTGTAAAGGACTTCATTAGTTGGTTCAACAATCATCACCAATGGAAGCAGCAGTCAAGACATCAGAAGATGCATTTCACTGGGCAAATCTGCTGCAAAAAACTTCTTTCAAGTGCTGAAGAGCAAAGATGTCTCTTTGAAGACTAAGGTGCACTTAACCAAGCCATAATATTTTCAATTGCCTGATAAGCATGTGAGGAACTCTGGTAGCATAGTGCCTAAGGCATTTGATTGCTAACCAGAAGGCTGGTGGTTCAAACTCACCAGCCACTCCTTGGAAGAAAGGTTGGGCAATCTATTTCTGTAGTGATATTGCCTTGGAAACCCGAGAAGGGGTTGCCATGAGTTGGGTTCAACTCGATGGCAGTGAATTTTTTTTTTTTGTTTGTTTGTTTGATATGTGTGTGAGAGTTGGGCAATGAATAAGGAAGACCAAAGAATTGATGCTTTTCGGTTGTGGTATTGGCAAAAAATACTGAAAGTACCGTAGACTACTGAAAGGACTAACAGATCTGTCCTGGAAGAACTGCAGTGGGACTGCTCCTTGGAAGTGAGAATAGCCAGATTTCATCTCATCTACTTTTGTTATGTTGTCAGAAGGGACCATTCTCTGGAGAAGGATATCATGCTTGGTCAAGTGGAGGGTTAACAAAAAAGGGGAAAGACCTCAACAAGAGGGAATGACATAGTGGTTTACACAATGGGCTCAGGTATAGCAAAAATCACGAGGCTGGCACAGGATTGGGCAGTGTTTCGTTCTGTTGTACGTAAGGTCACTAAGAGTAGGAGACTACTTGACGGCACCTAAGAACAACCACAGTCATACGGGTAGAGGAACTCCAGTGGTGCAGTGGTTAAGGCATTTGGCTGCTAACTGTAAGACTGGAGATTTGAACCCACCAGCAGTTCTGTGGAAGCAAGATGAGGCAGTATGCTTCTGTAAAGATTCATAGCCTTGGCAAACATATGGGGCAGTTCTACCTTGTTTTATAGGGTCACTATGAGTCAGAATGGATTCAATGGCAGTGGGTTTGATTTTTGGTTTTATCATATGGGAGAGGTCTCTTGGTGGTACACAAGGTTAATGTGCTTGGCTGTTAACCAAGAGGTTAGAAGCTCGAGTTCACACAGAGACTGTTCAGAAGAAAGGCCTGATAATCTACTTCCAAAATATCAGCCACTGGAAACCCTATAGAGCACAGTTCTACTCTTGACACAAGTGGGGTCACCATGGGTCAAACTGGTTTTGTCACATGGGAATCCATTCACAAGAGGGTTGTTGTTGTTATGTGCTGTCGAGTCGCCCTGAATCACAGCGACCCCTCCTTGGGTTGCCAAGGCAGTATCACTACAGAAGTAGATTGCCCCACCTTCCTTCTGAGGAGTGGCTGGTGGGTTTGAACTGCCAGCCTTCTGGTTAGCAGTCAAGTGCCTTAG
>NW_006921768.1:5196643-5198633 GCF_000298275.1 Orycteropus afer afer
TTGCCCAACCTTCCTTCCAAGGAGTGGCTGGTGGGTTTGAACCGCCAGCCTTCTGGTTAGCAGTCAAGTGCTTTAGCCACTATGCTACCAGAGAAGTCCAAAATTAGAGCACCAGCTATTGAGAAAGGCTTTCATTCTCTGTCATCTCTCAGGAGAAAATCTTTGTCTCTTCAGATTCTATTTCTTGGCTTCTTGGCAATATTCATGTGAAGTGGCATCTATCTTCCCAATCTGCCTTTCAAATGGCATGAATGAAAATGATTGTCCAGAGCCTTGTTCCTCTAAATTTGGATCAGCAGCATGGTCATCACCTGAGAGTTTGTTAGAAAGGCCACAGATATGCTGGATCAGAATGTTGATTTTAACATTAAGATTTGAGAAACATTGGTCTAGAGTGCTATGTTGAGGCAGTTTCCAAGACTGCATGAGGCTCAATGAAGATAGTACTGTGTTTGATTTGGGATTTCTGCTGTCGACATGGGAGAGAGAAACAGTAAAAGGCAAAAGGGCTTGTGGAAATGTCTGGGGACTTCTTGGCTTCTCAGTTTCTTCCTTCTGGTTGGCCTTATTCTGACCTACATGATCTCCCTCACTGGTTGCTGTTGAGATTGAAATGGAGGTAAACACCAGATCCAAGGCAGTGAATCTCTGGTCAGCTGGCAATACATGATGAACAATACTTAACAAAGATAATGCAGATTAGCTGGGAATTTGAGCCAGAAACATTTGATGACAGTCAAGCAAATGGTGATAATAACCAAGGAAGAAAGTGAGAGAACGACTTGTGTCAATGGCATACCATGGGGGTAGGGATCCATGAGGGAATTTCAGCCTCTATTAGATCAGGTTTACTCTGCTTTTATTGTTTGTTTGTTTTTCTTTTTGGAAGAATTAATTTCCTCCCTCTTGCTGAGACTTAGCTATATGATTCTAGTCAGTATTGTCCCTATTTCTGCATGCATTTCTAGAGGCTCTTAACTGGGTTTCCTGCTATTGATCTTGCCCCCAGAGAGCATGCAGAGAGATTCTTTCAAAAGCAAGTCAAATAACATCTATCTGTTAAAACATTCTAACGTCTTTACATAGAATTAAATAAAAATAAGAAACAGCTCTGATTTCATTTTCTAATAGTCTTTCTCTCGTTGGCTTCAGGTTTTGCGGTTCCTCACTTAGTTCCCTTGCTTTGCTCTCCCCTCTGCCTAAAACACTTCCCCCAGAATTTCCTGTCTCTGCCCTTCCCCTCCTTCAGTTTTTCCCTCTGATATAACCATCTTACCGAGGCCTTCTCAGACCTATTGAAAAGGGCATTCCCATCCCACCTCATAACACTTATGGCCCCATCGCCTTTCCAATCTGACACTATAAAGTACTTATTATTATTTTTTTATATGACATTATAATTTTAATTATTTACATTTTAGATTGTCTAATTCCAGGAGTCCAGAGAGTTTTTGTCTGTTTTGTTTACTGCTATGGTCTCCTCGGAAGGAAGGTTGGGCAATCCTACTTCCGTAGTGATACTGCCTCGGAAACCCAAGGAGGGGTCGCTACGAGTCGGGGCTGACTTGACGGCACATAACAACAGCAACAACAACATAGTCTAGCACCTAGAATAAAGCCTGGCACTCACAGAGTAGATAACTGTTATAGATTGAATTGTGCCTCCCAAAAATGTGTTGTAAATCCTAACCCGTATACCAATGGTTATAATCCCATTTGTGAATGGGTTTTCTCTATTATGTTAATGATATAGTATTAGTGTAGGGTATGTATTAAGTCAATCTATTTTGAGATATAAAAATAATAAAAAGGAGTTCCCGCAAGATGGTGGACTAGGCAGAAGGACTGCACAGACCCTCTTCAACAAAGAAAAAGGAAACCAATTAACACAGACACAGAAGATAATCTTGGACCCCTTAGCCTTGAAGGGAAGGATACAGAAGTGGACTAAACTCCAACTAGCAGAAGAATTTGTGTGAAAATACCAAAA
>NW_006921768.1:5207144-5225419 GCF_000298275.1 Orycteropus afer afer
CATAGCGACCCCTCCTTGGGTTTCCGAGAGGTATCTCTATGAAAGTAGGTTGCTCAACTTTCTTTCCAAAGAGTGGCTGGTGTTTTTGAACCTCCAGCCTTTTGGTTAGCAGTCAAATGCCTTAGGCATTACGCCGCCAGAGCTCCCAACTTGCTGACAAGTCAGCTCCAACTCTTAGTGATCTTATATGTAAAAGAACAAACTGTTGTCCAGTTCTGCAACATTTTCATGATCCAGTCCATTGTTAGGGCCACTGTATATTATGTGTTCCTACCAACATGGAGGGCTCATCTTCCAGCACTCTATCAGACAATATTGTATTGCGATACATAGGATTTTAATCGGCTTCTTTTTGGAAGCAGATTGGCAAGGCTTTCTTACCAGTTTGTCTTATTCTGGAAGCACTGCTGAAACCTGTCCACCATGGATGACCCTGCTGGTATTTAAAATTGGTGGCATTGCTTCTAGCATCCTCGCAGCATACAAGTCACCACAGTACTAAAAACTGACAGGTGGTAGTATTGATCATTAAAAATGTAAATGTGATATTGTCATTTTCCAGAAACTTGCCGTTGTATTTAGCATAAAATAAACCCCAAAAACAAACTCACTGCCTTCAAGTTGGTTCTGACTCACAGCAATCCCTCCTAGGTTTCTGAGGCTGTGCTTCTGAGAAGCGGCTGGTAGGTTTGAACTTCCAGTCTTCTGGTTACCAGAGCTCTTCTTTGAAATGGTGATATTTGAGTTAAGACCTAAGGAATGAGTAGACATTAAGAGGCAAAGAGTATGTTTATTTTTATTAACATATTATATTATTATATTATATTAGCATAAAATAACCAATCCCTATTCTCTGCTTAATATGCACATTGCTCTATGTTCTTTCTACCTAAGGCTGGGTTCTTCTGTTGCCTGGGTGCTCCTGCCTTTCTCTTTGCCTCTCACTGTCTACTCATTCTTCAGGTCTTAACTCGAATATCACCATTTCAATGAAGCCTCCCCTCATCATCCCAATTTGAATTCAGTTCTTCATTTAGCACTTTTTCAAGCCCTCTACATTTCCTTCCCTATTGTTCTGATTTACGTGTTTATTTTTGTGTTTATTTAACATCTGTCTTAAATAATCAGACATTAATGCCTGTCTTCTGCACCAAATTTTATGCTGCATGTCCTTGGGGCTGTACCTACTTTGCCCACTTCTTGATCCTTAGTGCCAAATATAGAGCCTAACACAATATATTGATTGGATGAAATTAATTAATCTCCTCTTGTTGGCATATAAGTTGTTTCAACTTTACACAATTATAATTAATGCTATCATAAGCAACTCTGCCCCAAAATCTTTCCCCCATATTTAATATCTTGTTGTAAAGATGAATTTCAAAGAGGGGAATTTATAGACTGAAAGACATTAATCTTTTGGAAATCTTTATTTTTTTTTTTTCCTTTGTGTTCAGTACATTTTTGTTAAGTGAGTGAAAAAACAGATGGTTGGTTAACCTGACTGAAAGTAGAGTTGGATGAGGAATGTAATGGTGGATGAGATTAGAAAGGTTAGGATAGGAGTGGATTTTGGAGCGCCTTGAGTAATGCTAACCAAAAGGCTAGTGGTTCAAACCCACCAGCCACTCCTCGGAAGGAAGATTGGGCAATCTACTTCCATAGTGATATTGCCTCAGAATCCCAAGAAGGGGTCGTTGTGAGTTAGATCCAACTTGATCGCAATGAGTTTGGTTTGGTTTGGTGAGTAATTGAAGAAAGCCATGCTAAAGAATATCTTTACTTTTTTTTTTTTTTTTTTTACTAGATTTTTCTATGTAGGTCTGTTGTCATTGATCACTCCTCATAATGTGGGAGATTTTCCCACACTGTGTTTTTGGAAACACTGCCTGTAATCATTTGTGGGGGAAAAAAAAAGACTTTTTCTTATGCAAAAAATAAATAGTACTACATTTTAAATTTAATTTGCATCTCTTTCATTGCTTGTGAAGCTGGACATTTATTTTCTATTTTAATTGGCCCATTCTTTATATAGGGGTTGTTTTTCTTTTCCTTGTTGATTTGTAAGTGCTTTTTATATGTGCTTGAAGTGCCTGTAAAGATATAGGATTTGTGAAGACCTTGGTAGCTCCATTGAAAACAGCAACAACATAACATTCATGATGTAAGATTACATTTTTCAGGGTTCACTTATTACTGGGTTATTACTGTACCATGGCATGATGTTGATGTGGCTATTACTGAAAACCTCTTGGTTCAAAATATTGTTGTTGTTGTTTGCCATCATCCCTGACTCATATATAGCGACCCTCCTTGGGTTTCTGAGGCAGTATCACTACGGAAGTAGGATTGCCCAACCTTCCTTCCGAGGAGTGGCTGGTGGGTTTGAACCGCCAGCCTTCTGGTGAACAGTCAAGTGCCTTAGGCACTATGCTACCAGAGCTCCCGGTTCAAAATATAGCATTTTAAAAATCTATTCTGAATTTCTGAAAAGCTTGATGACAAAATTACAAATTAATTAGTATATTAAAAAAATTAAAGGAACTAGCATTTTATGTATTTTGAGAAAATGTAGCTGTTAGATTTCCACATAATTAGAACAAAGAGAGACTGTGATATTTCAGAAATCATATTCATGAATAAACAGAAATTAATTTAAATTTGCATACCAAGTCTTAAGTAGGATACACACTATATTGTATTATTTTATTAATTTCTTTAGCAAATCCTTTCATAGATGCTTCAAAGATAAACTTTAGAATTTAGACAGAATCTTGGATTAAGAGATGGGGAGGATTAAGAGAGATTATTTTTTGCCTTCCCAGTGGAGTGTACTTTGAAATTTAAATTGCTACAGGAAAAAAAAGTTAGGAACAATGCAATTATCTTTAAAAAATGCTTAATCAATGGCAATGTGCTGTTGTTGTTAGGTGCTATCGGTTGGCCCCAAATTACAGCTACCCTACGTACAACAGAAGGAAACACTGCCTGGTCCTGCACCATCCTGCTGTTGCCACGTTTGAGCCCATTGTGGCAGTCACTGTGTCAATCCATCTCATTGAGGGTCTTCCCCTTTGTTACTGACTCTCCACTTCACCCAACATGATATCCTTCTCCAAGGAATGGTCCCTTCTAATAACATGACCAAAGTATGAGAGACAAAATCCAGCCATTCTAGATCCCAGGGAACATTTCACCTGCACTTCCTCCAAGACGGTTTTGTTCGTTCTTCTAGCAGTCCATGGTATCTTCAATATTCTTTGCCAACACCACAATTCACCAATTTTTCTGTGGTCCTCCTTCTTCACTGTCCAGCTCTCACATGCATATGAAGCTATTGAAAACACCATGGCTTGAGTCAGGCACACCTCAGTCTTCAAAGTGTCATATTTGCTCTTAAACACTTTAAAGAGGTCCTTTGCAACAAATGTGTCCAATACAAAATCATGTGATTTCTTGATTCCTGCTTCCATGGGTGTTGATTGCAGATCCAAGTACAATGAAATTTTTGACAATTTCAATCTTTTCTCCATTTATCAAGATTTTGCTGATTGGTGCACTGGTGAGGATTTCTAAGTTCTGTATGTTGAGATGTAATCTGTACAAAGGATATGTTGTTGTTGTTGTTGTGTGCCGTCGAGTCGGCCCCGACTCCTAGCGACCCCTCCTTGGGTTTCCGAGGCAGTATCACTACGGAAGTAGGATTGCCCAACCTTCCTTCTGAGGAGTGGCTGGTGGGTTTGAACCACCAGCCTTCTGGTTAGCAGTCAAGCTCTTTAGCCACTATGCTACCAGAGCTCCCTCAAAGGATTTGATTTTCCTCAGTAAATGCTTCAAGTCTTCATTTTTCAGGAAGCAAGGTTGTGTCATCTGCATATTTCAGGTTGTGAATGAGTCTTCCTCCAATCCTGATGCCACAATCTTTTTGTATAATCTAGCTTCTCTCATTATTTGCTCAGTATACAGATTAAATAAGTATGGTGAAAGGATACAATATTGAGGCACACATTTCTTGATTTTAAACCATGCAGTATTCCCTTGACTGCCTCTTGATCTGTGTACAGGTTTCTTATGAGCACAATTAAGTGTTCTGGAATTCCCATTCTTCATAATGTTATCCATAACTTGTCACAACCCACACAGTCCAATGCCTTTGCATAGCCAATAAAACACAAGTAAACATCTTTCTGGTATTCTTTGCTTTCACCCAAGATCTAAGTGGCATCAGCAATGATATCCCTGGTTCTATGTCCTCTTCTGAATCTGGCTTGGATTTCTGGCAGTTCCTTATGGATGTGTTACTGCACTGTTTTTGAATTATCGTCAGCAAAATTTTACTTGCATGTGATGATAATGATATTGTTCAATAATTTCCACATTCTGTTGGATTACCTTTCTTTGGAATGAGCACAGATATCATTCTCTTCCACTCAGTTGGCCAGGTAGCTGTCTTCTGAATTTCTTGGCATATATGAGTGGGCACATCTAGTTGTGTCATTTGGTGAAACATTTCACTGAGTACTACATCAATTCCTGCTAGAATGACTGTATAAAAAAGCATCATAGATTTATATCCATTAAGTTTTAATATTTAAAAAATAACTAGAAAATTAGTCAGTTTGCCCTGTGAGACAAGATGTAGGTAAAACAGCAAAGAAGAAACAAAACAAAACAAACCAGTTGCCACTGATCAATTCTGACCCATGGTGACCTTAGTTTTCAGAGTAGAAGTGTGTCCTGTAGCTTTCTCAGTGGCTGATTCTTTAGAAGTTTATAACCAACACTGTCTTCTTAAGTGCATCTGGAGGATTCAAACTGCCAACCTTTTGGTTAACAGTCAAGTGCTTAACCATTTATACCACCCAGGTACACCAAGGATCAAAGAAGTGGTACATTATCAAAGATTTAATGATTTGCAGGATATGAAATAAAACATGGAGCCCTAGGCATTTGACTGCTAACCAGAGTGCTGGAAGTTCAAACCCAGCAGCCACTACTCAGAAGGAAGCTTGGGTGAGCTACATCCGCAGTGATACCATCTCAGAAACCCAAGGAGGGGTCACTATGAGTTGGGTCTGACTCAATGGCAGTGAGTTTTTTTTTGGTTTAGTGAAGCAGAAAGGAGGTCTGATAGTGTTAAGGCATTTGGTTGTTAACCAAAATGTTGGTAGTTTGAACCCACCTGCTGCTCCATGGAAGAAAGTCTGCTACCATAAAGATTTACAACCTTGGAAACCCAATGGCGGTTGTTATGAGTTAGAAGCAACTCTATGGCAGTGAATTTAGTTTTTGGTTTGGAGTGAAGCAAACAGTTAAGCACTTGGCTGCTAATCAAAAGGTTGGCACTTTGAACCCACTCAGTGATTCTGTGGGTGAAAGACCTGGCAATCTACTTCTGTAAAGACTGCAGCCAAGAAAACTCCATAGGGGTAGTCCTAGTCTGTTACGTGGGGTCGCAATGAATCAGAATTGACTTCATGGCACCTAACAACACAGCAAAAGAAATGCAGGAAAAAATATGTTTCTTATCATTGAATAAGGTCATTTTTAGAATTCTTTTTGTAGGAGAAAACATTTATCTACCTCAAAACACTTAGAGGCTTCCATCATGTAAAGATTTAAGTTGAATTCTGTTTGCCAAATGATGTTTCTTAATGAAAAAATTGATGGGGCAGTGGTTAAAGCATTTGGCTGCTACCCAAATCCCAAATGTTGGCAGTCTGAACACACTAGCCACTCTGAGAGAAAGATGAGGCAGTCTGCTTCCATGAAGATTTACAGCCTTGGAAACCCAATGGGGCAGTTCTACTCTGCCCTATAGCATCGCTAAGGAATAGACTTAATGCAAAGTTTTTTTTTGTTTCATTTTGTTTTTACTTATGTTTTTGCAGGAGCCTTGATGGCACAGTGGTTAAATGCTTTGCTACTAACCCAAAGGTCAGTGATTCAAACCCACTAGTGTCTCCATGAGAAACAGATGCAGAAGAAGATGTGGCAGTCTGTTTCTGTAAAGTGGATAGCTTTGGAAACCCTGTAGGGAAGTTTTACTCTGTCCTGAAGTATCTCTACTTGATTGGCTTGATGGTAACTTTTTTTTCTCTTTTACTTATGCCATCCCCTCAAATTTTAACAAAATCATCTGTTTACATAACCGATAGTTGAGTGTGGTTAGCACATAAAATGTTTACCTGTTAATTCTGGCAGATATGCTGTTTTTGCTCTCAATGTAGTAGGAGAAATAGCCATGAGTACTTTTTGTTTAGATGACCTGGGTTTTAATCCTGGTTCATAGAAGGGGAATTCTCAGATCCCTTAAACAAATTATTTACCTTCCTCACTACCCTTGTTATACGATACTTTCATCCTAATAATGAGGACCAATATCTATGAAGAAATCCATTCTCTCTTTGTATAGAAATCATAAACATAGTGGGCCATAAATTCTCACTCATTGACTATCTTTTAGCCTCTTATTACTATGTAGGAAAAAAAAAAATCTAATCCTTACTTCTGAAGAGATTTGACTTGTCCTTCTGAGTCTTTCCTTGGAAGCATTTCTTTAGCTATCTTCCTGATTTTTAGATTTCCCTTACTTTTCCTCTCATTGCCTGAATGAATGCTAAATGATCTCTAAGTCTCTCAAGGTAGTATTCACTCCTTTGAAAAATGATCAGCCCATTATTTCATCATTCTGAAGTTCATATTGTACTTTTAATACAATGTAAGATCATACATCACAACTTGTCTGTCAGTTGGTTGTACTGTGGTGGCTTGTGTGTTACCATTGTGCTGTAAACCAAGCTAATGGAATTTCAAATGCCAGCAGGGTCATCCATGTTGGACAGGTTTCAGCAGAGTTTCTAAATTAAGTAAAAGATATGAACGGAAGATTTCCAAAGGCAGCTCAAGAGGAAAAAGTGAATTATTATAATGAAATGTCCAAAGACTTGGAGATGGAAAATCAAAGCCAAAGAACATGCTTAGCCTTTCTCAAGCTTAAAGAACTGATGAAAAATTTCAAGCCTTGAGTTGTAATATTGAAGGATTCTGTGGAAAAAATATTGATTTATGTAAAAAGTATTAAAAAAGATGGAGAAATACACAGTCACTGTACCAAGAATTCATTGATGTTCAACCATTTCAGGAGGTAGCATACAACCAAGAACTGATGGTATTTAAGGAAGAATTCCAAGCTGAACTGAAGGTATTGGTGAAAAACAAGGCTCCAGAGATTAATGGAACACCCATTGAGGTGTTTAAACAAATGGATGAAGAGCTGGAGGCACTAATTCATTTCTGCCAAGAAACTTGGAAGACAGCTACCTCACCAACTGATTGGAAGAGATCCATATTTGTGGCCATTCTAAAGAAAGATGATCCAACAGAATGTGGAAATTATTGAACAATACCATTAATATCTTGTGCAAGTAAAATTTGCTGAAGATAATTCAAAACAGTACAGTAATACATTCATAGGGAACTGCCAGAAATTCAAGCCAATTAAGAAGAGGACAAGGTTCAAGGGAGAGAATCACTAATGTCAGATAGGTCTTGTTTGAAAGCAAAGAATACCAGAAAGATGTTTACTTGTGTTTTATTGACTATGCAAAGGCAGTGAACTGTGAGGATCATAACAAATTATAGATAACATTGTGAAGATTGGGAATTCCAGAACACTTAATTGTGCCCATGAAGAGCCTGTACATAGACCAAAAGACAGTCATTCAAATAGAGTAATGGGATACAGCGTGGTTTAAACTCAGGAAAGGTGTGTGTCATGGTTGTATCCTTTCACCATACTAATTCATTCTGTATGCTGAGCAAATAATCTGAGAATCTGGACTATATAAAAAAGAATGTGGCATCAGAATTGGAGGAAGACGCCTTAACAACCTGTGATATGCAGATGACACAACCTTGCTTACTGAAAGTGAAGAAGACTTGAAGCACTTACTGATGAAGATCAAAGACTACATCCTTTGTATGGATTACACCTCAACATAAAGAAAACAAAACAAAACAAAACAAAAATCCTCACAAAACTTGAGAAAAGATTTAAGTTGTTAGGGATTTCCTTTTACTTGGATCCATAATCAGTGCCCATGGAAACAGCAGTCAAGAAATCACACAACATATTGAATTAGGCAAATCTGCTGCAAAACACCTCTTTAAAGTGTTTAATAGCGAAGATGTTGCTTTGAAGGCTACAGTGTGTCTGATCCAAGCCATGATATTTTCGATAGCTTCATTTGCAAGGGAGAGCTGGGCAATGAATAAGGAAGACGGCACAAGAACTCATACATCTGACTTGTGTTGGCAGAGAATATTGAATGTATCATGGACTGCTAGTGGAATGAACAAATCTGTCTGGAGGAAGTACAGCTGGAATGCTCCTTAGATGTGAGAATGGGCAGGCTATGTCTCTTGTACTTTGGTCATGTTGCTAGAAGGGATCAGTGCCTGGAGAAGGATGTCATTCTGGGCAAAGTGGCTAACCCAAGCCATGGTATATTTCAATCACCTCGTATGTATATGAGAGCTGAACAATGAATAAAGGAGACTGAAGAAGAGTTGATGCTTTTGATTTGTGGTGTTGGCAAAGAATATTGACAGTTCCATGGACTGCTAAAAGAACTAACAAATCTGTCCTGGAAAAAGTGCAGCTGGAATGCTCCTTGGAAGCAAGAATGGCTAGACTTTGTCTCTCCTACTTTGGTCATGTTGTCAGAAGGGACCATTCCCTGGAGAAGGATATCATGCTTAGTAAAGTGGAGGGCCGAAGAAAAAGGGAAGGCCCTCAACGAGATGGATTGACACAGTGGCTGCAACGATGAGCTCAGGTATAGCAAGAATTGTGAGGCTGGCACAGTACTGGGAGTGTTTGGTTCTGTTGTGCACTGGGCCATCATGAGTGGGAGGTGACTTGATGGCACCTAACAACAACAACAACAAAGTGGAGGGTCAGTGAAAGGGAAGATTCTCAATGAGACAGATTGACACAGTAACTATACCAATGGACTCAAGCATAATAATGATTGTGAGGATGGTGCAGGACTGGGCAGTGTTTCATTTGGTTGTACATAGGGTCCCTATGAGTGGGAACCAATTTGACAGCATCTAACAACAACAGTCATCTTGTATTAATCTTCTTTTTTCAAGATTTTCTTTGAAATACTCACCAGTTCCTTCTTCTGAAAATTTTTCTCTAGTTATCAAAATGTTATAATGGAACATAATAGCTCTCATAATTGAATTTCAATACATTATGTGAAACCAACAAATTAATTTGGGAGTATTCACAATTGTCGATATTTATTCTTTCCATCAAGGTATGTCTCTTCAATTACATCCTTATTTATATATTACAGCACAATTTTGTAGTATCCTTGCACATATACTACACATTACAAACATTTTCCCCCAATTAATTGTGTTCTCTTTGTTTTATTTTTATTTTTGAACTTCATGTGTGTGTGTATGTGTGATTTGGGTGTCATTTTATAAAATGGATTCACTCCATATTCAACAGTTCATACAGGTTTTGTTTTGTGACATGAATTACAATCCCCACAATGTAACAGTTCTCTTTTCACTTCCTCCCTGTGGTTCCTCTTTCTCTTTGTTCTTCTTGTCTGTGCATTTCTGCCTTCTTATTTTAGGAGCTCTAGGAGCATAGTGCCTAAGGCACTTGACTGCTAACCAGAAAACTGGCAATTCAAACCTACCAGCCACTCCTTGGAAGGAAGGTTAGGCAATCTACTATCCATAGTGATATTGCCTTGAAAACCCAAGGAGGGGTCGCTATGAGTTGGATATGACTCGATGGCAGTGAGTTTGTTTTTTTTTTTTTAACCTTTCTGCCTGTGCAAATGCTGCCCTTTTGATTTCCCATGGTTAATTTATAAGGAGTGCACCTCCCTGGTGTTATTGTTTAGTTCATAAGCCTATCTATTGTTTGGCTGAAAGTTAGCCTCAGGAGTGAGTCCAATTCCAGGCCCAAAGATTAACTAGGAGCCAGTCTTATGGGTTTCACCAATCTCTATCTTACCAGTAATTCAGGTCCTTTTTTTTTCTTTTTTTAATTTTGTTCTATATTTTTCTCCCACTCACTCCAGGATCTCAAATTTTGATACTTTCACAAGTGGTTGGCAGTGGTAGCTAGATACTGTCTAATTCTTCTGGTCTTAGGCTTATATAGTCTGAGGTCTTTGTGGTTCATTTGTACTTTGCCTTTCATTTTCTTCAGTCTTTGCTCTGGATGAAGAGAGACCAATAATTGGATCTTAGATGGCTGCTTGCAAGCTTTTATGACTCCGGTTCCTACTCACCAAAATAGGATGTAGACTAATGCCTTTGTGTACTTCTCTGTGTCAATTGAGCTTGATGTCTCCTAGAAACAGCACTCTTAATTTGGACTTGTGGCCTCCTAAACTGTAAGAGAATAAATTCCTGTTGCTTAAAGCCATCCACTTGTGCCATTTCTGTTATAGTAGCAATAGAGAACTAAGACACTCAAATTCAACAATTTCTACATGCACATTTCCGTGACATTGCTTACATTCCTTGAGTTGTACAACCATTCTCATTCTTTTTCTGAATTGTTTGCCCCATTAACATAAACCCACTGACCCAAAGATTCCTAGCTAATCTTCCAAGTTGCTATTGTCATTTCAATCTCATATATATCTTTTAAAATCAGCCTTGAGTTTATTTATTTATAGTTTCTTTGGTGAAATTCCTGCTTAAATTTTTATTTTATTTTATTTTTTGCCTTCCCCTTCACCCAAGTTAATATGTGTCTACTCTGTAGTTAGTGGCTTACCCTTCTTTCCTCTCCCAAACCTGGTAACCACCAATATTTCTTTTAGTGTGAAACACTTTTCTTGACAATTTATAATAGTGGTATCATGCAATATTTGTCCTTTTGTGACTCACTAATTTTAAATAGTTTAATGTCCTCTAAGTTCACTCATGTTATGAAATCTTTCATAGATTTGTCATTGGTCTTTAAGGAAGTTTGGGCAATATAGTTCCATAGAGATGTTACCTCGGAAACCCAAAGAGAGGTTGCTATGAGTTGAATCGACTCAACGGAATTGAGTTTTTTTTTTGTTTAGAATTCCACTGTGTGTATGTACCATAGTTTGTTGATCCATTCCTCCGCTGATGGGCATTTAAGTTGTTTCTGACTTTTTATTATTGTGAATAGTACTGTGATGAACATGGATGTGCATCTATCTGTTCATGTCAAAGCTCTTATTTCTCCAAGAAGTACACCTAGTGGTGGGATTGCTGGATTGTATGGTATTACTATTTCCATCTTTTAAAGGAAGCACTATGTTGTTTTCCACAGTGGTTGAACAATTTTAGATTCCCACCAGCAGCATATGAGGATTCCATTCTCTCCACACTCTCACCAGCATTTGTTGTTTTCTGTTTTTTTGAATGTTACTATTGCTGCTGGGTTGAGATGATACCACATTTTTGTTTTGATTTGCATCTCTCTAATGTCTAATGCTGGGAGCTCTGGTAGCATAGTGGCTAAGACACTTCCCTGCTAACCAGACGGCTGGCGGTTCAAACCCACCAGCCACTCCTCAGAAGGAAGGTTGGGCAATCCTACTTCCGTAGTGATACTGCCTTGGAAACCCAAGGAGGGGTCACTATGAGTCGGGTTTGACTCGACGGCACATAACAACAACAACAATGTCTAATGCTTGCAAGCATTTCTTTATATGTTTGTTGGATACTTGAATATCTTTGTTGGTGAAGCATTTGTTCATGTTCTCTGCCAATTTTTCAGTTAGATTATTTGTCTTTTTGTAGTTAGGATGTTGAAATTTTCTATGAATTTTAGAGGTTAGCATCTTATTATATATGTCATTACTAACAGTTTTTTCCCTGTCTGTGTATTCTCTTTTTATTCTTTTGATGAAATCTTTTTGCACTTAAGTGTCTAATTTTTAGGAGATCCCAGTCAACTCTTTTGTTTTCTGGTATTTGTGAGTTTTTAGTTATGTTTGGCAGTGTATTTATGCCATGAATTAGGGGCCATAAATTTGTGCCTATTTTTTCTTTGATGGTTTTTATGGTTATAGGTTTTATGTTCAGGTCTTTGATCCAATTTGAGTTTGTTTTTGTATATGGCATGAGATATGAGTCTTGTTTCATTTTTCTGCAAATGGATACCCAGTTTTGCCAGCATCATTTATTAGAGAGACAATCCCTTCCCCATTTAATGAGTTTTGGCCTTCTGTCAAAGATTAGCTGTCCATAGGTGTATAGATTTACTGCTGGGTTCTCAAGTTTTAAGCTTCTACTTAGTGAAATGATTGATATTGACATTTTTTTTTGTATATATAGTCATGATATACCTTTAAAGTAAGCATTTCAAAACCAGAATATAGCTAGAAATGGTATAGTTTCTTTCCTTTTAAATAAGGTAAAGTTAATTAGATTTATTGTTGTCAGCCGTTAGTGATTTGACTGCCTGATTTTGAATTTCCATCATATGGAAAGTTTTATGCTAGTTACATAAACACACCACAGATTTTTCCATTCTCAGCATTGTTTCATGGTAGCTACAAGCCACTCTTTAATAATAAACTTTTAAGTTGGGAACACTTTGCCACTACACGGAATCCCTCTAGCAATATATGCACAATGATAAATAAACATTTTGTCGAAAAGAAACAGGTGCATGAGAAGGTAGGATCTTAGTGTAGAGAACATTTTATAATAACCCAATATATTATGAAAACCACTCTGGTCAGTATGGTGTATGTGGACCTACATAGGCCCTTGTAGTGTGTGCCTTACTGTACAGATGATGAAATTGATGGAAGTTTAACAAATTTCCCCAGGGCCAGTAGTCACTTGGTTGTGGTCCTAGAAGTATTCTAGGGATGTCTATTCTAGTCCTAAAGCTACCCAAAAAGGTTTTGTGGAAGATTGTGGCAGGGTTTTACATTGACATAGATGTGTTTTACTTCCAGCTGACTTACTTGCTTGGTGAACTTTTGTTTAACCTAATGTTTTCTTAACATAACTTGAAAATTGGAGTCACGTTGAGAGCTCTTTTTTTTTTTTTTTTTAAATGATGTTGTCTGAATTGTATCCCCAAAGTTTCCAATTTAGTTCTGAGTTGGTACCCAAACATTGAAATTTAAAAATTTCCCAGTTGATTCCAATGCTGAGTCAAGATATAAGGGGTTACCTGGAAACCCTCAACCAATTTCCTGATAGCAGAATGAGCAGGATGGTATTATGCATGGTACTGATGACAGTTCACTGACAAATTGGAAATGATCTACTACTGAACTTTTCAATAACTTC
Organism: Orycteropus afer afer; assembly: GCF_000298275.1. Lineage (NCBI taxonomy): Eukaryota > Metazoa > Chordata > Mammalia > Tubulidentata > Orycteropodidae > Orycteropus > Orycteropus afer. The sequence continues at coordinate 5,220,480 of NW_006921768.1, forward strand.
TAGATATTATTGCCATTAAAAATAATAAGAGTTTAGTGTATTTGAGAGAGATTGAAAGTTGAAAACTAAGACTGGAATTTTGAATCCTAATTAAACCAGAGAGGGTGAAGGAGATAGTGAGAGGAAACAATAAGCAAAGACTAAAGGTTCTGTCTACCTAAGCGTTTCCTGGCCCTCCCCCCCCCCCCCCCCCAGAATGTAGTGTGGACAAAGACGTTAAATACTGAGGAAAACTGAAACAGTTAACATTCTTAGAAATTCCAGGGACTCAACAAAATAATCACAAAACACATTAAGAACAGAGAAACACTGATCCATCCAAATGAGCATGATGAGGACAGTAAAGAAACAAAGAAGCAAAAAGTTAAAAAAAATAAGGAAAATAATGTAAGAACAAAATGAGAATCTAAAAATACAGATATTGCAACTGAAAAGGGCAATAACTGAAATGAGAAGCAGACGATTTATTAACAGATTTAATTAGGCAGAAGAAAGAATCAGTGCATTAGGAGATAAAACAGTTAAAATTACGAGGCTGAATAGCAATTAAGAATGGAAGCTCAAGAAGTCTAAACGCAGTTTAATGGAATCATGGAACAACAGGGGATCAAGAGAATGCCAGGAGGGGATGAGAGAAAGGGACAGAAAGAATATTTGAAGAAATAGTGGAAGATATTTTCTCTAATATAACAAAGGACAAAATCTAAAAAATCAAGAAACTCAAAGAATCCCAAGCATCATAAACCCAAAGAGATCTACACAAATATACATCATGGATAAGTTTCCAAAAAGTAAAGATAAAGAGAGAATCCTGAAAACAATGAGAGAGATGCAAACAATCACATACAAACGATCTCCAATGAGATTAAATGCCTATCGGAGGACAAAAGACAATGGAATGATATAGTTAAAGAGCTGGGGAAAACAAAACAAAACAAAACAAAAAATTATCAACCAAGAATACGGTGAAACTGTCCTTCAAGAATGAGGAGAAAATTAAAGCATTCACAAAAATAGAAACTTAGAGAGTTTATGTTTACAATACTGGCACTACCAAAAAAATAGGAATTGATGTTTTATAGATAAAAGGATAGGACAGTAGAAAGTAATGTTACATTATACATAAAAAGAAAGACAAATAAACTACATGGACAAGCATTAGTGCTAGTAATAAAGTATCCATGGTCGTTCAGTTCATTCTAACTATGCTGCCTTTCATGTTTTTAGTAACAAAGATGCAAAAAGCAAGGATAAAATTATGTTATAGGACATATGAAATATAAAGTCATAATTATGAATAACACAAAAGGAGAGGGAGAGTAATGGTATAGATATAGAATTTCTTGTATGTAACTAAAGTTAACTTGGTACCAATTTACCCTAGGATGTTATAAGTACAAGTCGTTAAATGTGATATTTATAATAACCACTAAGAAATTATCTAAAAAACCTACACAAAAGGAAAGAAAAGGGAGTCAAAATGGTTTACTACAATAAACCAGAAATAGCAAGCAGTAATAAAGGACAAAGACAAAGAAGGCTTAACACACACACACAAAAAGTAATAAAGTGGTAGAAGTAAGTGACTTCCTATTGGCAATTACGGTGAAGACATATGGACTAAATGCTCCAGTCAGAAGGCAGTGAGTGAAAGAATAGATCCCTCACCAAAAATAAAAATAAAATAAAGTTCCAACTCTATGCTGTTCAGAAGAGACACATTTTAGATTCAAGGACATGAATAGGTGGAGTAAAGAGATGGAAAAAAAAAAATTCCATGCAAATTATAACCAAAAGAAAGCTGGAGTGGCAATCATAATATCAGACAAAGTAGACTTTAACACAAAATTGGTTAGAGGAGATAAAGATGGACATTATATAATACTAAAAGAGTCAATTAATCATGAAGGTTTAACACTCACAACTTTTTAAGCACTCAACATGAAAGCACCTAAATATATAAAACAAATACTGAGAACTGAAGGGGGAAATAAATAGCACTACAATAATAGTTGGAGAGTGCAACATACCATTTTCAATATTGTTGTTGTTACATGCCATGTAGTTGGACCCAAATCATAGCAACCCTTCCTTGTGTTTTCGAGGCAGTATCACTATGGAAGTAGATTGCCCAACCTTCCTTCCAGGGAATGGCTGGTGGATTTGAATTGTCAGCCTTCTGGTTAGCAGTCAAGTGCCTAAGGCACTATGCTACCAGAGCCCAGAGCTCCTCCATTTTCAATAGTGAACAGAATATCTAGAAAGGAGATCAACAAGGAAGGAGAGTACCCGAAAAATACTGTAAAACAATTAAGCAGACACTCCACCCAAAAGCAGCATAATATACACTCTACCATATTTTTTGCACAAATAACATGTGCCTTCTACATTTGTTTGCCAACTGTTGCCTCCCCTTGGGAGGTATTTTCATAAGAGCCACTACGCCAATTTTTTTTTTAACATATTGCTGTAAAAAAGTAAGCATAGAACATTTACAAAAATACCACCCAGAGGGAGAGAGTGGTTGGCAAACAAATATAGAAGGTGCATGTTATTTGCATAAAAATATGGTACTCAAATGCACATGAATCATTCTCCAAGATAGACTACATATTAGGTTACAAAGAATGTTTTGATAAATTTAGGAAAGATTGAAATCATGCAAAATATTTTTTCTGACCACAACAGAGTAATGCTAGAAATAAATGACAGAAAAAATAAAACAAAAACTGGAAATACATAAACACATGGAAATTAAACAATACACTATTAAACTACCAATGAGTCAAGGATGAGATAAAAAGAGAAATCACAAAAAGAAGCATTTGATAAAATTCAAAACCATTTCTTGAGAAAAACCCTCAAGAAGACTGGAATGGAAGGGAAATTCCTCAATATGATGTAGGGCATATATGAAAAGCCAACATTATACTTAATGATGAAAGACTGGGAGTTTTCCCCTTGAAATCAGGAACAAGACAAGGGTGCCTGCTCTCACCACTTCTATTCAATATTGTATTTGAAGGCCTTAGCCACAGCAATAAGACAAAGAAAAGAAAATATTCAGATAGGAAAAGAAAAAGTAAAATTAGTAGTGGATAATATTACTCTCTCTATATAAATCCCAAAGAGTTCACAAGAGAACTTCTAGAATTAATAGAAGAATTTAGCAAAGTTGCAAAATATAGGCCAACAATAAAAAATCAGCTGGGTTTCTATATACTAGCAATGAGAAATCTGAAAGGGAAATTAGGGAAAACAATTCCATAGGATCTAAAAGAATAAAATACTTAGGAATAAATTTAGCTAGGCACATGAAGGATTTATGCAATGAAATATGTTCCATGTTCATGGACTGAAAAACTAAGTATTTTTAAGATGTCAATACTACTCAAAGCAATCTATCGATTTGGTGAAATCCTGATCAAAATTCCAAAAGCCTTCTTTACAGGAATAAAAAGATCAACCCTTAACCTTATTCTTGGCTATTCACAATAGCTAAAAGCCACAATAGCTAATAGCTAAATATTGAAAAAGAAGAAGAAAGTAGGGAGATTCACACTTCCTGATTTTAAAACATACTATGTAAGGGCTGGGAACAATGGGCTCAAACATAAGAACCGTTGTGAGGATGGTGCATGATCAGGCATTGTTTTGTTCTGTTGGACACAGGGTTGCTATAAGATGGAGTTGACTGAATAGCACCTAACAACAACAATATATAGCTTCAGTAATCAAACCAGCCAGCTACTGGTATAACAATAGACACTACCAAAGGAATAAAATTGAGAATCCAGAAATTAATCCACACATCTATGGTCAACTAATTTTTGATAAAGGTGCTAAGTCCATTAAATGGGGAAAGAAAGTCACTTCCATAAATGGTCCTTTAAGAATTGGATTTTCACAGGCAGAAACATTAAATAGGATCCGTGTCGCACATCAGACACAAAAACAGATTCAAAATGGATTAAAGGGCTAAATGTGCAAACTAAAACTATGAAATTCTTAGAAGGAAATGCAGAAGCAATGCTGATTGGACCTAGCTTTTAACAGTAACTTAACTAATATCATAACAAAAGAACAAAGAGCAAAAGAAAAATAAATAAATGGAATCTCATAAAAATTAAAAACTTTTGTTTCATCAAAAGACTTTACCAAAAAAGTGAAAAGATAAGCTATGTACTGGGAGAATATCTTTGGAAAACATATATTTGATAAAAATCTAGTAACCAACATCTATCTATCTATCTAAGGATCTCTGGTGGCATAGTGGATAAGACACTTGACTGCTAACCAGAAGGTCAGTGGTTCAAACCGACCAGCTGCTCTGTGGAAGGAAGACTGGGTGATCTACTTCTATAAAGATTTACAGCCTCAAAAATCCAATAGAGATCACTATGAGTGAGAAATGACTCGATGGTAGTGAGTTAGGTTTGTTTTTTTAATCTATCAGTCTATCTATTATCTATCTATCGATCTATCTATCTATCATCTTTCTATCTAAAGCTTAAACAGCTTAACAATAAAATGACAAGTAACCCAATCATAAAATAATCCTGGATAAAATAAACCCGGACAGAAGAGCAGTCAGCCCCAAGTTTACAGGTGAGGAGAGACAACTCAGGGACATCCAAAGTAGCAAGCGGGAAGAGCAGGAGAAAGGGGATTAAAAGCCAGGAAGCCAGAGAGAAGACCAATCAGCCGAAGGGATTAGGTGAGGAGAGGAAACTCAGGCCCGCCCAGAGTAGCAGGCCTGAAGAGCAGGAGAAAGGGGATAAAAGCCAGGAACCTGGACAGATGAGCAGTCAGATTCAGGGACAACTCACGGATGCCCAAAGCAGCAGGACAGAAGAGCAGGAGAAAGGGGATTAAAAGCCAGGAAGCCAGACAGAGGTACAGTCAGCCACAGGGACCCAGGTGGGGGTGATACGAGAGGT
>NW_006921768.1:5231737-5255120 GCF_000298275.1 Orycteropus afer afer
TAGCAGGAATTGTGGGGCTGGTGCGGGATCGGGCAGTGTCTCGTTCTGCTGTGCATGGGGTCGCTATGACTTGGAAACGACTCGATGGCACTTAACAACAACAACAACAACCCAATCATAAAACGGACAAAGGACTTGAACAGACATTTCAGCAAAAAAGACAGTCAAATGTCCACCAAACACATGGCTAACATCATTAGCCATCAGAGAGGTGCAGATCAAAACCACAGTGAGATATCATTTCACTCCCACTAGGAGGGGTCGCTATGAGTCGGGTCCGACTCGATGGCACATAACAACAACAACAACAACAGGATGGCTAAGACAACAAAATAACAAATGTTGGGAAGGATGTAGGGAAACTGGAGCCCTTATCCATTGCTGGTAAGAATATAAAATGGTTCAGCTGTTGTGGAAAATAGTCTAGCATTTACTAAAAAAACCTGAAAATAGAAATATTACATGACCATGCTACCAGTAGTTCCACTCCAAAATATATATACACAAAAAACCTGAAACTAGAGTCTTTAAGACTTGTACACCAATGTTCATTGCAACACTATTCACAAATAGCTAAAATTGGGAGCTCTGGTAGCATAGTGTCTAAGCCACTTGACTGCTAACCAGAAGGCTGGCGGTTCAAACCCACCAGCCACTCCTCGGAAGGAAAGTTGGACAATCTACTTCTGTAGTGATACTGCCTTGGAAACCCAAGGGGGGGTCACTATGCTTTGGGTCCAACTCAATGGCACATAACAAAAACAACAACAAAATGTGGAAATAACATAAATGCCCATCAACACATGAATGGATTAAAAAATGTGGTATATATATGTATACACAATGGAACAATAGGAGAAATATTTTGGAAAACATATATTTGATAAGCATCTAATAACCATTCTCTATCTATCTATCTAAGGATCTCTAGTGGTGTAGCAGATAAAGCACTTGACTGCTAGCCAGAAGGTCAGTGGTTCAAACCCAAGTCTTGATACAGATGAATGGAGCTTGAAGACATGCTGAGTGAGATAAGTCAATCACAAAAGAGAAATATTGCTTGACCTCACTTGTATAATTGCTTATGTAATTGCTGTCAATAAATTACTCACCCACTGCCATTGAGTCACTTCTGACTCATAGAGACCCCTTCTTGGGTTTCAAAGGCGGCATCACTATGGAAGTAGATTGCCCAACCTTCCTTCTGAGGAGTAGCTGGTGGGTTTGAACTGCCAACCTCCTGGTTAGCAGCCAGATGCCTTAGGCACTATGTCACCAGAGCTCTTCAATAAGTTACACACCTGTAAAATGTTGAATTGGTGAAAGTTGTGTGATAGATATATTTACAATAAAGACCAAAGAAATAAAGAAAAAACCCAAAAGGAGTGTCTATTGAGACTGCTTATGTACAACGAAAACTCTCTTAGGATTTGGTTCCTTGATTTGGAGGTTTAGGGTCATGGATGACTTCATGAGATATCCCAGTGATCTGGCCAAATAACGTGTTTAGTGCTATCTCCTAGTTTGTTGTGTAGTGCCTGGGGGCTTAAAAACTTGCAAGCAGTCATCCAAGGCACAACTGGCTTCTAATTGCCTGGAGCAACATAGAAAGAGAGCTAGTTAATAACAGGATATGTGACTAATTGCCTCCATGAACAACTACGTCCTTTGGCATGACAACAGAACTAGAGCTGCCTGGCTACCATTACTGAGCACTTCCATCAGATTCTACAGAAGAATTCTGATCAAAAGGGGAAAAATGCCAAACAGAATTTCAAATTTTCATGGGCTCCAGACTTTCTGGAGTATGTAATCAATGTCGCTTACTTGTACATGTAGAAACTGTGGAGCTGGTATGTATCTTGCTGTGTATATTCTCAACAATAACAGCAAAATAAATAAAATTTAAATAATAATAATAAAGTCTTAGAATCTAACCCAAAGTAAATACCAAAAGACCAGTTGCCATCAAGTCAACTTTAATTAATGCTGGCTCCATGTATATGAGAATAGAACTGTGCTTGTTAGGGTTTTCAATCTCTGATATTCTGGAAGTCTATCACAATATCTCTCTTCTGAAGTGCTTCTGGGTGGATTCGAACTTCCGACTTTTCAGCCAGCAGGCAAGTTCTTTACTCATTTGCACCACCCAAGGACTCCATATATCAAGGTGAGAGAAGCTATCTCCAAACTATTTAAGACTCTATATTCCACCTCTATTGTAATAGGATGCTATTACTTTTGAAGGAGAAGAAATATTAAATGGGAATCCTGAATGTACACCCTACTTCTACTTATACCCCTGGAATTTACTCAATGAATCACTTTCCTGGTAATCTCAAAGTGAAGTTGCATTTTAAGGTTTCAAAAATTTACTCCTTTATTGGATTTTTAACAGAAAAAAAAAAAAAAACACACAATTAGCTTTCAAAATATTTTGTACTTGGTGAGGAAACTAACAAGCTCATTTGGGCATACATTTGTATAATTCCAGTTCTGGTAGATGATCGTCTAAATAAAGGCTCAAAACTTTACATTCTCAGTAACCAAATACAAGTCAACCATGACATTTTGACTAAGAGATATAACAAGTCTCTTTCTAAAACTCACTAACTTCACTAAAATACTGGGTGAAGACAGCTTACTTAAATATGCAGTGCAAATATGAGGTCTGCAGCTATATCTTTGCTTGTAGTAGTCAATATTGTTGTTAATGTTATGTACCCTCGAGCTGGATCCGACTCATAGCGACCCCTCCTCAGTTTCTGAGGCAGTATCACTATGGAAGTAGATTGCCCCATCTTCCTTCTGAGGAGTGGCTAGTAGGTTTGAACTGCCAGCCTTCTGGTTAGCAGTCAAGTGCCTTAGGCACTACGCTACCAGACCTAGTCGATAGGACCCCCAATACTGAACCCTCATGTCATTGTGCTTATTTTAAAGGTAACGTTCTGAAATAATTCAAGTGCAGTGACTTTCTACATATATATGTATATTATAATGATAAAAGGCATATTGCAGGGATCTTTTCAAATATGGTGCTAGTAATTTGGATTTTAGTAGCGGTTTTTATAACTTGCAGCTTACCACTGAGATGTCAGAAACCTTGTGAATAAAACAACTTCTATTTTAGATTTTAGATTCATTTGCTCTGATCTTTCAACCAGAAAAACTGACTCTAAAGGCCTCTTTATTCTGAACGAATTTAAGTTTCAGTTCACTACTACCTTTTCAGTCTATTAAAACTCAAAGTGTTCCGGTATCTCTTTTCTTTGTTCACTTACTGACATTTATTGAACATGTGCCATGAGGGACCAGCTGTCACCACAGTTAACAAACTGACCTTTATGGCAATAGAAGCCAATGTAAGAGAACCATAGTAATATTACATTACTAAATTTTACATTACTAAAAGTCAGTGCATTTAAGCTAAGCAAAGACATTCCCAAGTTTTAAAGCATTTTAAGAAATTTGAGAGAAAACAGAGTACATTAACTTTTTCTAAGAAAATTAATAAATTTGCCTGGTCTCAGCTCAGATTAGAGCCACATTTTATAAATCATTGGGTGGTTTTGAAATGTCTGAAAAAGTCACTGGGAAACTTAACTTTCAAATGTTTTACACAGCAATACTTACTTATTTCAGTGATGGCAATGTCTGTCCTGACATCCCCCTGGCCTACCAAGGCATTTGATATTTTCTAATATACTTACTTATGCATCACTTTAACAAAGAACTCAATATCCTAGGGAAGCTGTTTAGAAATTGATCAGGTGCCATTATAACTAGTCTGTCTAAAGAGTATTACCAATCAACTATCATCAAGTCAATTCCGACTCATAGTGACCCTATAGGGTCCTATAGGATAGGGTAGAACTGACCCAAAGGATTTCCAAGGCTGTAAATCTTTACAGAAGCAGACTGCCTCATCTTTTACCTGTGGAACGGTGGGTGGGTTCAAACTGATGACCTTTTGGTTAGCTGCTAAATGCTTTAACCATTACACAGCCTAAGCTGTTTAAAGAGGATTAGTTGCCTAAATATTAACTCTCTACAGAAACTTGTTATAATTAATTGGGTACAAGGGAGGGGAATGTGGCTTGCAAATAATCATTAGAGTACCGTATTGACTTAAGATAGCATTTTCAACTCAACTCTATTAAGAGTCCAGAGAACAAATAATACAATTCTGTGAAACATTTATTAGTTTTGTACACCTCCTAGATCTGCCTTTAGATATAAAAAACTAGTTGGTGTCCAGTTGATTTTGGCTAATGATGAGCTCATTTGTGTCAGAGCAGCAATGTTCCATAGGGTTTTTAAGGCTGATGTTTTTGGAGTAGATCAGCAGGTCTTTCTTCCAAGTCTCCTCTGTGTGAACTTGAACCTCCAACCTTAACCTAGCAGATGAGCATATTAACTGTATCAGCCAGGGACTTGTATTACAGCCCATCCTGGTGACTCACAAAGTACCAGACACATTAAAACATAGCTGAAAATTAGGATAGATAAAAGCAGTAGCTACATTGTGTGTTCTAAAAAATTCAGACATATTCTCATAGGTGATGAGATATCACTGAAGGATTCCAAGCAGGGGCGTTCCATGATAAGATTGCATTTCTGAGATTGCTCTGAGAGGAGTGTGGAGATCTCCTGAGCCCAAAAAACACCCAGCAAGAGAGTGTGGAAATGTCTTCCACATTCAGAGGAAGAGACTCCACCCCAGGGGAGCAGCAGGGCCAAGAAAGAGCTCAAACTGGGTGGGGGTGGGGGTGGAGTGTGTTATTAGCCTTCTCATAGAGACAATTATGAATATATTATAAAACTGCAATAAATAGTAATTTTTTTTCCTAAGCCAGGAAATGTATGAAATATTTTAGAAAAAAAGATGCTCAAGAAAACTGTTAAAATGAGAGATCAAAAGAGTATCTAAATATATGGGAAAGAAATTGTTCATAGATGGGAAGACACAATGATTAAATATTTCAACACCCAGCACAATCATCCATATATGCATTTCAGTCCATATGAAAACCCTACAGAATTTCTTAAAGAGATTCAAAAAGTTACTTTAAAAATTTACCTGAAAGAAAAATTGAGCAAAATTATTTAATATTTAAAACATAAGAATTCAAAATTTGCAATATATAGATAATAATTAAAATATGATAAATCAGTGGAATAGAAGAGAGTCTAGAAACAAATCCTTATATAAATAGGAATTTAGAATATGGTATATAATATTTTAAATCACTGTGGAATGGATAGATTCTTTAATAATTGGTATTGCGATAATTAGGTAAAAATAACAAAGCCACCTATGTGCCACATAATATCAATTAAATAAATTCCAGCTAGGGTAAAGGCTTAACCAGAATACTTGTGGGTATCTATTTGTGTGCATATAAAAAGAGAAATAGAATAAATATGCTTGTTTATGTTCAACCATTTCAGGAGGTGGTATATGATTAAGAACCAATGACACTGAAGGAAGAAGTCTGAGCAGCACTGAAGAAATTGGTGAAAAACAAGACTCCAGGAACTGACTGAACACCCATTAAGTTATTTCAACAAATGGATACAAGGCGGGAGGCACTACATCATTTATGCCAAGACATTTGGAAGACAGCTACCTGTCCAACTGACTGGTAGATATCCCTATTTGTGCCCACTCCAAAGAATGGTGATCCCAAAAATGTAGAACCATATCAATAATATCACATCCCAATAACATTTTGCTGAAAATAATTAAAAAATGGTCACAGTAGTATGTAGACAGGGAGCTACCAGAAATTCAAGACAGATTCAGAAGAGGACTTGGAACAAAGGATATCATGCTGATGTCAGATGGATCTTGGCTGAAAGCAAAGGATACCAGAAAGATGTTTACTTGTGTTTTATTGACTATGTAAAGGCATTGGACTGTCTGACTCATAACGAATTATGAGTAACATTGTGACAAATGGGAATTCCACAACACATAATTGTGCTCATGAAGAACCTGTACATAGACCAAGAGGGGGTCATTCAAACAGAACAAAGGGATGCTGCGTGGTTCAAAATCAGGAAAAGTGTGTGTCAAGGTTATGTCCTTTCACCATAATTACTCAATCTGTATGCTGAGCCAATAATTTGAGAAGCTGGACTATATAAAGGGAATGTGGCATCAGGATTGGAAGAAGGCTCCTTAACAACCTGCTATAAGCAGATGATCCAATCTTGCTTGCTGAAAGTAAAACCAAAAAAAAAAAAAAAACCCTTTTCTGTCAAGTTGATTGGACTCATAGAGAACATCATTGGGTTTCCAAGGCTGTAAATCTTTACGGAAATCGATTGCCTCATCTTCCTCCCATGGAGCAGCTAATGAATTTGAACTGCCAACTGTCTGGATAGCAGCCAAATGCCTTCCCAATACACCACCACACTTGAAACACTTAGTGATAAAGATCAAAGACTGTAGCCTTCAGTATGGACTACACCTCAACATAAAGAAAACAAAAATCCTTACAAATGGATCAATAAACAACATCATGATAAATGGAGAAAAGATTAAAATTGTCAAGGATTTAATTTTATTTGGGTCCATAGTCAATGTCCATGGAAGCATCAATCAAGAAATCAAATTACGTGTTGCACTGCGCAAATCTGCAGCAAAAGACTTCTTAAAAGTGTTAAAGAGCAAAGATGTCACTTTGAAGACTAAGGTATACCTCACCTAAGCCATTGTTTTTTTAATTGCCTCATATACATGTGAAAGCTGGACAAAGAATAAAGAAGACCACAGATGAATTGATACTTTTGAATTATGATATTGACAAAGAATATTAAATATGCCATGGACTACCAGAAGAACGAACAAATCTATCTTGGAAGAAATATACCTGGAATACTCAGATATGAGAGACAAAGATGGTGAGACCTTGTCTCTCATATTTTGGTCATATTATCAGGAGCAATCAGTCTGTGCAGGACATCACACTTGGAAATGCAGAGGGTCAGTGAAAAAGGGGAAGACCCTTAACAAAATGAGTTGACACAGTGACTGCAAAAATGGGCTCAAGCATAGCAAGGCTTGTGAAGATGCTTCAGCAGAGCCAGTGGCAACAGGCCTCCAAGGGGCCCTGTGGCAGAATCAGTGTTGATGGCAGAGACCTGCTGCTAATAATGCAGCTAAGAAAGCTGAACAAAACTGCTACCCCAGTTATGAGCTGGGTCGCTTTGCAGTAGAGAGGCTGATGTGCAGGCAGCCAAAGGCAGAGAGGTCTATTCTGAGGGAGCTGAGAGGAGGCTGGCATGGCTGAGAGGGATGTGCAAGTCATAGAGAAGGGCCTGATTTCTTGCACAGCTGAGAGAGCTATCTGGCACTGAAGAAGGGAGAAATATGTTCTCCATCTGGGACATTCTTCCAGACTTTGCCTACTTACTTCCTGATCCTGAGTTGTAGCCTATTCATCCTGATCCTAGTTGCACTCTGTTACTTTCTTAATAAACCACACAACTGTGACTTTTATGTGGCCATTGTAACAGCTTATAGAACCTAGCAGAGAAATAGAGAGTGCTGTGGGGAGGATGACTAGTGTCAGAATTGGTAAAAAGATTGAAGAGTGGAGGTATGCCTGTCTGACATCTCATAGGAATAACCTTTGGGCGGATCCTGCTCATTATTCCCTCTGAAATTAGACAGGTTCTGACACTACTACTACATTTCACAAAAGGGTTCTTTAAGGATAACTTTGCTTTATTTTTATTGTTGGATGGATATAAAATACTGATTTATTATGAGGAAACTGAGATAATTCCCACCTGATAGTAGTATTTTTTTTCCCTGTGAAACAACATAAAAGATAATCTGTTGACAGCAAATAAATATTTTTAATACAGTGACGAAGGCTTAGAATGGCTTCTGTGTGCCCCTGGGCTCCAAGTGACATTGAAAACCACAAGATTTTATAATTGTACCTAACAGCCATCAGCAAGTAGTGGGAAAATGGGAAACAGAATAGATGTATTATTGAAGGTGTAGTGATTTATAGGTCAGAGAAGATGAGGTTTTCAGGATGCTAGTAAGGAGCTCTGGTGGTGCTGTGTTTCAGGCATTTGGCTGCTAACCAAAAGATTAGTGGTTCGAACCCACCAGCCATTCTATGGAGGAAAAAGGAGGCAGTCTGTTTCCATAAAGATTTATAGCCTTGGAAACACTATAGGGGTTGCTATGAGTGGGAATCGACTCAATGGCAGTGAGTTTTTTTTTTTTTTTTTTTTTTTTTTTGAGTAAGATAATATGCTTAACATACAGATTGAGTAAGTACGGTAAGAAGATACAACCTTGACACACATCTTTCCTAATTTTAAACCATGTAGTATTCCCTTGTTCTGTTCAAATGACTGCCTCTTGGTCTATGCACAGGTTTCTCATGAGTACAATTAAATATGGATAAGCCTTTAGTATGGATGACACCTCAGCATAAAGAAGATAAAAATCCTCACAACTGAACCAATAAGCAACATCATATGGAGAAAAGCTTAGTGTTGTCAGAGATATCATTTTACTTGGATCCAAAATCAATGCCTATGGAAGTAGCAGTCAAGAAATCAAACAATATATTGCATTGGGAAAATCTGCTGCAAAAGATTTCATTAAAGTGTTTAAGAGTAAAGATACCACTTTGAAGACTAAGGTGTGCCTGACCCAAGCCATGGTATTTTCAATAGCTTCATGAGCATGGGAGAGCTGGACAATGAATAAGGAAGATTGAGGAAGAACTGATGCATTTTACTTGTGGTGTTGGTGGAAAATATTGAATGTACCATGGACTGCTAGAAGAATGAACAAATCTGTCTTGGAAGAAATACAGCCAAAATGTTCCTTAAAAGTCAGAATGGCCAGACTTATTCTCTCATAATTTTGTCATGTTATCAGAAGGGACCAGTCTCTGGGGAAGGATATCATGCTTAGTAAAGTAGAAAGTCAGTAAAAAAAGAGGAACCCTCAAAGAGATGGATTGACACTGAGGCTGTGACAATGGCAATAATTTGAGGATGGTGCAGGAGCAGTCAGTGTTCTGTTCTGCTGTACATAGGGCCACTATGAGTCAGAACTGACTTGATGACATCTAACAACAATAGTAAGAAAATGGAACAAATTTAAATTATGGAGTGGGAGATGATAGACTGGAAGAAAAGAAAGAATCAAGTGACTGGAAGATTTGACATCATCTTTATCAATTTGCCTGTTCAAATAATTTGCTCATTTCTCCAGGGGTTTTGACTTTTCTTATTGATTGATAAGATATTTTTTACAGCAACATGTAAAAATAAATTGGCATAGTAGTGTTTCTCAAAATACCTCACAGGGGAAGGTGCAGTTGGCAAAGAAAGAAAGAAGGTGCACATTAATTATGTAAAAATACAGTAATTCTTTATTGTATGTTTTGTGAGTATTCTGTAATGTGTTAATGACTGAGAAGGTTAAAAGAATCAGAAGTTGTGGTCAGAAAGCCTGACATTGTCTGATGACAAAAATGACAGCCCAGAGAATGGGTTGTTGAGTGGAATGAAATTCATTGGTTTCAAGAAGAACAAGAAGTTTCATGATAAGTTTCAAGTTCTGTGACTTTTTCATATGAATTTTGAGGCCATCTGTGATGGGAAATGGACCTTGTTGAAACAGAAGACTGTAAGATAAATGTCAGTCTTAAATTCATTAGAAGTGCGTGTGTGGGGAGGAGGTGAGAGAGAGCATTTGACAGGTTCTTTCTACCCAGATGAAATGTATCGCAAAGTAGAAGGAGCTTATTTTAATGTAGAAACATCATGGCCTGGGAAGAAAAGTAGAGGCCCAGGAGAAAGATCAAGTAGCTGGTCTTGTAGCCTACATAGAATTGGGATATGGAGAAAGACATTATTTCAATTTGAAATGTTTGGTGTGGAAGTAATGTCTGTGAGGCAGGGACAGATTCCTTCAGCTACTGTTTTGTAGAATCTGTTTGTACTCATAATTGTGCAACTGAGATTAGAGGCTAAGAAAAATTAGATAGAGCAAAAAACAACAAAATAGTTGCTGTCCAGTTGACTCCGACTCATGATGACCTCATATGTGTCAAAGTAGGGCTGTGCTCAACAGACTGATTTTTCAGAAGTAGATTGACAGAGCTTTCTTCTGAGGCACATTGGGTGGATGTGAGCCCCCAAGTTTTTGTTTAGCAGCCAAGCATGTTAAATGCTTACATCATCCAGGGACTCCTAATGTGGAATAAGATCCTTTAAATTTGGTTAGTAAACTATTTGTTGTATGAAGACATGTTGAAACTCTGTCTCAAGTTCTTTACCTTAAATAATTTTGCTTTATTGAACCTGAATCATCTGTTCTGTGTTTATGCAAATGCTGTCTTCTCTTTCTGATTGCAGGTTGGAGATTTCAGTCTGGGCAAGGACAAAAATCAGCACTTTATTACATAATGTGTTATGATAAATGATCAATCATGGAATGGATTTAGTAGTTGTTGTTTTAAATTTTACCTTATAAAATTTTAGATCCACGCAACTAATTGTTTCATTAAACATGTTCACTGTTGTGACTTTCCCACTATCTTGTTTTGAATCCTGGCCATTCCTCCAGCCGTCATTCATTTCTGAAAGCCTGTAGGTCACACAGCAAGTGCTAGGAACAAACATTTGGGCAGTCAGAGAGAGCAGCATGTTATCTATTTTACAAGATGATTAAATAGTACCTGATTCTATTTCAGGGATTTTTGCTCCATCTAGTTGACATTGACGAGCTTTCTTTGGGAGTTAAATTTTTAGGTGAAATATGAAATCGTACCAGATTTCTTTATAATTACATTTTTACTTTTACAGAATATCATTGAAAATTTCAGAAAATTAACCTTCCCATATAATTATATGATTTTGACTTAAAATAAAAAATACGATTTTGTCAAGATTGGAGATAAAAATGTTTTGTTGTTGCTGTCGTTAGTTGCCGTCAAGTTGATTCTGACTCTTGGTGACCCTATATGGCAGAGTAGAATTTCTCCTTAGGATTTTCAGGAGTATGACCTTTCAGAAGGAGATCATCAGGCCTTTCTTCTGAGGTATCTCTGCTGAGTTTGAATTGCCAATCTTTTGACGAATAGTACTCAAACACTTAGGAGCTCTGGTAGCGTAGTGCCTAAGGCACTTGACTGCTAACCAGAAGGCTGGTGGTTCAAACCCACCAGCCACTCCTCAGAAGGAAGGTTGGGCAATCTATTTCCATAGTGATACTGCCTCGGAAACCCAAGGAGGGGTCACTATGAGTCAGGTCTGAATCCACGGCAAATAGCAACAACAGTCAAGCACGTAACCATTTGCACCACAAGGGACTTCTAAAATATTTCTAGGAGCAAATAATGCCAGTAGTATAAAAAAAAATCAATGAGAAAATAGAAGTTGCATATTTACAGGCAATATTTCAGCCCATTTCAATCTTCAGCACTAATCTTAAGATTTTTCTTCTGGCAAACTCTTTCTTTGTTTCTTCTAATGTTATCATTAAAGCTCCCTTCAACTTCTTCCACTTGCTATTCACATTCAAGATGCCAAATTCTGTGTATCCTACAAGTATTACATCTTTCAGATTTTTATTTTTCTCACTATTTCAATTTGCAATACCTTAATTTAGGTACTATTATATTTCAGCCTTTAACTACAGAAACAGCATCCTTAATGGTAGACTTGTTTCAAACTTTCCCACTTTATTTTATACAGCAGTTCATACAGATTCAATTTCAAACTTTGATATTCATTTATTCAAATATTCATTGAAGTCCATTATATGACAGTAACTGTTCTAGGATCTAGGATAGCAGTCTTGAATTTTAGGCAAAGTCTGTGCTCCTGTGGAGTTTGCATTCTGACAGGAAAAGGGAAAACAGACTTTAAACAAGTAGAAAAATAACTAGAAAATTAATATTTAAAAGTACTAAGTGTTATGAATAAAATAAAACAGCGTGATAGGAAGAAGAGTGATGAGGTAGGGGTAGAGGAAGGTGTACTTTGAAGCTAATGGACTTGAAACTTAAGGGTTCCTCAGTTGCAAAGACTCCTTCCAAAGGTATGAGACCTGTAGAAATGTGTTTTTATGTTCATTGCCCAAAATTAGCCAAACTGCAAAGTTTGAGAACACAGTCCCCAAGATTGCCTTCACATCTGAGGACAATTTCAAGTTATGGAGGGTGTCCAAAATCACCCTCATGTGTGATAATTTGCTGGAAGGTCTCGAAGAATTTACTTAATGTTATTATACTCATGGTTATGATTTATTGCAAGGAGAGGATACAAGTTAAAATCAGTCAAAGGAAGAAATGCTTAAAGCAGAGTCAGGGTTGCGAACACAAAACTTCATTGTCCTTAGGACACATTACCTTCCTGATATCGATGTGTGACATAGGTGTGGAGTATTGCCAACCAGAGATGCTTACCTGAGCTTCTATATCTACAATTTTTATTGTTTACATGATTGATTGCTTACCCACATGACTGAATCTGGTCGTTTCCCCCTTCGCCTGGAGACTGGATTTATGTCATATGGCCCAACAGGCCATATTGTGGTTACCCAGTGCCACTCTGACAGATGTACACCACAAATGGGATGGCCTTAACAAACAGGAGTTTATTTTTACAATTTGGAGGCTTTAAGTCCAAGTTCAAAGTGTCAGGCTCTAAGAGCTGGGTGAAAGCCCCTCAGCCTTGGACTTCAGCTCTATCTCCAGCTCCTGGCCCACTGAAGCTAGAGGTATTTCTTCACTAAGGCAGTGACTGGTTGCTGAGGTTAACAAGCCCAAGGTTGACAGGACCAATAAAATGGCACAATCTCAATATTACCAAACCACATGGTAAGCCACTAATTCAAGTCCATTGAAAGTCCCAATAGTGGCAGAGCATGGCAGGCTGCTGAACAACGACACTGCTACATGCAGGGTTCAAGCATGCCATAAGCTAGAGACCATTCCCAAAGCTACTGCTTATATAGCGAAAGCAGGCCACATACCCAAAGGCAGCTACTCAGCTGCTTGTGATAGATCCCACCATTGAGATGATTGCCAGTCTCATTATGGGGAATATAACTACCACCAGCTGCCCAGCCACTGAACCAGGCCCAGCCAAGTTGACACACAAACATAACTACCACAGGCCATCATGAGTCATGCCATTAACATAGACTATAGATGTGGTTTGAGAGACTCACAGTGACTAACACACATTTCTGACATTTGGAAAATTTTAAGAGTTCAGACATTATATTCCAGGAGCCAAGGACAAATGCTAGATCTCTCTTTGAGCAAGGCCAAGCTCTTTACTCTACAGTTGTATTTACCAAGTAAGACATTTGTCCCGGTTGGTTAAGATTTCTGTTAACATTCCACTCTGATTTTAAAGATGGCTCCCAAACTATTAATGATTTGGAGCCACCTCTAGGATAGTGTCTTGGTTTGGATCTCTAGAGGAGCAAAAACAGTGAAGTGTATATAGATGTATATATATAGTAAAATTTACTCATGGTTGCAGGGGCTGATCAACCCAAAATCTGCAGGTCAGTCATCAGGCAGGTGGGAAGCTTCTGCTGGCTCTTCGGTTTTCCAGTGTTGGTGAATACAAAATTTGTAGGTCAGAGACTTCAGCAAGGACTGGAGGTCAGGAGATGAGAAGAATGCAGTGTCAAGAAAGAGAGCAAGCTTTACCAGAACATCCACTTATATACTATAGGCAGACCACACCCCCAAGAAAATTCCTCTTTCAACTGATTGGCTGATCACATCAGATCACAAAAGGGAAAGTGATTACATAGTGTGTGTCAAATCATGACAAATCATAGCCTGGCCAAGTTGACACATACCATTAACTATCACAGAGAGTAATTAGATTTGATCACTATGTTCTTACTGATTGAGAACACAGTGACAGGTTATAACAGCCATTTGAAGAAGAGGGGCCAGAATTATCTAGCCAGAGGAAATAGCAAAGCAAAGGCCCTAAGCAGAACTGAGCTTGAACCAGTGCACCTGAAGCTGAGTAAATGAGGTGGAGAGTGGCAAGAGATGAGATAGGAGAGGTAGCCAATGACCAGGGATTTGTAGAATAAAGAATTTGGATTTTATTCCAACTGAAATGGGAAGGTGATGGAAGGTTTTAATCAGTGTGATACAATATAATTGAACTTTAAAAGTATTATTCTGGCTTCAATGTGGAAGATTTCAGAAGAGAAGAATGGAATGCAGGGGACCAGTTAGCATGCCAAGACAGGCAAGAGATTTAGTTGCTTGGACTAGGACAGTAGCCTTAGAGATAGAAATTCAGCATATATTTTCAAGGAAATGGGGACAGGAATTTCTAATATAGTTAAAATGAAGGGGAGGGAAAGAGAGTACTCAGAGAACTGGCTGACTTGAGAAGTGGGTAAACAATGATGACATTTACTAAGAGATTGGGAGTACAGGTTTTCGGAGTATGTGGGATCAAAATCTCTTTCATCACGTTGGGAGACCCTGGATTATACAAATGGTTAACATATTTGGCTGCTGCCAGCCAAGGTTTTACTATGTTGAAGCTCTGGTGGCGTAGTGCTTAAAGCGTTAGACTGCTAACCAGAGGCTGGCAGTTCAAACCCATGAGCCACTCCTCAGAAGGAAGGTTGGGCAATCTACTTCCATAGTGATACCACTTCGGAAACCTAAGGAGGGTTTGTTGCTATGAGTCAGATCTGACTTCATGGCAGTGAGTTTGGTTTGGTTATTAGCCATTCAAATCAATGTCAAGAAGGCAGGTAAATTTCTAAATTTGGAGGTCAACGAAGAGGACAACCAAAGGTACATTTCAGAAGTCATTGGGACAAATGTACTATTTAAAGCCTTATCATTTGATAAAATCACAAATCACCTAAAGAAAATGTATTTAGAAAGAATTTTTGTTGTTGTTATGTGCCATCGAGTCCAAACTCCAAATCCATTGTTGTTGAGTTGATTCCAACTCAAACCAAACCAAAACCAAACCCCCTGCCATCTAGTTGATTCCAATTCATAGCACCCCCCATTGGGTTTCCAAGGCAGTAAATCTTTATGGAAGCAGATTGCCCCATCTTCCTTCTGCCAAGTGGCTGGTAGGTTTGAACTGCCAAACTTCTGGTTAGCAGCCCATAGCAACCCTATTATAGTAGAGACTAGAACTGCCCCATAGGGTTTCCAAGGTTGTAATCTTTATGGAAGCAGACTGCCACATCTTTCTCCCATGGAGCAGCTAGTAGATTTGAATTGTCAACCTTTAGGTTAGCACATACATTTAATCACTGTGCCACAGGACTTCTTAGAAAGGACTGGAAATCATTAAAATCCCTTCACAATCTCAACTGTTATTTCCCAGTATTTTTTTCTATGATCCTTAAAATAATTTTGTTTCTTATTCTCAGTATTCTTATATTTAAATGGAAACATCCTTTCAGTTAGTTTCATTGCTTCCTTATAAAACATTTAAATTTTATATATCCTTCAAGATCTAGCTCAAAGTTTGGTTTGAGTTACCATTCAAAAGTAAGCACTCCTTTATTTAAATGCAGATAGGACTTTTTCTGTTCTGTTATTTCCTGCTGGAACTTAGTGAATTATAGGAGTGTCTTTTATCTCCTAATAGACTCTGCTTATACAGGGTTTATATCTTTTTCATGGTTGAAAAGATCTGGTATGCTCTGCACATAAGAAACAATCAGCCTGAGATTTCTAGGTATTTGCTATTTTGTACCTAGAGTCAATACAGAATTTTATCAAGACTCCTAAAATTCCTTTGAAATTATTTATTAAGTTATTGTTGTTGTTATGTGCCATCAAGTCAGACCCGACTCATAGCGACCCCTCCTTGGGTTTCTGAGGTGGTGTCACTACAGAAGTAGATTGTCCAAACTTCCTTCCGAGGAATGGCTTGTGGGTTAAAGTACATCACTCCATATTAGGAGCAAGATTTCCAGTCTTAAATATGTGATCTGGAACTCAGGAATATAAACTGTTCTCTATTTATTACTTCAAATATTGAACAATAACCCTATGCATATTGAGGAGTTCTGGTGTTGCAGTGGTTAAGGGATTTGGCTACTAACAAAAAGGTTGGTGGTTTGAACCCACTAGCCACTCAGTGGGAGAAGGATGAGGCAGTCGGCTTCTGTGAAGATTTACAGCCTTGGAAACCTTGTGGGGGCAGTTCTGCTCTGTACTGTAGGGTCACTATGAGTCAGGATCAAATCTGTGGAAGTAGGTTTGGTTTGGTTTTGGCATATATATTGAGTTTATAAAATTTTAAAATTTATCTCTATTGAGGTATAATTCAAATTTGATGAACTTTGATCTGCTTTCTATTACTACAAATAAGATTTGTCTTCTTTGAAGAATTTCATATAAATGGAATCATACAAGGTATACTATAATTTTTCACTTCTTTTGCTCAGCACAATAATTTTTTTAGATTAATCCTTACTTTTATGTATATTACGGAGCTCTGGAGGTGCAGTGCCTAAGGCCATTGATTTCTAACCAGAAGGTTGGCAGTTCAAACCCACCAGCTGCTCCGTGGAAAGAAGATGAGGCAATCTACTTCCCTAAAGATTTACCACCTTGGAAAGCCAATGGGGGTCTCTATGAATTGAAGTCTACTCGGTGGTGGTAGGTTTTATTTATATTATTATTGTTTTCTTTTTATAGTATGGCTATACTACATACTCATATAACCCCCCCCCCCCCCCCAAAAAAAAAAAAACAACCAAACTCACTGCCTTAGAGTGGAGTCCAACTCATAGTGACCCCCCCACTGGGTTTCTGAAGTGGTACATCTAGAAATAGATTGTCCCATCTTCCTTCCACAGAGTGACTGGTAGGTGCATAAATGTTAATCTTCTGGTTAGCAGTGAAATGCCTTAGGGACTGTGCCACCAGAGCTCCTTAATCTTGTTTGAAATTTAGATTATTTCCAGGCTTGATTTTGTATTACTTTTCTATTGTTGTATAACTACAAAAGCTAAAAAAACTCACTGCCTTCCAGTCAGATCTGACTCATAGTGACCCCTCCTTGGGCTTCTGAGGCTGGTGGGTTTGAACTGCCAGCCTTGTGATTAGGAGTCAAATGCCTTAGGCACAATGCCACCAGAGCTCCTTACAAACATAAGTATACTTATTATCTCACAGACTCTTGTATCAGGAGTCTAAGCATGCTTAGCTAGGTCTTCTGCAGGACTTCAATCAAGATGTTAGCAGGACTAGGTCCTCAGCTCAAGACTCAACTGGGGAAGGACTCTTCCAAACTCATTCAGGTTGTTGATAAAATACATTTCCTTGTAGCTGTAGAACACATGGTGACTTTCTTCTTAAAAGCAATGAAAAAAAAAAAAAAAAAAGATTCTGGAGAGAGCTTGCAAAATGGAGTCTAAAATATCTCAATATAACCATCTTATTACTTTTGCCATGCTCTACTGGTTCAAAACAAGTCACAAATCTCACAAGCACTCGAGAGGAGTGGACTATACAAAGACAGGGAAATCAGATTGAAAACATGGGCCACTTTAATGCCTTACTCCACCATGGCTATTATGGATAAATCTGTTATGAACACTTGTGTAGATGATATCATGTGACCATGTTTTTGTTTCATTTCAATAAGTATCCAAGATTGAACCTGCTGGAATATGAAGTGAGAGAATATTAAATGTTTTAACAAGCTGTCAGACTATTTTCAAAAGTCATTATACCATTTTATATTCTTACCAGAAATGTATGAGTTCCAGAAGTTCCACATTCTCACCAAAATATGGAATTGTCAGTACCTTTGTTTTTTGTTTTTAGTTGCTGTCAAGTTGATTCTGACTTATGGCAAATCCATGTGTGCAGAGTAGAATTGCTGTGATCTTTTGGAAGTAAATTACCAGGCCTGTCTTCTGAGGCCCCTCTGTGTAGGCTTGAACTGCCAACCTTTAGGCTAGTAGCCAAATGTTTAACCATTTCTGCCACCCAGGGACTCTTTTCAAGTGGATATGTAGTATTATTTCATTTGGTTTTATTTTTCATTTTCTTAATAACTCATTATGTTGATCATCACTTTATATATTTATTGTCTATCTGTTCATATAGCTTCTTTTATGTTCAAATCCATGAGCCCTCTTTATATTGAGTTGTTTGATTTCACATATTATCAAGACAAGCCATATGTCAGATATATGTTTGTGAATATTTTGTCCCCTTCTGTTGCTTTGAAAGAGAAAAAGGCTTTAATTTTGATGAAGCCTATATTATCAATTTTTATTTTTTATACTGTAACTCTATATTAAGTCTTCAAATCAAGTAATTTAAGTCCTCCAATTTTGTTTTTCTTCTTAAAGTTACTTTGGCTGTTCTAAGTCCTTTACAATTAAATATAAATATTAGAACCACTTTATCAATTATTACAAAAAATCTCTCTTGGATTTTGATGGGGATTGTGTTGAATCTATAGATCAATCTGGCAAGAACAAATATCTTAGTGATATTTCAGGGCTTCAAGCCAGTTCATCCAGTTCAACCCTGTGCTGAGAATATGCATTTCCACTGCAGATATATTGAATTAGAATCTACATTTAACAAGAGCCCTAGGTGGTATATACATAAGAATCACGTGGGAATCTATAAGAATCACCTGAGGATCTTATGAAAATGTATGTTCTAATTCAGTATACCTGAGATTGAATTGCAAATTCTCAGCAAGACATCAAACTGGAATGAATTACTTTGAAGCCCTGAAATATTCAGTGTTCAGATTCATGAGCATGGTATATCTCTCCATCTATTTAGTTTTTTTTTTTTTTTTACTTAGATTTTGCTTTTATTACTCAAAATATTTATTAGTTCATTCTTCTACCCACTTTTATTACTATACACTTACTGCATATTGAGAAATCAATCAGGGTCACAAATAAATTTGTCACTTAGGGGTATTATACATTCATGATAAGGAAAGAAAAATAAATTTGGATCAAAGTTGAAATTTAAACTGCTATTTCTTAATGATTACTTTTTGGATATTATAAAATTAATTCATTACTTTGGTTACTAAAAAAAACAAACCAAACTCACTGCCGTCGAGTTGATTCAACTCAGAGTGACCCCTCCTTTGATTTCTGAGGCAGTATCTCTACCAAGGTAGATTGTCCAATCTTCCTTCTGAAGAGTACCTCTAGTGGTTCTTAGACTCCTTCCTCAAGGAATTGGAGGACTCTGCTTCCCCAGGCCTTACTGGCAGGTGGAGAAGGGGCTCACTTTGGCCCATTTGCCCAAGAGCATCCAGAGAGGGAGTACTGTGCAAGGGGTGGGTGTGTCCTCAATGATAGCTTAGCTTCCAGAGCCAGAAAGATCCTAGTGCTTGGATCCAGGTTGGCCCATTAGAAGGCTACAAGATAAGGGCACTCAGGACGGTCCTCCTTCAGACTGACCTGCACTTTCTGCCACAACTGCAATAGCTCCATCTATTTAGTTTTGCGTTAATTTTTATCAGCAATGTTTCGCAGTTTTCAGTGTATATATATTGCACATGTTTTTCATAAGTTTATTTATTTATTTATTTAATTTGTGGGTGCATCACCCTGGGTTGAGTGGTCTGCAAGTACATTTTGTTTACTACTGGGCTGAGAGCCAGACTCTGGGAGTGAGTTTTATTCCAAGGCCAGAATATATCCTAGGATCATAGTAATGGGGGTCTCACCAGACTCCCTCCAACCATGTTGTTGATGTTGTTGTTAGGTGCTGTCAAGTCATTTCCGACCCATAGCGATCCCATGCACAGCAGAACAAAACACTGCCTGATCCCGCACCAGCTCCATGATCCCTGCTATACTTGAGCCCATTATCGCAGTCACCATGTCAATCCATCTTGTTGAAGGCCTCCACCTCTTTTGTTGACCCTCCACCCTACCAAGCATGACATCTTTCTCCAAGGAATGGTTTCTTCTGACAACATGAGCAAAATAGGTGAGATGAAGTCTGGCCATTATTGCTTCCAAGGAGCATTTCAGGTGCACTTCCTCCAGGACAGATCTGTTAGTTCTTTTAGCAGTCCATGGTACTTTCAGCATTTTTCGCCAGCACCACAACTCAAAAACGTCAACTCTTCTTCGTTCTTCCCTATTCATTGTCCAGCTCTCACATGCATACAAGGCAGTTAGAAATATCAAGGCTTGTGTCAGGTGCACCTTAGTCCTCAAGGAGACAATCTTGGTCTTCAGCACTTGAAACAGTTCCTTCTCAGTTGACTTTCTCAATGCTACATGTCATCCAATGTCCTGACTGCTGCTTCCATTGGCATCAATTGTAGAACCAAGCAACATGAACTATTTGACAACCTCAATCTTCTCTCCATTTATTTTGATGCTTCTCATTGCCTCCAACCATAAATCTGGTTATTATTGAGTTTTTGGATTTTGTTCCACATTTTTCCTTCCACTCTATCCAGGATCTCCAGATTGGATCCTTTCCTGAGTGGTTGGCATTGGTAGCCAGGCACCATCTAGTTCTTCTGGTCTCGAGGGCCATTTTGTCCTAGGGCTGATTGCTTCCAAATGCCCTTCTTTTTCTTTTTTCTTTTTTTGCACTCTTCTTTGCTTCCAATGGTAGGACACCATTAGCTGCATCTTAGATGGTCACTTGAAAGCTTTTAAGACCCCAGTTGCTACTTGCCAATCTAGGATGAGAGATAAGACTTTTATGTATTTTGTTGTGCCAATTGAGTCTGGTGTCCCCCAGTACTACGGTTCTGAGTCAGTAGATCCATTGGATCTCTCTCCCACAGTGTCTGGCCATCTGTGAGGGATTACTCTGTGTCTGTCTTCTGTTGTTTCTGTAAGGATTGCTGGAATTTCGCATCACTGGTATTTGTGCAAGATTAGCCTCTGCTGAATCTATCTTTGGTCTAGAGTATAATCCTGTTCACTGACTCTCATCTGATCTTCTCAGATGTTTATGTGTTTATCTGTAGCCTGGTGTTTGATGTTGATGTTAATGCAGTATTTTGGATATACTGGTTGGTATTACCATCTGTTGTCTATCTCTTATGTGCACAATTTGGTGTCCTCCCTTTTCCTAATGTTATCATGGTGGTCACAGACTCTTTCTATACATCCCTCGCCTTACCCCTGTCACCATGTGGGCTCCAACTAGCCTGAAATTAATCCCTTACTTTCCCTCCCCAGTAACCTACAAAGTGAATTCCCTTTCTTAAGCAAACTTTTCTTTGTATTTTTACACTAATGGGCTCATACAGTACTTGTCCTTCTGCGACTCACTTATTTCACTCAGCATAATGTCCTCCAGGCTCTTCCACATTGTGAGATGATTTGCGTATCCTTCATCGTTCTTTAGTGTAGCACAGTATTCCATTGTGTGAATGTACCATAATTTGGTTATCCATTCATCCGTTGATGGGTATTTAGGTTGTTTCCATCTCTTTGCTGTAGTGAATTCCTTAAAAAATTGAAAATAGAAATACCATTTGACCCAGCAATTCCATTACTAGGAATATATCCTAAGCAGGTGAGAGGCAGTGCACGAACAGACATATGCACACCTATGTTCATTGCAGCAAAATTCACTATAGCAAAGAGATAAGTTTATTTTTAAGTTTTTGTGTTTTTGATGCTATTGTGATATTTTTGTTTAAATATTCAATTGCTCATTGCTTGTATGCAGAAATAAAATTGATTTTGTATCCTATAACCTTATTGAACTCACTTATTAACTTGTTGTTGTTGTTATTTGCCATCAAGTCAGGCTCGACTCATAGCGACCCCTCCTTGGGTTTCTGAGGCAGTATCACTACGGAAGTAGATTGTTCCGTCTTCCTTCCGAGGAGTGGCTGGTGGGTTTGAACCGTCAGCCTTCTGGTTAGCAGTCAAGTGTCTTAGGCACTATGCTACCAGAGCTCCCTATTAACTCTAGTAACATTTTTATTTCTTCTTAAAAACCTTGCTATAATTCACAAGTGAAACCATCTGAGTTTTGACCTTTAATTTTTAGAAAGGTTTTTAATTACAAAATAATTTTTTTTAATAGATATAAGATTCTTCAAATTTTAAATTTCTTCTTAAATCAGTTCTGATAATTTGTATATTTCAGGATATTTGCTTATTTCATCTAGTGTCACATATATTGTCATAAAGTGGTTTGCAGTGTCCTCTTAATATCCTTTTAATGTGTGATGGAACTGTAGTGATATCCTGTTTATTCCTTATATTGGTTATTTTTTGTTTTTCTTATATCAGAGTCAGCTTTTGGTTTCATTAATTTCTTTTTTAATTGTCTTTTTGTTTATCTCTTTTATCTTTATCCCTTACTGATACAAATGGATAACACACTTGGCTGCTAACCAGAAGGTTGGAGGTTCAAGTCTATTCAGAGGCATCTTGGAAGAAAAGCCTGACAATCTACTTCTGAATATCAGCCACTGTAAACTTCATGGAGCACAGTTCTACTCTGACACACATACGGGCTCCGTGAGTTAGAAGGAGCTTGTTGGAAATGGATTTTTTATTTTTATTATCACTTTCATTATACTACACCCTGCCCTCCCAGATTCTTAAAGTCAAAGCATAGATCATTGCTATTGGATTTTTTCTTTTCTAATATAAGCCATTAAGGTACATATTTATGCTCAGCATATGCTCAGTCATAGTGAATGTCCTAAATAGATTTGGTACTTTTAGTTTTGGGGTACAGTGTTCTATTAAATATAATTTAGGTCAAGTTGGTTGATAGTGCTGTTCAGTGTTCTGTAACCTTGTTGATTTTTAATTATCTTTCCATCATTTCCTGAGAAAAAAATGTTGAAATAACTTCTATTATTTGTGTTAGTTCTATCAGTTGTTGGTGCAACTATTTTGAAGCTCTGGTGTTAACATGCATACATGCTAGATTGTTTTGACTTCTTAATGAGTTAACCTTTTATCTTTATGAAATATCCCTTTTTATTTCTGTTCTGAATACTACTTTTTCTGAAGTTTACTTTGTGAGATATTAATATTGCCAGCCTAGTTTTCTAATGATTAGCATTTGTGGCATGGTATGTATTTTCCATCATTTTACTTGTAACCTAGTTGTTTCTTTATATTTAAAGGGAATTTCTTACAGCCAGCATATATTGAATTTTTGTGTAATTTGACAATTTCTTTGTTTTAATTGTGATATTTAGACCATTTAGTTGTTGTTGTTGTTAAGTGCCGTCGAGTCATTTCCGACTCATAGCAACCCCATGCACAGCAGAACAAAACACTGCCCGATCCTGCGCCAGCCCCACAATCCCTGCTATACTTGAGCCCATCATCGCAGCCACCGTATCAATCCATCTTGTTGAAGGC
>NW_006921768.1:5258438-5271116 GCF_000298275.1 Orycteropus afer afer
CTCGGGAGGGTAACAAGGGAAAGTGTTCAGTGCAGATCAGTGAGTAAGCACCAGCCCGCCCGTGCTTACCTTGCTCCCAGAGACCTGGTCCCTCTCGGGAGGGTAACAAGTGAGCTGTCTGAGCACTAGTAGACCATTTAGAGTTAAGTTTATTACTGATATGTTTTAATTTAAAGTACTATCTTCTTTTAATTCACTGTTATTTTTCCATGTCTCTATCTCTTTATTCCTTTTTTGATTAAGAATCCATTTAGGACTCCATTCTGTCTTCATTGTTAGCGTATTATCTATACTTCTCTGTTTTATTTCTTTGTATGTTGTAAAACTAGGGTGTAAAATATGCAACTTTACCTTATTACAATTATTTTTCAAATAGTATTCTATGTCTTGCATAGAACAACATTAACATAACATATTCTTCCACCTTTTCATCCTTTGTGCTGTAGTTGTCATGTACATTATTTCAACATGTGTTATAAACTCCATGATCCACTGATATTATTTTTAAACAACCATCTTTTTAAAATTTTTCAAATCTTCCTGATTTTTCAAAATTAGGAAAAAAAAAAAAAACCTTTTATATTTACCCCTATGCTGAACACTATAATTCTACATTTTTGTCTATAGGATTTTATTAAAATTCTTTAAAAATATTTTTCTTCATTTGGATAGGCAATTAATTTACTTGTAGATCAGTTTGATCATTTTGAGGCTTGTTTTTAAATTTTGCTAGCACAGTTCTATACCAGATTTTACTCTAAGTCTAGTCATGCCTACTACTATGTTTTGACTTTTGGCGGTTTTCTACAGAAAGTTTCATGACGTATTAGTTTCCTAGGGCTGCCATAACAAAGTACCACAACTGGGTGACTTATGAAAAAAACAGAAGGACTCACAGTTCTGGAGGCTGAAAATCCAAATTTGATGTATTGTCAATGCCATGCTCCCTGAAATCTCTAGGGGAAGATTTCTTCTCGTCTCTCCAGGCTTCTGGTAGCTTCCGGGATTGGCTTGCTTATAGCAGCACGAGTTCCATCGTGCCTCTGTCTTTACATGGCCATCTTTTTTTCGTGTCTGTCCATCTCTTGTGCTTCTTCACACAAGGTCATGCATATATCATACTTCCTATAAGGTCATAGTCAATCCAACTGTAACCTCAAGTAAACTTAACTACATCTACAAAGACACTGCTTTCAAACAAGGTCCAAATCTAATCAGCACTGTAAGTTAGTACCTGAATGTATCTTTTTGAGGAACACAAATCAACACATAATACATGTGGTCTGTTCAGTCTAGAGGATGAAAGCTTGAATGATTCCCGTCCTTGTGTGAACTCTAGGAAATTTTTCGTTTACAGGTTTTTGTTAATATTCTTTCAGCAAATGCTGTTACTTGCCTGGCATGATAGGATTTGTCTGTAAAAATGCACAAGTTAACAATCAGCTAAAGAGTCAAGATGAGGCAATCTACTTCCGCAGTGATACTGCTTTGGAAACCCAAGGAGGGGTCGCTATGAGTTGGGGCCGACTCAATGGCACATAACAACAACAACAAAGAGTCGAGTGAACTCTATGGAGATTTCTGGAGCTCTTTCTTTATAAAACTCCTTCCTCTCTAGCAAGTAATATGATCCATAAATTCTAGCCAGCTTGACTCTTGTTTTGGTTACCTCTGTTGTTGTTACTTGCCGTCAAGTTGGACCTGACTCATAGCAACCCCTCCTTGGGTTTCCGAGGCAGTATCACTACAGAAGTAGATTGCCCAACCTTCCTTCCTAGGAGTGGCTGGTGGGTTTGCTCTGCCAGCCTTCTTGTTAGCAGTCAAGTACCTTAGGCAGTGTGCTAATGTTGTTCTAACAGAAAATATCACAAATGAGTGGTTTCAACAACAAGAGTTTATTCTCTTACAGTTTTGGGGGATAGAAGTTCAAGTTCAAAGGTCCCTCAAACTTGGGATTCAGTTCTATCTCTTCCTCGTGGTCACTGGAGCTTGAGGAGTCTCTTCACTCAGGCAGCTGCTGGATGCTGAGGCTAACAAGCCCAAGGCTGGCAAATGAAATGGCTTAGTCCCAATGTTACCAAATAACACAGCAGGCTGCTAGTTCAAGTCCAGAGACAGCCCCAAGTTTGGCAGGAAACATGGCAGCCTGCTGAATGAAGACTACATGCAGAGTCCAAGCATGCCCAAAAGCTGCAGAAACCTTTCTCAAAACTTATTATCCACTAGAAGCAGACCGCATCCCTAAGGCAGTTACTCAGCTGCTCCAGTAGATTCCACCATGGAGCTGATTACCAATCTTTTCATGGAGAATAACTACATCCAGCTGCCCAACCACTCAAAACCAGGTCCAGCCAAGTTGACACATAATCTTAACTACCATAACTCTTAACTCTAAATTCTGTCTTTTCAACTCAGCTTCCTCTGCTTAGCTTTCTTACCTATGTTGCAGACTGGAAGGTGTCTCTAGGTAGAATTTTGGGGCAATCATAAGACTCATCTTGTTTATTTCACATCTCTCAGAGGTCATAGTCCTACGCTGCAGCTGTCAATGCCTAAAGATAGTTGTTTCATAAATTTTGTTCAGTTTTTAATTGGTTGTGGTGGAAAAATATGTTCAGATCTCATTATTCTCTTATGGATGGAAATGGAAGAATTTTGGTGCCTGTACTAATGTTTTGGAACTAGCAGCTTTAATATCAGGATTTCTCTAAATTAAAGGATCTTAATAGAATATTTATTTAGTATGTGCCAGGCACTATGCTTAGCATGTTATGTATGTTATGTTCTTTGTTTCTCCTTACAATCCTATCCTGTGGGTACTATTCTTGTTCCTAATTTTACAGAATGAGAAAATGGGGAAAGTTAAAAAATCTCCCCAACATCCCACAGCTAGTAAATGGTACAGGGGAATCTGAGACTCAAGCAGTTTCCACACTAGTCTGTACTCTTAATCACTACTGTTATGATATATTGAATTTACCTTACTGCTGTATGCATGTATTACAAGTGAAAGAAGTAAAGTTTGTAAATGATTTAAAATAAAGATAGCAGGATGTATTTGAAATTATTCCTCTCTTACTTTCATTAATTTGGATTATGATGTGCTTTCTTGACTGATGCTGTATCTACAGGTCAATGAAGTTTACATGGAAATGTTTCCTGCGCATGAACCTCATCTTTTATGACTGATCTTTGGAAAACATTTGCGAACAACTACTATAAACTGAAAATGTTATGAAAGACTGATGTTTGTTTGTTGTGATTTTGCTGTCAAGTCAGACCTGACTCATAGAGACCCCTCCTTTGGTTTATGAGGCGGTATCACTACGGAAGTGGATTGCCCAACCTTCCTTCCAAGGAGTGTCTGGTGTGAAAGACTGATATGAGTTTTATAAATTGAAGAATGACAGATTAAAAAAATAATAATACAAGAGCACTCTAATCAAACAACGATAGGTACTATGCCTTGTGCTGGGAATAAAGTAAATCTGGACGATCTGTTACTTATACAAGGAGGGTACAGACTCACTTAAGCTAATTTTTTCTGGTGGTTGGAAATGAAATGCATCTTCTGAAATGCATATTTCTGAAAATGTCCTTTCTTACTCTTGAGCATCAACATCTTCACAGACAAGGTGGTCATTTGCAGGACTTTTCCTTTTGAGGTTAAAATAGAACTTTTCTGATTCTATTTCTTAATTAGCAGTGATGTGGCAATAATCAAAGGCAAGGTAAGATTAACTAGAGTAGTTAATTCACTTTTTGTAACTTTGTTTTCCTTCTTTCTTTGTGTTAAACTAAAAACTCTGTGAACATAGTCCTGGGGCCCTACAGCAAATATGGTAAGGTCCCAAGCAATATTTTATAAAGGAAAGGTAAAGTCTCCTGTAGTCTTCGTATAGGAAACACACAAGGGTTTACTGAGCTGAGGGTCTACTGAGGGCTCACAAAGGCAGAATCACAGTGTAGGCTGCAAATGGGACTTAAATGTTTCCCCAGCTGGAAACCGTCTGTGTGCACTTTAGTCACGTGACCTAATACGAGGTTTAACTAAATGGTTCTGTACTTCCCAAGGTTTATCTGTGATCATGATATCCCACAAGTAAAATATAAATGTATCAAGGTGCTTTGAAACATACTCCACCTGGCTGTAGTCCTAGTAGCTAATGAAAAAAAAAAATGCCTAAGAGACCAGAAATTCAGCATTTTTGTTTTGTTCAACAGATTTTCTTCAAGACACTTGCCCTAATGGTGTTAATGGGCTCTAATGTATCCTTATCTTTACCAAGTCCTTTCACATTTTTCAAAAAGTAGAACCATTAAGGAAATTAAGCATGAGTAGGTGAAGTGGGTTAGGGGAAGGATCTGACAGCTTTACATGTCTCTCATTGTGCATTACCTTGTATGAGTTTTCTGAAATATTTTGTTCAAAAAGCAGTCTAGAGAATTCCAATGAGAGTATCAAAATCCACTTCAGATAAAACAAACACCTTGATTTTCAATTTCTTATATGAGAACTAGTTTGCACATTTTTTCCTCAATGATTTTATTATATTTTTTTTATATTCTGTTTCTATTTAACATGCCCTTAACATATTTTTATGTGTGTGTGTGTGTGTATATATATATATACACACACACACACACACACTCGCACACACATATTTCTTTCCTATATTTTCTGTGCTGTTCATTTTGTGGGTGTGTGTATACCTTTTTTTTTTGGTATTATGTTTTGTGTACATATAACAGCAGCAAATATATA
Source organism: Orycteropus afer afer (assembly GCF_000298275.1). Lineage (NCBI taxonomy): Eukaryota > Metazoa > Chordata > Mammalia > Tubulidentata > Orycteropodidae > Orycteropus > Orycteropus afer. The sequence goes on from NW_006921768.1 coordinate 5,263,204, forward strand.
TATCCATATATATATATATATATATACTTATATGGGAGCTCTGGTGACATAGTGCCTAAGACATTTGACTGCTAACCAGAAGACTGGCAGTTCAAATTTGTGTATGTGTGTATATATCTATATGTATTTACATGTATATGTTTGCATATACATATACATATATTTTTGTGTGTATGTATTTATATATGGGGTCCCTGTAATGCATTGGTTAAAGGTCTTGGTTGCTAAGTCAAAGGTCAGCTGCTGAAACCCACCTGCTGGCTCCCCAGGACCTGCCTGTTTCACAGGAGAATGATGTGACAGTCTGGTTTGGTAACATTTACCGTTTTGGAAATTCTATGGGAGCTCTGGTGGTATAGTGCCCAAAGCATTTGATTGCTAACCAGAAGGCTGATGGTTCAAATCCACCAGCCACTCCTCAGAAGGAAGGTTGGGCAATCTATTTTGTAGTGATGCCACCTCAGAATTCCAAGGAGGGGTAGCTATGAGTCGGATCCTACTTGACCATGATGCGTTGCATTGTTGCCTATGTGGCTGTCTTCTCTGTCCTATAGGGTCTCTATGAGTAAGAATCAACTTGATTTGGATACATATATCCCCCCCAAAAAAACAAACCCACCACCATTGAATTGATTCAGACTCATAGTGACCCTGTAAAGACAGAGTGGAACTGCCTTATAGGGTTTCCAAGGCTGTAAATCCTTACAGGAGCAGACTGCCACATCTTTCTCCCATTGAGCAACTGGTTGGTTCCAACAGTAGATCTTTTGGTTAGCAGCCAAGGATTTTAACCACTGCGATGCCAGGAATCTGTCTCTATATATAAATTTGGAGATATATATCTATATATCTCCTCCTCCCAGTTTTCTGTAGTTTGTATTTTTATAAGTCATCATAAGAAATTTGGCAGACATACGAAACGAATGAATTAAGTAAACAAAAGAGCTATATTAAAAAAAAAAAAAGTCTAAGGATGCAACATCTTCTTCTTTAATAGGTCCATTAACTGTTTAACACTGGAGAGAAAGCAAGGAAAGAGAGTGCCATAGACATGGGAGAAGAACACAAAAGATGAAAAGGGTAAAGTGCAAATAAATTTCAATTTTAATGTTACTTAACCCCTTTACTGTCCTAAAGAACGGTGATTGAATTCAACAAAAGGATACTGTTTGAAACCCTCCAGAGCTGATCACATAATAGCTCTTGGGAAGCAGAATGATTTGCAAAGTAGAGATTGCAGGCTACAGGCGCCATTGGCTGGGGAGGGGTTAAGCAACTTTATCTGATCTTCAGCTCTTTTACTGAACAATTAATGACCTACAGACTGAGAAGTTAAAAGCTAGAAGTGAAGCCAGGGCTCCTCAAGACTCCAGCTGGCATTAAATGACAAGGAGGAATTCAGAGGCCAGACAAAGCTGTTATTATGAACCATTGGTGGGGAAGAGAATGAAATTTTAAAAAAGGAAGAAAGAGGGGGAGAAAAAAAAGAAAGAAAAACAGAATTTAACCAAACCCAAACTCTCTACCATTGAGTAGCAACTTTATGCTTATTTTTAAAGTAAACTTCAGTTGTTAAATCTTTTTATCTTTGTTGTTGAACTTATTTGATAAAATTTGAGTTACAAAATTTTGTTAATACTGCTAATAAAAGTGCTGATAAATAACTACTTTTTCTATGAAAAGTTTATAGTCCTTGCAAAATAAAATATAATGATCAATTATTTTTCATTTAACATCTAACTTCAATTAAAGGCATGTGACATTTACTGACTAAGTTCTTTGGAAATGATGCTGCCTGTTGTTTCAACAGAAAGGGAAAATCTTGATTTATATCCTTGCTATCTTATTAGAGAAACATTCTAATCTTATAGCTTAGTTAATGGACTCTGATAATTACACAACTGCAAGAGATAAAAGCTAGTGAGTTTAGACATTAATGTTAGATCAATGTTATTGAAAGAAAAAAAAGTCTCTAAAAATCTTAGGATAATAAATGTTTTTCTGTGCTTTATCTACCAATTTTATAGGAACTGGAGTATCTGTTAAAAAAAAAATCTAATGATTGGAAAATGAACAGACTTAAGTACTGATTGTGGCACCACGGAGACATCCACAACAGGCTTCATATGAATAGGTTAATGCAGAAAAAGATGACTTATATTGCTCTAGGTCTGTGTTATGTAGGAAACTCCAAAATCAGCATTTGGATGCTTTGTTCATCTTCCGTCACAATCCACTTATTAAATTTCTAATTACACCACTTTCTGAGGGATTTTGAATGCAAAAGTACACAAGTAGATATACAGACCATAGAGTTCAAAGAAGATAAACTAACACTCGTGTGGATAATAAGATTGGACATCTAATACACATGAAGAATATGTGCATTATAAGAGTAGGATGTGGTGTATGGTCACTAATGGGACAAATTGCCATACTGATATCTTACATTTGACATACTAGGTAAAAAAATCTAAGGATCTCTGGTGACATAGTGGTTAAAGCATTTGACTGGTAATCAGAAGGTCAGCTGTTCAAACCTACCAGTTGCTCCATGGAAGAAAGATGGGGCAGTCTGCTTCTGTAACATTCACAGCTTTGGACACCCTGTGGGACAGTTTTATTCTGTCCTAAAGGGTCACTATGAGTTGGAATCAACTCAATGGCAGTGGGTTTTTGAGTTTAGTTTAAAATCTAAGGCTTTTTCAATGGCATGAAATAACAGCTTTGGCAGATTTGTCACATAATTGAATAAAGACAAACTTGAGACACAATAATATCACAATATTCAAAAGAGTAACCATTTTAACCTGCCATTGTTCATCTTGTTGTCTAAATGTCATGAAGGCTAAATTCAGTTTCTTGAAGTTGTAAGACAAAGGTTTCTGTTTTCCCCTACAGCAGTAGTGGGTTAAGACTCCTTCACATTTCAAAATTTTCAACTTTCCCTTCTGCTACATAAAACTCAAGCAGACAAAGCTCTTCTTCTTCTTTTTTAAAAGACTTATGAGGTTAGAGGAGCTCTGGTAGCATAGTGCCTAAGGCACTTGACTGCTAATCAGAAGGCTGGCGGTTCAAACCCACCAGCCACTCCTAGGAAGGAAGTGGGGCAATCTACTTCCATAGTGATACTGCCTCGGAAACCCAAGGAGGGGTCGCTATGAGTCAAGTCTGACTCAAGGGCACATAACAACAACAACAACATGAGGTTAGATTTGGTCTATCTAGATAGTCCAGAATAATTCCCCTGTTTTAAGGTCTATAAACTTAATTACAACTACAAAGTCACTTTTGCCATGTACCATATCATATTCACAAGTTTTAGGGAGTGGAACATGATCACTTTTTGGTGGGGTGGCCGTTCTGCTTACCACACCCTAACTAGTATCACTCCTGGTAACATTCTTGGGGAATCTGTAATTCCTGTCCTTGCTAATCTAGGCTCTGTGGCTGGGAAAATCCAGGTTCCCAGAAGGCAAACACTTCCTCTAGGGGACACAGCAGGATACACTTTAAAGTTTAAGCTACTGCATGGTCACTTGTATCATCAGGCAAGGAAAGGAGTCACTATCCAGGCGGTATTAGTTGATCCTGATGATTAGAAGTTACACAATTAGAACAGAGAAAAATATGTTTTAAAACCAGTTGATCCACTGGCTGTAATCTTGATAGTAAATGAAAAGTTGAAGTTTCCAGCCTGAGAATGGCATTGTGAACACAATTTAAACCCTTCAACAATGAGGATGTAAGTAATCCTTTCAGGTAAGTAACCAAAGCAGGACCAGCTGCAGAATTTGCACAATCTAGTACAAATGAAAATATCAAGCTCTTTGTTAAAAAATTATTAACAATTTCAAGATAGCATCAGCAATGCATTAAACCAAGAGCAGAGCCTCTGAGTGCTGACCTGTGCAATTGTAGAGGTTTTCTATCTATGACCGTGGACCTAAAACCAAGCCAGCAGAATTGCTGACTAAAAATGAGAGTAATATAAAATACACAGAAGAGGAAAGTTGCAGCCTTGAGACTAGCTGAAGTAGCAGGGACATGGTTTTTCAGACCAATTGTCTAATTTTAAGTTTATCAGGAAAACAGATAAATAAGAATCTAGCAATGGCTGTTTCCAGATGGGATGAACTCACTATAAGAAGCACTATCTGAATGGTGCAAGAGGTGGATTGTAGTGGATACTAATGGGCAGTCATTTTCCCAGCTGATGTCATGTAGCTGAATTCCTCTCCAGGAACTGGGCTCAGGTAAAGAATGCTAGCTGCTTTGCTTAAGGTTACTCACCCTTCTTAGGAGCAGTCTGCGTCCAGTGACTGGTAAATCCTGGGTCTCTTGTCAAGTCAGAGCTTTTTGTCTCCATGGAGATAACTCTGAAGTGATTTCTAACTCCAGAGCTCTTCATAGAATAAGCTGAGACCTCTGATGCAACTTTACCATAATTAAACTTCTTTTTGTAACAATACAGTTTCCTTTACCTCTCATGAGTGTTGTTCTCTCAGTAAATTTGCTGCAAACCTATCTCAGCATCTGTTTTTCCAGGTGACTTGAGCTATGACTCCATGTCTCTGTATGTTGTTGTTGTTGGGTACTGTTGAGTCGGCTCTGACTCATAGCAACCCTACAACAGAATGAAACACTACCCACTTGTGCACCATCTTCACAATCTGTGCTATACTTGAACCCTTCACTACAGCCGTTGTGCCAATACATCTTGTTGAGGGTCTTCCACTTTTTTGATGACCTTCCACTTTAGAAAGCATGATATCTTTCTCCAGGGAATGGTCTCTTCTGACCCAAGTAGGTGAGATGAAGTCTAGCCATTCTCCCTTCCATGGAGCATTCTGGCTGCACTTCTTCCAGGACAGATTTGTTAGTCTTCTGGCAGTCCATGGTACTTTCAGTATTCTTCACCAACATAACAACTCAAAAGGATCAACTCTTCTTCAGTTGTCCTTATTAATTTTCCAGCTTTCACCTGCAGATGAGGTGATTGAAATATCATAGCTTGGGTTAGGCACCCCTTAATATTCAAAGTAACATCTTTGCTCTTCAACACTTTAAAGAAATCTTTTTGCAGCCGATTTGCATTATGTCATCTGATTTCTTGACTGCTGTTTCCATGGGTGTTGATTCTGGATCCAAGTAACACAAAATCTTTGACAACTTCAATGTTTTCTCCATTTATCATGATGCTGCTTCTTGGTCCAGTTGTGAGGATTTTTGTTTTCTTTATGTTGAGGTGTAATCCATATTGCAGACTGTAGTCTTTAATCTTCCTCAATAAGTGCTTCAAATCATCTTTCCTTTCAACAAGTTAGGTTCTGTCATCTGTATATCACAGGTTGTTAATGAGTCTTCCTCCTATTCTGGTGGCTTGTTCTTCTTTATATAGACTAGCTTCTCAGATTATTTGCTCAACATAAAGACTGGATAAATATGGTGAAATGATACAATCCTGATTTACACCCTTTCTGATTTTAAAACATGCAGTATCTCCTTGTTCTGTTTGAATGACAGCCTCCTGGTCTATGTACGGGTTTCTCATGAGCACAATTAAATATTCTGGAATTCCCATTCTTCTCAATGTTATACATAATTTGTTATGATCCACACAATCAAATGCTTTTATGTAGTCAATAAAACACAAGTGGACATCTTTCTGATATTCTTTGCTTTCCACCAAGATCCATCTGACATCAGCAATGATATCCCTCATTCTGTGTCCTCTCCTGAATCCAGCTTGAACTTCTGGTAGTTCCCTGTCAATATACTGCTGCAACTGTGTTTGAATTATCTTCAGCAAAATTTTACTTGCATGTGACATTCATGATATTGTTCAATAAATTCCACATTCTGGTGGATCATCTTTCTTTGGAATGGGTACTAATATGGATCTCTTCCAATCCTTTGGCCAGATAATATAGATGAGTAAGCACCTCCAGGAAAGCTTTCTTCATTTATGATGTCCTTTATATCATTTGTTGAAACATCTCAATGGGTATTCTATCAATTTCTGGAGGTGTTTTTCTTTTTTGTTTGTTTTGCCAATTCCTTCAGTACAGCTTTGACTTCTTCCTTCAATACCATTGGTCCTTGATCATATACCACCTCCTGAAATAGTTGAACATTGACCAATTCTTTCTTGCACAGTGACTCTGTGCATTCCTTCTATTTTCTTTTGATGCTTCCAGTATCATTCAATATTTTGCCCATAGAGTCTTTCAATATTGCAACTTGTGGCTTGAATTTTCCTTCAGTTATTTTAGCTTCAGAAGTGCTGAGAGTCCTTCCCTTTTGGTTTTCTCCAGGTCTTTGCACATTACATTATAATAATTGACTTTGTCTTCTCTAGAGCTGCTCTTTGAAATCTTCTGTCCAGCTCTTTTATCTTATCATTTCTTCCATTTACTTTAGCTACTCTCCATTCTAGAATAAGTTTCTGGCTGCACTTCATCCAGGACAGATTTGTTAGTTCTTCTGGCAGTCCATGGTACTTTCAGTATTCTTCATCAACATAATAACTCAAAAGGATCAACTCTTCTTCAGTCATCCATTTTGGTCTTTTCTTCTTTTCCTGTCCTTTTAATGACCTTTTGCTTTCTTCATTTATGATGTCCTTTATATCATCTCACAATTTGTCTGGTTTTTGGTCACTAGTGTTCAATCCATCAAATCTATTCTTCACATAGTATCTAAATTCAGGTGGGATACAATCAAGATCATATTCTGGCTCTCGTGGACTTCTTTTAATGTCTTCAGTCTCACCTTGAACTTGCAGATGATGGTCTGTTTCACATTCAGCTCCTGATCTTGTTTTGGCTGAAGATATTGAGCTTCTCCATTGCCTTTTTGCACAGATATAGTCAATCTGAGCCTGTGTATTCCATCTGGTGAGGTCCATGTGCATAGCTGCTGTTTATGTTGTGGAAAAAAGTATTTGCAATGACTAAGTCATTAATAAACTAAAAGTTTAATGATTTATTCATTGCAAATACTTTTTTCAACAACATAAACAGCAACTATACACATGGACCTTGCCAGATGGAATACACAGGCATCAGATCAACAACATCAGTGGAAAGAGGCGATAGAGAAGCTCAGTATCTTCAGCAAAAAAATACAAGTCTTGCAAAATTCTATCATGTGCTCCCTGGCATCATTCTATCACCAAGGCCATATTTTCTAACTACAGGTGATTCATTGTTTCCAACATTTGCATTACAATCACCAATAATAATCAATACATCTTGCTTTCATATTTGGTCAATTTCAGACTGCAGAAGTTGGTAAAAATCTTCAATTTCCTTATTTTTGGCTTTAAGTGTTGGTATGTAAATTTGAATAATAGTAATATTAACTGATCTTTCTTGTAGGTGTATGGATATTATTCTATTATTGACAGCATTGTACTTCAAGGTAGATATTGAAACATTCTTTGTGATGATGAATGTGATTCCATTCCTCTTCAATTTGTCATTCCCAGCATAGTAGATCATATGGTTGTCTGATTCAAAATGGCCAAAACCAGTCCATTTAAGCTCAATAATGTCTATGATATTAAACTTTATTCCTTCCATTTCTTTTTGACAACTTCTAATTTTCCACCTGTGACCTTCCTGGTATTTGAAATGCAAATGCAAGCCGCCACAGTACAATAAACTGACAGATGAGTAGTGGATGTCTCTGTATACATTCCAGCAAAGAGAACCTTTGTTTTTCAGGCTCTGTTTTGAATGTTTTTTGACCATTGAAGTGGGTGAGGGAAACAAGGGAAGGCATAGGAAACAGATATGAGGTTTGCAGTTTGCAGTTATTTCTTCCCATTTTGAGTAGTGCCTTACCACAAAATGGAAGTCCCAAAAGCTTTACTCCATCCACATCAACTCTACTTTGAGGAGGTAATT
>NW_006921768.1:5272781-5286315 GCF_000298275.1 Orycteropus afer afer
CTGGAGCAAGATGGTATCTCATTGTTGTTTTGATTTGCATCTCTCTAATAGCTAATGATCGTGAGCATTTCTTCATATGTTTGTTGGCTGCTTGAAGAGGTAATTCTTCCCGAGTCATATTTTGAGTACCTTCTGACCTGAGGGACCCATCTACTGGCACTATATCAAACAATGTTTCAAGGCTATTCATAAAATTTTCCAGTAATATATCACACAATGTTTTCCTGGTATTCATAAGGTTTTCACTTCTGAGCCTGTCTTGGTCTAGAAGCTCTGCTGAAACCTGTCCATCATGTGTGACCCTGCTGGTATTTAAAATAGATGAGTGGTGAATGTCTCTGTATACATTCCAGTAAGGAGAAACCTTTGTTTTTCAGGCTCTGTTTTGAATGGTTTTTGGCCATTATGTGGGTGAGGGAATCAAGAGAAGGAAGAGGAAACAGATATGAAGTAAAGTAATGAGAAGTAAAGGAGATATCATTCATTCATTTACTGATGCTTATTAAAATGTTATCAAACCCTAACTATGTGCAAGGCACTATGCAAGATGCTGGGATAATAACAGGTAACAAAACAAACATGATTCCTGACTTCTTAGTATTCAAAATTTAATTAGGAATAGCTGATGCTTGATAGTTCCCACTGGGTGAGCTGTGAGACTTCTGGAAAATCCTTGTTCCTTGAAAGCTTTGGTGTCCTTGCCTATAAAACCTGGTTGCACAAGATTGATTTTTGTTAAAGGTGGTCCTTAGAGTACTGTATTTCTACAGAGGTTCTTCAAGGACTATTGTGGAAATGGGATAGAAATGAGGAGACTGAGTAGGCATGCTCTAAAAATCCCTATCTCCCTTCTTTCAGAGTTAACATTCTTCCATTTATTCATTTATTGTTTTTTCTTTCTTTTTTTTTTTTTTTTGAGTTCATAGGTATACTGTTAAATTGTCTGAAGAAAAAGAAAACCCATGATTTTTTTTTTTCACTTTCCTCTGAATTGGCCATGAATATGTGCCAACAGGAATTATGCCATGTTATTTGTTATGAAAACACAGTAGGTTTAGGCAACTAGGTGGTTTATAATTTAGTCCTTTCAATTTAATTTTTTGTTAGTCATTGAAATAATATATTTCTATTTTTGTAAACTCTCAATATCAGAAAAGTCACCCAAGATTCCAAAAATGTATCATCAGGGTCTACAAATGGCTGTTGTTGTTAAGTGCCATCAAATCAGTTCCGACTCATAGCAACTCTATGTACAACAGAATGAAACACTTCTGGTCCTGTGACATCCTCACAATTATTGCTATGTTTGGGCCCTTTGTTGCAAGCACTGTGTCAATCCATCTTTTTGATGGGCTTCCTCTGAACCTCAACTTTACCAAGCATGATGCCCTTCTCCAGGGACTGGTCCCTCCTGATAACACATCCAAGGTATATGAGCCTCACCATCCTTTCTTCTAAGGAGCATTTGGGCTATATGGTTTCTAAAACAAATCTGTTCTTCTGGAAGTCCATGCCATATTCAATATCTTCACTGACACTATCATTCAAATGCTTCAATTCTTCTTCAGTCTTCCTTATTCACTGTACAGCTTTCACATGCATATGAGGTGATTGAAAATACCATGGCTTGGGGGGAGGCACACTTTAGTTTTGCAGCAGGTTTGTCCAGTGCAATATGTCCCTTGATTTCTTGACTGTTACCTCCACAGGCACCACACTATAATAAATTGACAAATGACTGGTGAATCAAGACTTACATTAACCTTGAAAATCTCAAAGGGACCTCAATGCACATCTCTGGAGAAGCCATACTCCTTGAAAGTCTTAGTATACTTGCCTATAAAATCTTGTTGCACAAGATCAATTTTTGGTAATGGTGGTCCTTGGAGTACTGAATTTCTACAGAGACGTTTCAAGGACTATTATGGAAATGAGATAGAAAAGAAGAAACTGAGTAGACAGGTTCTAACTTTCTATTTCCCTTATGGGAAATTTGAGATAGCCTCAGACTTTAAATCTCTATAGAGAACACATTTATTTTTTCAATACACAGAGTTACTCAGAGTTGTTTGAACTAGTCCTGCTTGGCGCCACTTGAGAACAGTTGACTGGTTCTGTGGAACTCTCAGGGAGAAGATCAAACTTGCCTTGCTTCCTGCAATGCCCAATAAATTGGACCTTTGGAGATAAGATCTTGGAAATCCAGTGGATTGCTATACATTTTTTTTTGTTTTCTAATCTGCTACATGGCCTTGGTAGCAATGTAATTTACAAAAGCATGAAGTTTGAGATGCAGCCTGGCCAATGAATCTTATACCATTACCCCAAAACTCTGAGTCATGAAACATTAAATATCTTTTGGAGGTGTATTGTTTTTCTTTCTTATCTCCATTAAACCATGAAAAACTTTAAAGTGTGTTCCCTACCTTATAAGAATTTGGAATTATTAATAAATAGCACTCAAAAAGTGCATTCAAATCCTATAAAATGAAAAGATCAGAGAATCACAATAAAAATGTGTAAGAGGTGTATGTATGTATGTGTGTGTATGTATGCATGTACTCTTATTTTTGTAGAGAAAATTCCCTGTCTTCTAGAAGGCATGGTGGGAGGCAGGGGACTACTTACACATTTGCAGTTATTTGGGGAAGGATGAGGAGAAGGTGTGATCTGATGAGCTCCATAAATGATAGAAGGGAGGGAACATCAAGAATGCAGAAAAGGCATTCCGGACATAGCTTGGATCGTGGGAATACTCAGATGAAAGTGTGATGTGCTTTCCTATCTGAGTGGAGGGGCACAGGAGGATGGGGGAGTAAGGGACACTAAGGGAAGGCCCTGAGAAACCAAATGGAGCTGTAAACTCCAAGATGAAGCACTTAGTCATGAAGTATGTAAAAGAATTAAAAGATACTGGTGGGTTTTCAGGATGAGTGCAGAATGATCAAAGTGGTGGAAAGAAAAGATAATTTTTAGTGAAATATTTATGACAGACCTCAAGGAGAAATAAATATCATTATGTTTTTACTGCAATATTTTCTATCAATTTAAACAACGGGAAACTTCTAAATTAGAATAGAACAAATGGGTAATTAGGGAACACTAAATATTAAAAACTTTGAGCATTTATATAAGAAAGTTTAACCCTTGAAGCAGCTAAAAATTTCCTTTGCCTCAAGTTTTATCATAACTTTTTTTTTCTCACAACAATTTATCAGTCTTTACTGAAGTAATATTCTGTTTATTGCTAAAGGGGTGCATTACTAACAGTAAGATTATTAGGTTATACTTGCAGTAAGATATTCTAACACTCTAAATTGCATCAATAATGGTACTGAAAAAATACTTTTCTTGAAATCTCCATATATGTGTATATCTTTCATTTCAGCCTCCTTTAAGTTCCCTTTTGCAAATAACTAGTGCATAATAACCACCCCTCAATCCTTCCAGGAAAAATGAGCTGAAAATAATAATAATAATAACTTACCCCCTATAGAACTTATTACTTGTCAGATGCTATCCTAAACAATTTAGGCACATAATTCATTCTATCTTTACAACAGTAGGAGGTTGTTTTATTAGTAAAGTTTAAGTGAGCTGTCCAAGGTTACACAAAAAAAGATAATTGCTGAAGTTCAAACTTGAGTCTTGAATCCATTAGTCAGGGTTTTCTAGAAAAACACAAGCAGTTTGTGTGTGTGTGTGTGTGTGTGAGAGAGAGAGAGACAGAGGGACAGAGAGAGGGAGAGAGAGACAAAGAGAGAGAGTGAGAGAAAGATAGAGAGAGAGAGAAGGAGAGAGAGAGAAAAAGGGTGCTTCTGTGACACAAGTGGTTAAGTGCGAAAGGCTGGAGGTATGAATCCACCTAGAGATGGCTCAGAAGAAAGGTCTGGTGATCTGCTTCCAAAATATCACAGCCAAGAAAACCCTACAGAGCACATTTTACTCTGCAGGGCATAGTGTTGCCATGGGTTGGAATTGACTCAATAACAACTAGTAAAGATAGATAGATGATAGATAGATAGGTAGATAGATACGTACATACATAGATACATAGATAGATACATAGATAGATCAATACACAGATAGAGATAGACAGGCAGGCAGATAGACAGACAGACATTATAAAGAATAAGTTCAAACGATTTGGGGGGATTTGCAAATTTAAAATTGTAGGTTAATCAACAGGCTAGAGATTCCTTCAGTCTTGTTTGTCAAGTTATAGGAAGAATGAAGAACAGAGTTTTGGCAAAATATCTATTTATTATATAGAGACAGAATACACATCCAGACATGGTAAATGTAGGAAAGAACACTGGGTCTTCTTTTCTTAATTTAGTCATCACATCATTTTGGGGGAGAAAATTCTTTCACGCCTGTTTCTGGTTCTACATAAAGTTAACTGTCTCAGAGGAGGAATTCTCCAGTCTCTTTAACCTGAATTCATGTCAAAATAGTTCATTTTGTAATAGATCATTATTATGCTAATAATTTTACAGGTTGTAAAGCTCATAACTGCTTGTAGATTACATTGTAGTACACAGCACCATACCTTGTACATAGTGGAAAAATCCTTTATTCAATAAATGTGTATTGAAAAATCATAGTGTGTAAGGGACTGGTTACGCCTTTAAATTGTGGTGTTGGTAAAGAATACTGAAAATATCATGGACTTCCAGAAGAACAAATATGTCTTGGAAGAAGTGCAACCAGAATGCTCTTTGGAAGCAAGAATGGCCAGACTTCATCTCACCTACTTTGGGAGCTCTGGTAGCATAGTGCCTAAGGCACTTGACTGCTAACCAGAAGGCTGGCGGTTCAAACCCACCAGCCATTCCTTGGAAGGAAGATGGGGCAATCTACTTCTGTAGTGATACTTCCTCAGAAACCCAAAGAGGGGTCACTATGAGTCGGGTCCGACTTGACGGCACATAACAACAACAACAACAACAACTTTGGTCATGTTGTCAGAAGGGACCATTACTTGAAGAAAGATAACATGCTTGGTCCGTGAAAAGGGACAACTCTCAGCAAGATGGACTGACACAGTGGCTACAATGGTGGGCTCAAGTATAGCAAGGATTGTGAAGATGGCAAACGACTAGGCAGTGTTATGTTCTGTTGTACATGGGGTCACTATGAGTTAGGGCTGACTTGACAGCACCTAACAACAACCACCACCACAAGATTTAGACCCTGCTTTAGTAGCTTACAGTCTAATCAATGAGGAAGAAAAGTATACAGGCTTTTTTTTTAAAAACATAATATTCATAGAACACCATGATTGGAGTAATTTAGTGTTATTTTCTTAGCATACTGAATAGCCTTTTAATCTAAGTCTTGGACTGTGGGTAGGAGACTGTTTCCTGGAGATTGTATTTTTTTTCAAGTTGATTCCTGAAGTAAGAATAAGTTTCCTGAAGTTAGCTTGACAAAGGAGGGGAAAATATGCTCCAGGTAGAAAGAACTACATATACAAGGGAAACATGGGCAGTGACCAAATCATGAAAGACTGTGGCCAGGAGCTTGAATTTTTTAAAGTAACAGAAATCCATGATTTAAATTATGATCACATTTGTGTTTTAGTAATAATTTACTTGATTTGTTTTTCAATAAAAGGAGCTCTGGTGGCACAGTGGTTAAGGCATTTGGCTGCTAACCAACAAGTCAGCAGCTTAAGCCTACCATGGGAGAGAGATGAGGCAGTCTGCTTCTGTAAGATTTACAGCCTTGGAAACCCTATGAGGCAGTTCTGCTCAGTCTTATAAGATCACTATGAGTCACAATCGGCTTGAAGCAGCAGGTTTTTTATTTGATTCTTCAATAGCAGACAGTAGACTTAAGGTGGTCAAGACCATGGGGAAAGGCATGCAGAACAGTTAATAATACAGGGGAAATTTAATATTGGCCACAATTAAGGCTAAAATAAAGTAGATATTTTCAGAACCATTAAGGATGTAGAAACAATAAACTTTGCTATATTATTATGTCTTTGAGGATGAGATTGTGGATGATTTTTCTTCTTATTCCAATCAAATTGTAATTCCATATTTGTAAAATCAATAATTGACCTTAGGTCCTTAGATGCTTCCCTTTTTAGAGTCCATTGAAATGCATGACTATATCCAATATTATTTTTTGAAACTTCTATAACATATACCCACATTCACCTATGTATGTAATTGCTTATTCTTTCCTGACACATACAATAAAGAAAATATCACCTATGACAATCATAAAAGACCTCATCACATCAATTTTCCAAAACCAAGCTAATTTTTCAGAATATACATAATGCTCTAGAAATCACTTATTGATGGAGAGTTAATTACTTAGTCATCTCTGACTCCTGGGATCCCATAAGTAGAGGCAAGAGGTAAATGAAAGCCAACTCCTGAGTGTTCTGGAAAACTCCCAAATGCTTAAGTCATTCTGACACCGGCATGCCCAACTGTTACACACCAAAAGAAAGCCATTTAATAGTTCCAGATTCTATACCTATGAATTCAGCAATTAACAACATCACTCAGCTATATTAGGGGAAAGGTGCTTAACTTGAAGAAAAATAATAAAAAAAAAAACCCACAAAAATATACACTTATGGAAAAGAACAGCATCTTATGGAGGTAGTAACTTTAAATAAAATTGATGCAATTTAAATAATGGATAATTCCTTTGAAATTCTCTGAAGTGTTTGAAATCCATGAGCCCAATCTTTTACAGTTAGGACTTTCCTGTGTCTGCAAAACATTTTTGCCCTTGATTGATCTAACCTCTTGGGTGACAGATCCCATCCTTTAGTTAGAAATAAAGTGTATAGACTTCGTGGATTTTTAAAAATAAAAATGGCAAGGTTTAATGACTTAAAAAAAAAAAAAAACCTCTTAGAGGTCCATCAGCATTTTAATACATTTTATTATTATATAACTGTGTATCTCTGGGCTTAGTACTAGTCACTGATAAATTTTGATTAAATGAAGAAGGTGAATATTATTTACTAACAAACCCTGCACTTATCTCTAAATTTACTAGATATTTATATTCCCATGAACTGCAAGTAAATTCAGAAGCACTAAAACTAAAGTGAATTTTATCTTAAGAAACAAAGAAAAAATATTAATGATTTAGTTGATTGACAAATTCATGACCTTTTGTTCTTTATTAGTTGATGTAAACTAAATGGTTGATGGAAAGAAGAGAGAACATTAAAGAAATGATAACATTAGATGATATTTATTGAGCTCTCATTTTAAAGACTCATTTAACTGGTTTACATGTGCTTATTTCACTCAGTCCTGGAAACCACTAGAATATTAGCTCCACTCAGTATATTGTTCGAATAGAACAAGAGAATACTGAATGATTTAAAATCAGGAAGAGAGTATGTCAGGGTTGCATCCTTTCACCATGCTTATTCAATATGTATGCTGAGCAAATAATCTGAGAAGCCTGGAATATATGGAAGAACATGTCATTAGCATCGGAAGAAGACTCAACCTGCAATATGCAGATGACACAACTTTGCTTGCTGAAAGTGAAGATGACTTGAAACACTTCCTGATGAAGATACTACAGTCTGCAGTATGAATTACACTTCAATATAAAGAAAACAAAAATGTTCACAACTGGACCAATAAGCAGCATCACAGTAAATGGAAAAAAGATTGACGTTGTCAAAGACTTCATATTGCTTGGTTCTTCAATCAATACCAATGGAAGAAGCAGCCAAAACATCAGATGACATATTGCATTGGGCAAATCTGCTACAAAAGGCTTCTTTCAAATGATGAAGGGCAAAGATATCTCCTTGAAGACTAAGGTGCACCCAACCCAAGCCATGGTATTTTCAATCACCTCATATGCATGTGAGAGCTGGACGATGAATAATGAAGACCAAAGAAGAGTTAATGCTTTTGAGTTGTGATGTTGGCAAAGAATACTGAAAGTATCATAGACTGCTAAAAGGACTGGAGGAAGTGCAGCTGGAATGCTCCTTGGAAGTAAGAATGGCCAGACTTTGTCTCACCTGCTTTGGTCATGTTGTAAGAAGGGACTATTCCCTGGAGAAGAATATCATGCTTAGTAAAGTGGAGGGTCAACGAAGAAGGGGAAGGCCTTCAATGAGATGGATTGACACAGTGATTGCAACGATGGGCTCAGGCATAGCAAGGATCATGAGGCTGGCACAGGACTGGGCAGTGTTTCATTCTGCTATGCCTAGGGTCACTATGAGTCAGAGACAACTCAACAGCACCTAACAACAACAACAATACATTTTTCTCACCTTTTCAAATCATTTACACAAACTATTATTTATTCTTCAAAATCCAGATGTGATAAAGTTTATTCTTCATAAAGCTTTTTCTAAGTCAAAGAGTTAATGACCTTATTCTTTGCATTCCCATATTACAGCAGACATAAAGTCATATGTTAATGTTGGGTGCTGGTGAGTCTCCTCTGACTCACAGCAGCCCTATGTACAACAGAACACAACTGCTTGGTCCTGCCCATCCCCCCAATCCTCGCTATGCTGGAGCCCATTGTGGCAGCCATTGTGTTTGCACCATCCTCCCAATCCTTGCTATGCTGGAGCCCATTGTGGCAGCCATTGTGTCAGTCCATCTCCTTGAGGCGCTTCCCCTTTTTTGCTGACCCTTTTGACTCGACTCCAGTAAATTTGGTTTTTTGGTTTTCCTTTAGCAAGTATCATATCCTTCTCCAGGGAGTTGCCCTTTCTGACATCACCAAAGTAGGTGAGATGAAGTCTAGCTGTTCTCCATTTCAAGGACCATTCTGGCTGTCTTCATGCAGGACAGATTTATTCATTTTTCCGGCAGTCCATTGTATTTTCAGCGTTCTTTGGCAAAACCACAATCCAAAGTCATCAACTCTTTTTCAATCTTCCTTATTCATTGTCCAGCTTTCACATGTATATGAAGCAATTTAAAATAACATGGCTCGGGTGAGGCACACCTTAGTCTTTAAAATGACATCTTTGCTCTTTAACTTTAAGGAGTCTTTTGCAGGAGATTTGCCCAATGCAATACGACATCTGATTTCTTGATCGCTGCTTCCTTGGGTGTTTGTGGATCCAAGAAAAATGAAATCCCTAACAATCTCAGTCCTTCTTCCATTTATCATTTATTGGTCCAGTTGTGAGCATTTTTGTTTTCTTTATATTGAGGTGTAATCCATACTGAAAACTGTAGTCTTTGATCTTCATCAGTAAGTGCTTCAAGTCATTTCCACTGTCAGCAGGCAAGGTTGTATTATCTGCATATCACAGGTTGTTAATGAGTCTTTTTCTAATCCTGATGCTGTGATCTTCTTTATGTAGTCCACACATTGTAGATGTTTAACAAATATTTGTTCAATAAAGGCGTATGGGATTTTAATTGGTTATGGGATTGGATCTGTGTCTAAGATGATGGATTGTTTTGGTCTACCTAGAAAAAATGGAATGAACTTAGATTCAGTTATTAACAGAAAACTGTACAACATAATGTACTTTTCTTGAGAACATAATAATTAGCATTTATATTTCCCTTAATATTATTTATGAGACCTATATATTAAGCTCCTTATCAAGGGAATATTATCATTTCTATCTATAAAACATTCCTCTTCAATCGGTTTCTCTGCTGATAATATCTATAGTTTTCCATTAAATCCTTTCAGAAACTTTATAAACTCAGCACTTAAATAAATAAAACTTTAATTTACATTTACATTTAAATAGATTTTTTGGAATGATACCTATCCTTGGTATGTTTGACTCTCACCTTAATTCACTCATCTGATTGAAGGTATTTCCTAAAGTTATCAGGAAAAACACTAAGAATTATAAAGTCAATGATAATACTAGCTGTTAGGAAATTCACACTCATGTATTTTTCTTTTTATACTTTCCCAAGCTACTTAGCCTTTATTCACTGAAGTAAATAGTTATCTAACCAGTGTTTCTGTTCAAGATAATAGAGATTCAATTTTTATTCACTCAACTATTCATTCATTGTTTCTTCATTCATCAATTAAATTCATGCTTATTAGAATTTCTAGTATATATAAGACATTATGCTAAGCATTTAAAATAATTATTATTATTACTATTATTGTGTTTGGGTGAAAGTTTAAAGAACAAATTAATTTTCCATTCAACAGTTTATGTACATTTTGTTTTGTAACATTAATTGCAATTCTCTCAATGTAACAACACTCTTCCTGCTTCCTCCCTGGGCTCCCTGTTTCCATTAATCCTTCTTTCCTGCCCTTTCCTGCCTACAGCATTTTGTTTTTGGGCAAATGTCCTTTGGGTCTTGTATGGTTAAATATTCTGAGGATTATGTTCTCCATGAATGCTATTGTTCACTTTATAGATTTGTCTGTTGTTTGGTTGCAAGGTCATCCTGGGGGGTGGGCTCAGTTGCAGGTTTGAAGGGTGTCTGAGGGCCATAGTCTTGGGGGTTCCACCAGTTTCTATCAGGCCAATAAGTCTGGTCTTTTTATGATTTAATATTTTGTTCTATATTTCTCTCCCATTCTGTTCAGGACTTTCTGTGGTTCTGATCGGAGAAGTCAGTAGCAGTAACCAGGGACCATCTAGTTCTTCTTGTCTGAGTGTGGTAGAGTCTGGGTTCCATGTGGTTCATTAGTCCTTTGGACTACATGTTTCCTTGAGTCTTTGATTTTCTTCCATCTTCTTTCCTTAGGACTGGGAGAGACCAATAGTTGCATCTCAGATGGCCTCTCACAAACTTGTACAATTTTTGTTGATTCTACAGTAGAGTTTAGAACATTGTCTTTGTGAACTATGTTATACCAACTTAATTAGCTGTCACCAGGACTGTGACCCTGTGTCCACAAACCCAGTAACTCTTTTTCACGCAGTATTTAATTATGGCTAAAATTTCATAAGTTTGTGCCCCTTTTGCTCTATTATATACTTGTATATATTTACAGTACCTACTAATATGTATGTAGAAATATCCTCTGTCAAATCTAAATATGCTTGTGGGTGTAGTCATGTTTGCCTATCCATACTTCTTCACTTTACATGTCTCCCTGTGTATCCACTTATAGATTATTGTTTGTTATTATTAATATTGCAGGATTATTTACGTAATGATACATACCTTTGTAATCTATAATTCTTGTGCATCTCTCTGTGTCCTCCTTTGCCTTATTGATATTGTGCTGATCATCCCTTTATTGTACATGTTGTTTCTTTGCCCAAATTAACACATGTCTGTTATCTAGTTATAGGAGCTCTGGTGGTGTAGTGGCTAAGTCATGTAGCTGCTAACCATAAGGTCAGTGGTTCATACCCACTAGCCACTCAATGGAAGAAAGATGAGGCAATCTGCTCCTGCAAAGATTTATAGTCTTGGAAACCCAGTGGGGTTTGCTATGAATAAGAATTAACTCAATGGCAATGGATTTTTATTTATTTATATTTTTTGGTTTATTATTGAGTTAGTAATTGTCTCTCCCTTCCCCTACTACCCCAGCTAACCATCAAAGAATGCTTCCTTCAACAGAAAATAGAAAGACAACAGAAAAAATCAACAAGACAAGGGATTGGTTCTTTGAAAAGATTAATAATATCAACAAACACTAGCAAACGTAACAAAGGAAAAGATAAAAATAACATGAATAAGAAATCAAATTGGCAATGTCACAACAGAACCAACCGAAATAAAAAGAATAATATCAGGATACTATGAAGAACTGTGCTCCAACAAATTTGCAACCTAGAAGAAATGGACATATTTCTGAAAACACACTGCTTACCTAAACTGAAACAGACTGAGGTAGAAAATTTCAATAGACTCATAATAAAAGAAAAAATTGAATAAGTCATTAAAAAAATTACTAACAAAAACACGTTATGGCCCAGACAGTTTCACTGGAGAATTCTACCAAACATTCAGAGAAAAGCTGACACCAATCCGTTTCCATGTCTTTTCTTTGCTATTGTGAATAATGCTGCAATGAACCTGGATGTGCATCTATCTATTCATGTCACATCTCTTACATCTTACAGCTCTCTCTCTCTGTCTCTCTCCCTCTCTCTCTGTCTCTCTCTCTCTATCTAGTAGTAAGATTACTGGATCAAATGGTATTTTTACTTCTGAATTTTTAAGGAATCACTCTACCATTTTCCACAGTGATAGTAACATTTTCTAATCTCACCAGTAGTGTGTGAGAGTTCCATTCTCTGCACACCCTTGCCAACATTTGTTCTTTTCTGTCTTATTGAGCTTTCCCATTTTTGCTGGGGTGAGATGATATATCATTGTTGTTTTGATTTGCATCTCTCTAATGTCTAATGGTCGTGAACATTTCTTCATGTGTTTGTTGGTTGCCTGAATGTCTTCTGCCCTTTTTATAATTGAATTGTCAGTCTTTTTTGTTGTTGAGGTATTTATTATTATTATTATTGTTAAAGACACTGTCTCATCCTTAGTTAATGGATTTTGGCCTTTTGTCTATGAATACCTGTCCATGGGTGGATAGATTTATTTCTGGTTCTCAATTCTGTTCTTCTGGTCTATGGGTCTCTCATTGTACTAGTACCAGGCTTTTTTGACTACTGAGACTGTGTGGTAGATTTGGAAATCAGGAAGTGTGAGACCTTCTAGCTTGTTCTTCTTCATTAGTGCTTTACATATCTAGGGTCTCTTCTCTTTCCATATAAAGTTGGTGAATGATTTTTCTTCTCTTTAAAGAATGTTAGTAGAATCTGGATAGGGATTGCATTATATCCATAGATCACTTCGAGTATTTTTGACATTTTCACAATGTTAAGCCTCCCTATCCATGAGTATAGTATATTCTTCCATTTTTGTAGGTCTTTTTTGATTTCTATAATAGTGTTGGTAGGATTTTTTGTATAAGTCTTTTGTATCTGTGATTGGGTTTATTCCCAAGCATTTTATCTTTTTGGTAACTGTGACAGTTATGGTTGTCTGTCAACTTGGCTGGGACAACATTTTCAATAGTTTAGCATTTATGATATAGTCATTCCACATGATGAGACTGATATAATGTATTCACTTCCATGATGAGATCTGCTATGAGTGGCCAATCAGCTGAAAGGGAGTTTCCTCAAGGGTGTGACCCGCTTTCAAAATACATGGACATCCTGGCAATGCTCTTTGGCTTTTTACTCAATCTAGATTGTGCGTTTGGCTTATCATAATCCAACCACTTATTCTTTGGACTTGAGCCAGCAGCCTACCATATTGCCTGGTGATCTTCAGATTTGTTAGCCTATAATGTCTGTAAGCCAGAAGCCAGCTTTCATACTTGTGATCTTGGGTTTGTCAGCCCCTGCAGCTACATGACTCAAGAGAAGCTGCCAGCCTGATATCTGTCCCATGAGCATGAGACTTGCCATCCTCTACAACTACACTATTTACATTAGCTACTGTCTTAGGCTCTGGTAGCATAGTGCCTAAGGCACTTGACTGGTAACCAGAAGGCTGGCGGTTCAAACCCACCAGCCACTCCTCAGAAGGAAGGTTGGGCAATC
>NW_006921768.1:5286415-5288491 GCF_000298275.1 Orycteropus afer afer
CTACTTCTGTAGTGATACTGCCTCGGAAACCCAAGGAGGGGTCACTATGAGTCAGGTATGACTCGACGGCATATAACAACAACAACAACTACTACAACTACATGGGCCATTTCCTTGAGGTAAATCTCTCTCTCTCTCTCTCTAAGTTTCACTGGTTATGCTTCTCTGGAAAACCCAGCCTGACAGTGTTGTTGTTGTTAGGTGCCATCGAGTCGGCCTGGACTCATAACGACCCCTCCTTGGGTTTCCGAGGTGGTATCACTATGGAAGTAGATTGCCCATCTTCTTTCCGAGGAGTGGCTGGTGGGTTTGAACCATCAGCCTTCTGGTTAGCAGTCAAGTGCCTTAGGCACTATGCTACCAGAGCCTAAGACAGTACCTAATGCAAATAGTGTTGTTTTTCTTATTTCTTTTCTAGAGTTTGTTTTGTTGGTGTGAAGAGAGCTGACTGATTTTTATATGTTGATCTTGTACCCAGCCACTTTGCTAAATCTATTAGTTCCAGTAGCTTTCTCGCTGCATTTCTGAGATTGTCCATGCATAAAATCATATAATCTGTGAATAAGGATAATTTTACTTTTTCCTTAGAACTAGTATGCCTTTTGATTCCCTTGCTTGCCTTGTTACTTTGGCTAGGATTTCCAATACAATAGTGAATAGGAATGGTGACAAAGGACATCCTTGTCTTGTTCCCATTTGCAAGGGCAATACTTTCAGGCCCTCTCCTTTGATTATGATGTTGGCCAATGATTTTGTGTGTATGTCCTTAATTATGTTGAGGATTTTCTGTTCTATTCTTATTTTGATGGTAGCTTTTATCAATAATATGTGTTGGATTTTATCAAATACTTTTTCTGCATTGATTGATATGAGGTTATGGTTCTTTTGCTTTGTTTTATTTATGTAGTGGATTATATGGATTGTTTTTCTGATATTGAGCCAAACTTGCATACTTGGTATGAATCTTACTTGGTCATAAATGTATTATTTTTTTGATATGATGTTGGATTTTATTAGCAAGGATTTTGGTGAGGATTTTTGTATCTATGTTTATGAGGGTTTGAAGTCCGTAATTTTCTTTTTTGTGGTATCTTTGCTTGGCTTTGGTATCAGGGTTATGCTTGTTTCATAAAATGAATTCAGGAATATTCCATTCTTTGCTATGTTGGGGAAGAGTTTGAGTAGAAGTGGTATCAGCTCTTTGGAATGTTTGGTAGAATTCCCCAGTGAAGCTATTTGGGCCAGGACTTTTTTTTGTTGTTGTGAGTTTTTTTCATGACCCACTCAATTTCTTCTTTTGTTATGGGTCCATTCAAATTTTCTATCTCAACCTGTGTTAGTTTAGGCAGGTTGTATGTTTCTAGAGCTTTGTCCATTTTGTCTAGATTTTCAAATTTGTTAGAGAACAGTTTCTCATAGTATTTTTATTTCAGTTGGTTCTGTTGGGACATCATCAATTTCATTCCTTATTTGTGTTGTTTAAGGAGTTCTGGTGGTGTAATGTCTAAGGCATTTGACTGCTAACCAAAAGTTTGGTGGTTCAAACCTACCAGTCACACCATGGAAGGAAGACTGGGAAATCTATTTCTGTAAAGATTTGCTGCCCTGGAAACGCAGTGGGAGTTGCTATGAGTCAGAATTGACTTGAAGGCACTAAATTAGTTAAGAGTTATTTGTGCTGTTTGCATCTCCACTTTCTTTTCCTTTGTTTAATTTGCCACTGGTTTGTCAATTTTGTGAATCTTTTCAGAGAACCAATTTCTAGTCATGTTTATCCTTTCTTTTGTTTCTCTATTTCATTTATTTTTGCTCTAATCTTTATTATTTCCTTCCTTCTGGAGACTGTGGGCAACTTTTGCTGTTGTTTTTCTATTTTTTGGAATTGATGGGTTAGGTATTTATTTTGTGTCTTTTCTCTTTTTTTTGATGTATGCATTTATTACTTTTTTTATGTCCCCAAAGTTTAGTATGTTGTGCTTTCATTCTTATTTGATTCTAGGAATATATATATATATATATATATATACCCAAAGTATGATCTTGAATATATCCCTCCTGAATTTAGAGATCATCTAA
>NW_006921768.1:5290243-5329967 GCF_000298275.1 Orycteropus afer afer
GAAAGAGGGGGAGGCCTTCAAGGAGATGGATTGACACGGTGGCTGCAATGATGGGCTCAAGTATAGCAGGGATTGTGGGGCTGGCGCGGGATCAGGCAGTGTTTGGTTCTGCTGTGCATGGGGTCACTATGAGTTGGAAATGACTCGACCACACTTAACAACAACAACAACATATATATATATATATATACATATTTCTTTCCAGTTATTATTTCTTTTATTATCCAGTAGTTTTAAGCAGAGTGTTACTCAGTTTCCATATGTTTGATATTTTTTTTCCCCTTATCTTCCTATTGGGGATTTGTAACATTATAGTGTTATGATTCAAGAATATGCTTTATTTTGTTTTGATGTTTTAAAATATATTGAGGCTTGCAATATGGCCTAACATATGGAGTATGCTGGAGAATGATTCATGTGCACTGGTAAAGAATGTGTATTGTGTGTGTGTATATATATATATGATTTTTTTTTTCGGTAGAATGTTCTGTATATGTCTATGAGGTCAAGTTGGTTGATTGTATTGTTTTGATCTTGTGCATCTTTGTTGAATTTTTTCTGGTTGTTGGGCTTTCATTGAAAATGGTGTGTTAAAGTTTCCTATTACTATTGTGATGTTGTCTGTTTCTCTTTTTAATTCTATTAATGTTTGATTTATGTATTTATGAGCTCCTTCATTGGGTGTGTATTTATTATGGTTATGTCCTCTTGTTTGATTGATTCTTTAATCATTATATAATGCCCTTTCTTGTCCCTTAGTTAGATTTTGCTTTGAAGTCTATTTTACCAGAAATTGATACTGCCACTCTTGATCTTTTTCAGTTGTCATTTACTTGATATGATTTTTTTCCATCATTTGAGTTTTAAATTATTTTTATCTTTGTGTCTAAGGTGAGTCTCTTGTAGGCAACATATTGATAGGTCTTATTTTCTTCTCCATTCTGTCACTCTCTGTCTCTTGATTGGTGCATTTAATCAATTTGTGGTCAGTGTAATTATTGAAATGTATGAATCTACTGCTTTCATTCTGTTGTGTTTTTTATTTTGTTTGATTCTTTTATTCCATATATTCTTCTGTGCTGAGTTCATTTTGTTATCAAATTTTCTTTTCATTTTCTTCATTGCTATAGTTTTTGTGTTATACTGATTTCTTACAATTTTCTTCTTTTGGCATTCACAATTATATGTACATCTTTGATTATCATTATGTTATGGAAGAACTGCCTTTTTTAATATTCAACCTACATATCATATTTTCAATCTGGTTGCAATTATGGATCTTTATTTTTAGGTAACAAATATCTAAACATAAAGAGATTCATTTGGGAATAAAAAAAGATTATTAATGATATCAGAAGAAAAATAAACTCACTTCAGAGAAGGCAAAATTTTGATAGCAGTTGTGGATTTTCCCATTCCACTACTCTACTAATTTAACTGAAACCTACATATAGCATTCTGTATCCAACAATGTGTAAGACTAATGATTCTAAGAAGTACCATTATGAGATATATTTCTTTGAAAGAAAAAAAATATTTATATACCTTTAGGGGGAAAATTAGATATAAGAACTGAATTATGATACCTGTGTAAAAATTTATTTATTACCCTTTATTTTGATATTTGAACTACCTGTCAGCTGCAGCAAATCCTATTAACTTAAAGTGCTGCTAATTGAACACAGATATATAGGATTTAAATGTATATGCTTATACACACATACATCTAAAGAATCCTGGTATTCTTATTAATTTAGAACTTATTAATGTACTCCTACTATAATGTTTTGTAAAAATTCTGTATTTCCTATATTTCTTGGTGAAGGAGACAAATAATCACTGCCGTCGAGTTGTATCTGACTCATAGCAACCCCTCTTTGGGTTTCTGAGGCAGTATCATTACAGAAGTAGATTATACAACCTTCTTTCCGAGGATTGGCTGGTGGGTTTGAACCACCAGCCTTCTGGTTAGCAGTTAAATGCCTTAGGCACTGCCCCACCAGAGCTCCTGACTATAATGTTTTGCAAAAATTCTGTATTTCCTGTATTTCTTGGTGCAGGAGATAAATAATAAAACTCATTCTAAAAAATTCTCACTTACATGCTATGTGTCTTAATGCACTTGCTTGAATTGTGCCATATGCCCTATTTCTTAAGTCTCTAAAGGCATATTGTTGTTGTTGTTGTTGTTATGTGCCATCGAGTCAAACCTGACTCATAGCGACCCCTCCTTGGGTTTCTGAAGCAGTATCACTACAGAAGTAGGATTGCCCAACCTTCCTTCTGAGGAGTGGCTGGTGGGTTTTATGTTTAATTTGAATTTATCAATTTTATCACTTTTTAGATTTCAAATTTTTCCTAATTTATTAGCAAGGCACTGCAATTAATTAATGATATTGTAGGAAATGTATGGACAGATGACATGACACAATGGAATCATTATTTATTTGAGAAGTTACTTTCTCTAGGTTAATTATTACATATATTATTATGTGCCGTCGAGTCGGACCTAACTCATAGTGACCCCTCCTTGGTTTCCAAGGCAGTATATATTTATTGAATATCTGCTATGTGTAGGTTGATGTGTTAGGTGTTGTGGAGGATACCGGGATTAGCAAACCCTATTCTCACTTGGAACTAAGAACAAAGATAAGCCTAGTGTTTAAATTATTATAAGACAAAACATATGGTATAAAAGAAAACAAGGAGAATGATGAGTGTAGAGCCCAGTTTCAGAATTTCGGAAACATTTCTCAGGGCAGGCAATACCAGGCGAGTGCCTAGGAATGTAGCAGTGTTTCAGCATGGGAAGATTGCAACTGAGACTCAAGAGTTCAGATAAAGGAGACCTTGAGCACAGTCATGTGAGTCTTTAGGTATAGACCTTATTTGGATAACAGCGAATAAGTCTGGTTTGCTTGGAGGACAGGGCTGTCTTTGTTGTTAGGTGCCACTGAGTCGGTTTCAACTCATAGTGAGCAACTATCTGCACAACAGAGTGAAGCACTGCCTAGTCATGTGTCTGGAGGACAGGCACAGGAGCAGAAACAGGGAGAGACATTAGGAATGTACATTAGCATCAGGTCACAGAAGATCTTTGAGCCCAAACTGAGGAGTTTGGATTTTATTTGGAAGGAAATGGGGAACCAGTGAACATTTTAATATGTGGCATGGAAAGATTTGTAACTACTTTAGAAGATCTTTCTGTCAGTAGTGTGAAGAGAAGGGTAGTAAAAAGAACACTTAAGGAAGCTGTTACCTGGATACTCGTGTTTTATAAACATATATCCTTCAGGATCTTCAAGTCTTCTCTACCTAGCATTCGCAATCAGCTCCCAAAGACGCAGCAGTTAAACAGCAAGAAAGTGAGAAAGACTCTGATTATTGACCCTAAGCTATGCTTTATCTGTTGCACTTTTATTTGTGGTATAGTTATATTGCTGATAACTTTTTATGCTTAGTTATCTTCATAGTCTTACTTTTCCTTTAGCATAAATATTAACATTTTTCTAAAGAAATAGAATCAAAGAAGATATATCTAAGAAGAATGGAAGGAACCTAGAGAATCACAATGGAAGATGGGAGAAAATATGCTTGCTCTCTCTCTCTCTCTCTCTCTATATATATATATATATAACTAGCTATATAACTATATATATATAATTAGCTAAAAGCAAAATATAAATTTTAGAAATAATTTTAGAACTTAATTCAAAAGTAGATATTTTGGAGATCGGGAACTCACTTGTACATTAAACTTCTCCATTTCTTAGTTTCATGACATTCAGAAGTTATTGTCAAATCAATTCCAATTCATGGCAACTTCATATGTGTTAGAATACAACTGTGCTCCATAGAGTTTTCAATGTCTGATTTTTCTGAAGTAGATCTCCAGACTTGTCTTCCCAAGTGCCTTTGGGTGAACTTGAAACTTTTGGTAGAAGCTAAACTCATGTACTATCATTTGCACCATCCAGGGACTCCTTTTTGACATTACCACTGTCCATATCCTATTCTGTTCAGCCAAGGTAGTATGAATCAAATTAGTCAGTACTGTAAAGCACTTAGCACACATCACCACCAACAACACACAGTAGTAAAATGTCAAGAAAGTCATCTAGCATATTTTCTCCCATCATCCATTGTGATCCTCTAGGTTCCTTCCATTCTTCTTAGATATATCTTCCCTGATTCTATTTCTTTAGAAAGTTTTAATTTTTGTGCTAAAGGAAAAAGTAAGACTATAAGATAACTAAGCATAAGAAGTTATCAGCAATATAACTATACCACAAATACAAGTGCAACAGATAAAGCATAGGCTAGGGTCAATAATCAGAGTTTTTCTCACTTTCTTGCTGTTTAACTCCTGTGTCTTTGGGGGCTGATTAGGAATGCTAGGTAGGGAAGAGGATTTGAAGATCCTGAGGGAAGCTAAATTTGTGTGGAATAGGGTATGGAGCTTTCTCTCACAAGAAAAGAGGATATTCTAAAGGATGAAGACTTGAAATAATTGAGTAGAGGGGCTAGAGGGTAATTTTCAGCTGGAATGTTTTTGTGTTTTGTTTTGTTTTGTTTTGTTAGCAGAAACATTTTGGACAGTAAAGAGAATTGGGAAAGAAGATATTTAAAAAGTTCTTCATTCTTCCAACCCCACCTACCAAACAGCTTTTCTCATGTATGATCTACATTACAATACTCCTCAAAGCTTCTAAGGTAATATTTGTGATTTCTTGAGTGAGTTTTTGCAATGCACTAATGTGTTATCAAGAAGAGTTGGTTTGCAAAGTTGACTGTGGGTTTCTACACTTTTGCTACAATCTGATGGTGAAGGATTTTAGACTAAATGGCCAGTAAACCTTTCTCAAACATTATTCAGTATATCATGTAGCATGTTTGCTGTCTTTCTCACTCATAGCCCTTTCTTGTTCCCTTTTCCTTAGGTAGGTCCTTCTGTTTAGGAGCTCTGGTGGTGTGGTGTCTAAGGCATTTGACTAACTAGATGGCTGACAGTTCAAACCCACCAGCCACTCCTCGGAAGGAAGGTTGGACAATCTACTTCCATAGTAATACTGCCTCAGAAACCCAAGGAGGGCTCACTGTGAGTCGAATCCAACTCGATGGCAGTGCATTATGTTGTTATATAATGGTTGCTGGTTCCTGTGTGGCACAAACGTTTTACATATGCTTACTGACCTAATAGGAGCTCTGGTAGCATAGTGCCTAAGGCACTTGACTGCTAACCAGAAGGCTGGAGGTTCAAACCCACCAGCCACTCCTCGGAAGGAAGGTTGGGCAATCCTACTTCCGTAGTGATACTGCCTCGGAAACCCAAGGAGGGGTCGCTATGAGTCGGGGCTGACTCGACGGCATATAACAACAACAGCAACAACTGACCTAATGGTTGCTGGTTCAGACCTACCCAGTGGCATCTTGGAAGAAAAGACTGGTGATCTGCTTCCATAAAGATTATAACCAAGAAAATTCTGTGGAAGACAGTTCTACTCTGTCACACATGAGGCACCATGGTCAGAATCAACTTGACAGAAACTTTTCTTTTTTTTTTAATTTTGGTTTATGATAGCTACCAAGGGATCCTTTTCATTCTCATCTTTTGCACACTGCCCACTCCACCCTCCATGCTTCATTTCCAGATCTTAATTAACATTAAATACCAACCTCCTCCTAACATGAACAAAACTGTTCAAGTAGCTGGAAGAAAGGGGTCCAATACTGCTGATTGTGTGCTGGGTAAACATTGTATTGACTGAAAGTCATATTTAGAATAAAATCTTAAGACCATTCTGTTGAGTGTTTGGCCTCACCTGAAAAGTGATGTCCTCTGGGGAAGTTGCAATGTGCCCTTTGTGTATAGAATCTCAAATAACATTTATAAATAAGCTTAGTAGGAAATTTTTAATGTTAACATAGGTCAGAAAAAAAAAAAAAAAAGACACAAGGTCTTTAAAAAGCCACTGGTGTATGTTTTTTCCAGTGGGAAGAACCAAGGCCCATTTGAGTTGAATGGAAGAAACATCTGCTGACAATTTGTGATGGTGATAATATGGCAGCCCTGAAGTATTTCACACTTACTCAGAAGACACAGTGTTTTTACCTCTTTAAATAACCAGTGTTTGTCCTATTTAATAGCAACTTTGAAAGTGGTCTCTGTTCTCTTCATAGCTTTGTGGTCTTCCCTTTTTCAATGTAATTAATATGCTCAATATAAATAGCTAAACCTTCAAAAAGATTTGCCTGCTTTGTAAACGCTACATTTCCAATTACACACTAAATTAGGCACATGATTGAACATGAACACGGACATTTTCCAACAGGTGGATGAATAAGCAATTTTCATCCATCAACACAACACCGCTCTGGCCAAATTGTCATTCTGTTTCAGGGCACTTCTATAGACTAAGTGTTTTTAATCAATTAAAACAAAACAAAATAACCCCTTCCCCCCAACCCACCAACTTTTCCTTTAATGGAAAGATTTAGGAGAATGAAGTGTCTAATTTTAATACAAGACTACAGAGCATAACAAGGATTAGAATTTCCCGTATGTGAAACCAGGATGTAAATGAAATTTTGTGTGTGCTACAAAAATGTATAAAACTAAGACCATCTAAGTAAATTTTGTTTCAGACTTCTGATCTTCTGAGATAAGTAATTCTTAACAGATTTTGAAAAGGCACTAAACCCATCGCTGGCAAGTCGATTCCAACTCCTGGCAACTCCATGTGTTAGAGTAAAATTTCTCCATAGGGTTTTCTTGGCTGTAACTTTTTTAAAAAAAAACTTTTTATTGCAATCTGGGTGAATTTACAGAGCAAATTCATTTTCCATTCAATGGTTCATACACATTTTGTTTCATGGTGTTTGCAATCCCCACAATGTAACAGCTCCCTTCCTACTTCCTGTGGTTACCTTTTCCCTGTGTTCTTTGTTGCTATGTATTCCAGTCTTCTCAGCTTCATCCTTGTGTAAATGCTGCCTTTTTGATCTCTTATAGTTGATTGGTCTAATGAGTGTACACTTCCCTGGTATAATTGTCACCTCGTAGGTCTGTCTATTATATGACTGAAAGATGAGCCATGAGAGTAGTAAGTTCAATTCTGGACCCAAAGGGTGAGTACCATTTGTACTATGTAGGGACCTCTCAAAGGTCATTACAATGCTTTATTTTCTTTTCAATCATCAGATTCTTGAGTATAACTTTGGGATATAAATTAATGCAAAGATTATTCCTGTTCTGAAAATTAATTAATATTTGCTTTGTTTATTGTGCCTTCTTATAAAGAAAGTAAAAAGTAACTACTAAATTCAAGAAGATGTTGGGATGAATTTGAAATAAGCAGATGACAATATGCGGGACATATTTCACCAGAATTCTGGGATTTATCCTATCTGTTGTTATAAAGTATCATCACCACAGGATCATAATGAATAAGCTGAAAAATTTATATTTGTCATGTAAAAATATCTTTTGATGGTTGATTGAATTTTGTCTCTCAAAAGCAAGTGTCAACTTGACTAGGCCATGATTCTCAGTGGTTTGGAAGTTATTTCATGATGTAATTTGACAGTTATGTAATTATATAATCATCCTTCATAATGTGATATGATGAGATCAGTCAATCAGTTAAAAGGAGATTAGGATAGGTTGCAACACCTTTACTCAGGTCACATGCCTGATCTGATGTAAGGGGAGTTTCCCTGGGCTTGTGGCCTGCATCACTTTTTATCTTACAAGAGATAATAGGAGAGAGAGGGGAGCAGAGAAAGAGGGACATGACTAGCACCAAGAAAGAAAAGCTGGGAGGAGAACGCATCCTTTGGATCCGGATTCCCTGCACCAAGAACCTCTTAAACCGAGGGGAAGATTGATGCCAAGATACATGGAGATCTTTAAGGGACACCAGGCCCACAGATGCTAAAAGGAGACAAGGAATTTCCTCCAGAGGCAGCAGAGAGAGAAAATCCTTTTCTAAAGCTGGTGCTTTGAATTTAGTCTTCTAACCTGTGAGAGAATAAATTTCTGGTTTTTAAAGCCTTTCACTTGACGTATTTCTGTTATAGCAGCACTAGATAACTAAGACAATGGTCATTAAATGATTTTTTGAAGTGTGTCCTAAACCTAACGATGACTATCAAGGTGACATAAAATACTATTCAGAGGTAACACACAGCAAGTGGAGAACAAGGCCTTTGGGGTACATAGTTATATTTTACTAGAAACAGACAAGTTAAAAGGTATGAGCCAAGGCTGAGAGACTGAAATGTATGTATTTAAATAGTCAGTGTCTAACAAACACCACCCACTTATTCTGCTTGTGCTGACATTGGTGAGGTGGAAGGAGGAGCCTCTTGTGTTGTTAGCTTCTGTTGAATTGCCCTAGAATGAAACATTGCTCCATCCCCATGATTAGTTGCAGATTGGGCCATTGTGATCCATAGGGTTTTTATTGGCTGATTTTTGGAAGTAGATTGCCAGGCCTTTCTTCCTAGTCCATCTTACCCTGGAATCTACGATTGTAAAAAGGTATTCACCATCCATAGCAACACTCCAGCCTCCACTGACAGAAGGGTTATAGAAGAGCTGTGGCTGTGCATGGTGCATGAATTGGGAATCAAACCTAATCCTGCATGTAAGGTAAGGATTCTACCACTGAACCACCAATGCCTTGGGAGAAAGAGGAAGAAGAGGAGGAAGATTAGGAGAAAGAGAAGGAGTAATAAAAGGAGGAAGAGGAAGAGGAGGATGAGAACAGAGTAAGCATGGCCAAATGATAGAGCAGATTTAATAGTGTGAAAGGAGAAACCCAAATCTACTGGTGATTTCTCAGCAAGAACTGGTTAGCAAGCGTGTGTCTGTATAATTTTTTTTCTCTCAAGTGTATATATTTAACTGTTTGTTTTGTCTTTGACTTCTCTTGGAATGTTGCAAAATATGGGCCACAGATGCAATTATGTCACTAATAGATTTTGGATATATGACTTACAATTAAATCACTTTTATCCAAGAAGAAAACCATCAGATAGATAGTACAGTTTCTGAGGTTGACCTTTTCCCTCCCAAAACTTCTAGCAGATGGATTGTCAGATAACAGATAAACAAAGTTAATATGACTTGATTTATGGATTAGTGTAATTGTGTATTCGCTCATGAAGTCATGAGTAAAATTTTCATCATAAACAAAAAAAGACAGACAATTAGTAGGAAACTCTGATACAACTATCTAAAGCTTGGATTCACTGATAACTAATCTGCATCTTTCCAAGGCCCATTACAGGAAGAATCAGTTATTGATGTACTAACTCAGTAATTGCAATGGAAAAAGCAAAACAGCTACAACAACAAGAACATCAAAAACTGATTTGTGAAACTAAAAAAAAAAAAAGTAACAGTACTTTACAACTGAAGCGGGAGAGGTGGATACTACCTTGCTAGGAGAATTTCACTAGGAAGCAAGCTTGACCATCAACAATTATCAAATGATAGGACTTTGAGAAAATAGTTCAATTCAGATGTCTCAGGCATATCATATGAAAAGATAAGGAATCTAGGAAGGGTTTGATGATGGTTTTAACTCTAAACTCTAAGATTGCCCTTACTTTCAGACAGACCACTGCTCTTCAAGGTGGTAAGTATCATGGGGAAAATTCCTGACATCTAGCCCAGTTATCACTCATCACAGGCTGCTGAATATTAGACAATATAGAACTTTAGAGATTGGTAGTTTATAAGAAGCAGGACAAAATTTGAGAGAAGAAACTATCCACATTGCAATGACTTTAGTTCTTACAGTTTTCACTCTTTAAAGGGAAATAGAAAACATCTATTTTAATAAAGGAATTAGGGGAAAAATGAAATTTCCTTGTATCAGACATATCGACAACTTTTAAAATATATATAAATTTCTTATTCATTCATTTTCTGAGAAGTAATTACAGCATCCTACATTTCATTGTTTGTATTCTCTTTATTGTATTTATGTACACTGATTGTTACAAGTTTGTGTTCTATTCTTTCATTGTTGAATGTATTTCCTGACTTGGTCTGATCATTTCTATATATTGAAGAATGCCATCAGAAAATGATGAGCTTGAAAGAGTTGAGGAATTGTAATGGACCAAACTTGTTTCTGTATGTTTTTGTTGTTCTGTATGTTGTTATATGTTATGTTGTTACGCAGTCAGGTCAGACCCTACTCACAGTGACCCCTCCTTTGGTTTCCGAGGTGGTATCACCACAGATAGCAGATAGACCAACCTTCCTTCTAAGGAGTGGCTGGTGGGTTTGAACCACCAGCCTTCTGGTTAGCAGTCAAGTGCCTTAGATGCTACGTTACCAGAGATCAGCAGTCTTCTATGTTGACCAGCAATATAAAAACTGGTTAGAGATCATTGAGAACTGGTGGGCTTTTATTCAAGTAAGACTTAGCAATATAAATATTAATGTATATGTTTACCTTAAAAAAGAGTTCTGGTGGCATAGTGGGTAAGGCATTTGGCTGCTAGCCAGAAGATCTGTGGTTCGAACCCACCAGCCGCTATGCCAAAGGAAGATGGGGTGATCTACTTTGGAAAAGATTTACAGCTTTAGAAACCCAGTGGTCGCTATGAGTCAAAATCAACTCGATGGCAGTGATTTTGGATTTTTTAGTTTTTACCTTTTAGGGAGTTCTGGTGGTGCAGCGGTTAAGGCATTTGGCTGCTAACCAAAACGTTGGTGGTTTGAGCCTACCAGCTTCTCTGCAGAAGAAAGATGAGACAGTCTGCTTCCATAAAGATTTACAGCCTTGGAAACCCTGTGGTGGTCTCTATGAGTTGGAATCAAATTGATGGCAGTGTTCAGATTTTTCAGTTTATCTTCAAAGTACTGAAAAAATAAAAATAATAATAATAAAAAGATCTCTAAATGGAGAAATAGAAAACATTCTATCTACAACTCACATGTCCTGGATTTTCTAGATAGTCCAAATGTGGAATTTTATCATTTTCAATAAAAAGAATTCATTACAGTGCTTCCACATGTAATTTAATTTTATTAATTTTTCAAATCTTGTCACATATGTTAAAAAAACAAATCTAAAACTCTTGTCAGGTTTTATTCATATGTTAGCTCTGAAATAAAGTCCAAGTGGTGGTTCAGTGGCAGAATTCTTGCCTTCTGTGTGGGAGACCCAGGCTTGATTGCCAAGCGATGCACTTCAAATACAGCCCTCACTCTTCTATCAGTGTGCTTTATGTGAACAGGTTTCAGCATAGCTTCCAGACTAAGACAGACTGGGATAAACGGACTGGGGAACTACATCTGAAAATTAGCCAATTAAAACTCTATGGATCAAAATGTTCTGATCCCTTTATGCATGGGGTTGCCATAAGTCAATGACAAAATCTATAGTAGCTAACCACACCTTTATAACAGACATCTAGGGAAATATTTTTGGAAGGAGAGTTTCAGATCACACACATATGAGGCCAGGAGAGCTTTGGTCCTGTGGACATTTGGCAGCGTGACCTTCCAGTAATTTTTAGTTGACAGAGATTCCACTTAATGTGGGAGATATATTTTTTAAGTTTTTTTTTTTTAAATTATGATATACAAATATACAATATATAAAATATATAATATATAAAATATATAAAATATAAAATATACAATATATAAAATATACAGCTTCTGATGAAAGTTTTTCAGTGCAAGAGCAGCGTAATTAAAGACTAAGTGAGGAAAAAAAATCAATGTTAAGTTTAGCTGAAGTCCACTCTAAATTACTTCACTGGAGTGATTATCATAACAAATAAGCTGTAGTCTCTAAGTCTCTATAGTCATCCTATGATGGTAAATTAGATGTAAAGCAATAGCTTATTACATGAGTTAATTTGTACTGGAGTGTTCCTGACTGTGATTCGAGAGTCATTACAGGATACGTAATTAACATCAATGACTGAGTATTCAGCTGCTGACTGTTGTAGATTATGGACAATGGATAATTAAAATATAATTAATTAACTAATTAACATGTCAGCAATAGAAATGTTTTGTGAATGCAATAATAGTTAAAGCAGGCTTGGCTCTAATAACACCTTATAGTTCTTAATGGGGAAACACTGATCTCTATGGGCTAATATCTTTGCTTTATAATATGTACAAAATCATTCTTAGAGGAAGCTGGGGACTCTGAAATTTAACTTGAGTCATCAAGCATATAAAGCACAAGAACAGAAGAATATCTTAGTTCTCTAGTCCCACTATAACAAAAATACGAGAAGTCGATGGTTTTAACAAACAGGAATTTATTCTTTCATGATTTAGGAGGCTAGAAGACCAAACCCAGAATGCTTTCTCTAGGTCCTAGGTGAAGAGCCCTTGATTTTGAATTTTAGCTCTGCCTCTTGTTCCAGGTCCACTGGAGCTGGAGGCATCTCCTAACTCATGCAGCTGCTGGCTGTGGAGGCTGACAAACCCAAAGTTGGCAGGTAAAATGGTACAATCCCAAGATCAGCAGGCAACACAGAAGGCCATTTGTTCAAGTCTAGCAACATGGCAGCCACAAGTTCAAGTCCAGGAACTGGAGATAAAGACTCAGCCAAATGCAAAATGTGCCAAAAACTTGAGACTTTTTCCAAACTTTCTCCTTACTGGAAGTCAGCCACACCTAGAAGGTAACCCCTCTTCAGCTACTTAGCTGCTCACAGCAAATTCCACCACAAAGATGATTACAATCTCTTCTTGGAGAATAACTACATTGAGCTGCCAAGCTACTCAAAACCATGACCCAGCCATGTTGATACACAATTTTAACTAACATACTGAGTTTTAGTAACAGCAGTGTGAACAAAGAGTATTTCCCAATTAAGACATGTGACTTCTTTGTATTTTTAAGGTGGTTCTTTCATAACTTGCTGACTTTCTAAACTGCCAACTGCTGCCATGCTATTTCTTGAGTGTTCATGGTCAATGTACCTTTGACAAACTGAATAAACTGTTTTATGGCAATGATCATTCATTGTTTAGGATATTTTACAGTGTTACTAAGTTTCTACTTTCTACCGGTTGCTACTAAATTAAAAAGTTAAACTTTTTAGAGTTATCAATCTCATTTTTTCAGGATAGGTTAAAAAGGGAGGACAAGAAAATGCAAAGTGGTGATGGAAGAGAGGGCTGTGAAAAAAAGGAACCTGGTGCACATCTCTGCTTTCTTTCACAGAAGTGGAGTAAATTGTATTGCCTGTATGTACATACATTTTCTAACTTACATCCTCCTGAGAGATTTCATTTTTTAATTATATATTTTTAATTAATACATAATAAACATTTGCCATCTCAACGTTTTATTTGCAAGTAAAATTCAATGACATTGGGGTTTAACTTTTATTGTGAGTAGCAAATGGTAGCTAATTTATTGAACAACTAGTTGGTTCCATCTACCATGTGCTTGACACTGTGGAAATTACTCTCCCAAAAAAACAAAAATGAAAACCAGTAGTCATTGATTTGATTCCAACTCACAGTGACTCCATGTATGTCAGAGTAGCACAGTGCTCCATCGAGTTTTCCATGGCTGATTGTTAGAAGTAGATCATAAAGTTTCTCTTCTGAGGTGCCTCTGGGTGGGCTTGAACCTCCAACTTTTGGGTTACTAGCTGGGCACATTAACAGTTTGTAGCACTCAGAGTGGTATCAAACATTGTAGCTGCAGTAAAGGAGTTTACTACCAAACTGTAGAAATGACAGCTGTAATAATTAGAGGAAAAAACCTATGTTCTGTTTGTCTATATGTGGATGTGGTAGATGGATGATTGTAAACTTTTTCAAGTATGATATTCACTGCTTAATGTCAAGCATATTTAAAGTTTCCCTCTTAATAGTGTTATTTTTAGTATATATTCACTGAAGAAATTACTTAGATTACTAAGGACTATGTATCAATAATACTTTAAATTAAGTGTTACTTTATTAACCGTATTATTTATATATAAAGGAGCTCTGGTGGCACAGTGGATAAGGCATGTAGCTGCTAAGCACAAGGTCAGAGGTTCAAATCCACCAGCTCCTCTGTGGAAGGAAGATGAGGCAATCTACTTCTGTAAAGATTTAAAGCTTTAGAAACCCAATGGAGTCACTCACACACACACACACACACACACACACACACACACGTTGCCATCAAGTCAGGTCCAACTCATAGTAACCCCTCCTTGGGTTTCCAAGGCTGTATCTCTACAGAAGCAGATTGTCCAACCTTCCTTCCGAGGAGTGGCTGGTGGATTTGACCACCAGCCTCCTGGTTAGCAGATTAGCAGTCAAATGCCTTAGGCACTATGAGTTGGAACTGGCTTGATGGCAGTGGTTATTTTTCTATCTATCTGTATAATAATCATATCATTCATATATGTATAAGGTATTTATATCTATATCTATGTTTTTGACCTACATACAGTCTATTTAATATTTAGGGAATTCTTGGTGTTTTCATGGATTCTTGGAAACTATGGATCCATCAAAGATGACCAAAGACCCATACCAAGACTTTGAAAAACAATGGCTTAGATTATCCACTCTTTACAGTTTTACACTTTACATTGGGACAATTATATTTAGATAAATAAAACTTATTGGGATACATAAATCAAAGTAGCACACAGTGACTTAGTTAGCAAATAAATGGTGGAAACAATAAGGGCTAAAGGATTTCCAAGTAGACCATCATGAACTAGCATTGAATAAGTGGATTTTATATAGGAGATTAAAATGGAACAGAAGCTTAAAATATAAATAGGCAGAAAGGAGGCATAAGCTCATTTCAAGCAAGAAATAAAAATATAGAATTGATAATGAGCATTATGTCAGCATGAAGAGACTGGCATAGCTAAGATGAGAGCGTTGTGTTAAGTACCTGTGAATATGGCCTTATTTGGAAACAAGGTCTTTGCCAAAGCATTTAGTTAAGATGAGAGCATATGGAGTAGAGTGAATCCTAACCCTACATGATTGATTTCATTACAAGAAAGAAAAGAGACATAGACTCAGAGAAAAGATGTGATGACTGAGGAAGAGATTACAAGGATGCATCTATAAGCCAATGGTTATGAAAGATTTCAGAATATCACCAGAAACTAGGAGAGAGGCATAAACAGACTATCCCTCAGAACCCTCCAGAAGGAACCAGCCTTAGCGGAATCGTGTTTTCAAACTTCTAGGCCACAGAACTGCAAGCGAATAAATTTCACATGTAATGGTAGCCCTAGGAAACAAATGCAATGACCAAAAGTGACTTTTCCTACACAAAACAGCTAGGAAGAAAGAAGGTGAAATTAAGACTACAGATTCTTGCCTGAGACTTCCCTGAGATGCATGCAACACTCTAAAGATGGGTGTTCTTAAAGTCTCCATGATGAGTACTGCTACATCATAGAGGAACGTCTAAAGCATCTACGTCCTGGAGTGCTAAGACATGAGAGAAAACTTCAAGACCTCTCTAAAATAATGTTAAATATTCTTAGACCGAATTCTAAGTAGTTACTTATTACTTTTCCATGAAGACACTAAGTTCTACTCTGAAATAAAAAAGGACTCTGTTTAATATTAGGGGACAACATGGTTAAAGAGCTCTGAAGAGATGGCAAGTTATGCCTCTGTAATACGTATCTGCCACAGGAAGGAACAAATCTGTCCTGGAATAAGTGCATCTGGAATGCTCCTTGGAAGCTAGAATAGCCAGACTTTGTCTCACCTACTTTGGTCATGTCATAAAGGACCATTCACTGGAGAAGGATAGATATCATGTTTGGTAAAGTGGAGGGTCAGCTAAGAAGGGGAAGACTGTCAACAAGATGGATTGATACAGTGACTGCAATGATGGGCTCAGGTATAGCAAGGATTGTGAGTATGGTGCACGATTCAGCAGTGTTTTGTTCTGTTGTACATAGGATCACTATGAGTTGGAGTTGACTTGAAGACACCTAACAACAACAACAACAATACATGATAGATGATGAGATGAGACTCAAGAGCAGGAATCAGTGGTAGAAGAGATGACAGATAGTGTAAGGCAGGCTTCATATTTGAAAGGGACCTTCTGAGCTGGAATAGATCACAGAAACAGGCCTCTCGTTTCCTTAGAAGGAGTCTCCTGTATTCTCTAACACTTGTTCTTGGAAGTGAATGTTGAGCTTATGTTTCTGGAGAGGAATGAGAGTTTTTAAACAGGCAAGTATTATAATAATGGCAGGCATTTGAGGTGACAATTCAAGTGGAGGGGTGCAGGCATGAGGAAAAGACTAGGAGCAGGATGAATAGTTCAGTAGTTGTTGCAAGAGTCTAGATGTCTGAAGATGAGTATGGATTGGAGCAATGGTAGAAATGAAGAAAAAGAGGGATGGACTCCAAGGACAATTAAAAGGAAGAATTGGCAGGATTCAGTAGCTATCCTTCCCCAAACACAAATATGATGGAGGGATAAAGGACTATTCAGACATTTGGAGTTTGGAACACTGAGGTTATATAACAGCATTGTTGATATCTGAAAAGAGGATACAATGTGTAACAGATTGGTGTATGGAGGAGAAAGACCAGTTTGGGTTTGAAGATTTTGCGTTTGAAGAAGCAATAGAGATCTGACTGGAATTTCCCAAAGGATAATTGGAGATAAAAACCATGAAGGGATGGACTGATGGACTTTTAATACTTTACTTTTCACTCTGGGAATATTTTCTTTTTCTAGGACAAGATGGATTATGAAGCTAAAACTGAGGAGGAGATGAGAGAGCATTCAAGTACTTCATTCAAAATTATAAAACATAATTTTCTGTTTCATAAATTCTTCCTTTCTATCCATTCAACAGATGGCAAAGTTCAATGACAAAAGTTCTGTGGTGGTTATGTTTTTGTGTCAACTTGGCTGGGCCTGGTTGAGTGGCTGGGCAGCTGGTGGTAGTTAATCCCCATGAGGAGACTGGCAATCAGCTCCATAGTGGGATCTACCACAAGCAGCTGGGTAGCTGCCTTTGGGTATGTGGTCTGCTTCCTATATTTAAGGAGAAACCCTGAGAATGGTCTCTAGCCTTTGGCACTCTTCGACCCTGCATGTAGCTGTGTCGTTGCTCAGCAGCCTGCTATGCTCTGCCGACCTTGGGACTTAACAGTGGACTTAAGTTAATGGCCTGCCGTGTGGATTGGTAACATTGGGACTGTGCCTTTTGACTTGTCAACCTTGGGGCTTCTCTGCCTCAGCAGCCAGCAGCTGTCTGAGTGAAGAAACATCTCTAGCTCCCGTGGGCTGGGAGCAGGAGGCCGAGCTGGACCCCAAGATTGAGGGGCTAGACCCTGGAACTTTGAACTTGGACTGAAAGCCTCCAAATTGTAAGAATAAACTCCTGTTTGTTAAGACTATTCCATTTGTGGTATATTTCTGTCAGAATGGCACTAGGTAACCAGAACAAGTTCTTTAAAATTTATCTGCCCAAACTTGAGCTAGGTCAGAAGACTTCTTGAAGAATGATTGCTGGGGAAGAAATCAATGCATCTGTAGAAAGAACAAAGAGAGAAAATATGAAGGGCAAGGGTTAAAAGCAAGAAAGATATAAGGACATTAAACACACACACATGGATAGCTGGAAAATGAGACAAATAGAGACTAAGTTTCTTCAATGGCTCTAATAGAATTAATATGCTACATTTTCCTTTTGCTTTTAAATAAATAGAACATTTTCCCAATAATGCAAAAATGGCTCACAGCACACATTTTATGTATCTTGTAATTTTCCTATACAATGCAATGACAACACAGTTGAAGTCATACTAGCCAAGTTTAACATGTTATAGGATGCCGATAGCATTTCTAATACAACATATTAATGAAAACAAGTTATTTAATTATGGAATAGTATAATGAAAAGGATTCATAGTCATTTTTTAAAACAGACCAAAGAAACATTTTCGCACATATAGCAGAGGAATAGTAGAATCGTA
The DNA here is from genome assembly GCF_000298275.1 of Orycteropus afer afer. Classification (NCBI taxonomy): domain Eukaryota; kingdom Metazoa; phylum Chordata; class Mammalia; order Tubulidentata; family Orycteropodidae; genus Orycteropus; species Orycteropus afer. Next base: position 5,308,224 of record NW_006921768.1, read on the forward strand.
ACTCGATGTAAGTGCATGTCTTTGCCAGGGTGTAGAAACAGCTTTTCCTGTCACTAAAAGGACAAACTGTAATCCATCTGCCATGTATAATTTGACAATCTGAAAGGCTTAAACAGTAGGAGGGAAAGACATGTCTTCCAAAATTTCTCCCTGAAGGAGGAGGCTTTCAGCAGTTCCAATTACTATCCAGGCTGAATGTTTCCCTTGGGACATCTGCTCAGCAGTTAGCCATGGCACCTGGCACACAGGAGACCAGAGGTGTGTCTCACATTTAGTGTTGGTTTCAAAGTGGTCAATTGTTGGAATAGGAGCCATGGGTGTGCATTTTGGCAACCCTCAGTGGCATGCTGGCAGGCACCCCCGGATCTAACTTTTATGCACATCAACATCTGAGATTATAATCTTTCTAAAGTTCAAGGTGGAAAATATCGACTGTGGAGTGAGTCTGTGTTCAGTAATGAGCTAAAGATCTTATAGAAGAATCAAAATCGTATCATGCCATAGATCCATGATTTCTGCAGATAAGAATTGCTTTCTCTGGGTCTATTTCAATTGATTACACTTAGTAAGCATGCCAAATTACACAAAGCTATTTTCTACAAAGACATAATTCAGTTACTGCATGACATTGTTTTCACAGGTAGAGATGATTTTAAGAGAAAAAGAAATAAAAGATTTCATTTTTCAGATTCAGGTTCACTTTCTGAAATCTTAAAAAGCTTGATGAGGTTCAAGGCTGACTCTGTGAGAAAACAGTAAGCTAAATATAAAAATAATAATATTGTTAGTGGGCAAAGAACCTAATGACAGCACTCTCCATGCAAAACAATGTTCAGAATGAACATTCGTTCAGAATGAGTGAAATTCACAAGTATCCATTCTCAACAACCAAAAAACCCAATCAGCTCAGTAGGAAAATTAGCCACTGTGCTAATCACTTTTGCTTGCCTGTGTAAAGACAAATCAGTGTGCTGATAGTTCTTATTTTGAACTATTATGGAATTATAGAATTTCAATTAGTATGCAAGAGATATTAATTTTGACTTGGTCTTTTCCCCACAATTTTATAAATGAGAAACCCAAGGCAAGGGCTGTGAAAGGACTTCTCCAAGAGCCTAGATTTAATTAATACAGAACTGTAAGAAAAGCCTAGCTTTGTGCCTCTTGCTAACATGATAGGCACAACCTAAGTAGCATTTTGACTCTGTAATCAACAACAAATTCCTAAATAAGAAATAGCTTATAATATGTACAAAACACTGTGCTTGACTCTAGAAAGATATAATTCTTTGTCTCTATCCATGACTATGTCTGTAGCTATAGCTCCTCAAAAATTTCACAGTATAGTTGAGGAGGCTTGAAATGATAACTAAAATTTTAAGGCTACTAGATACTAAGCCCATCACATGTCTGTCAGGCTGTCTTACTGTGGAGGTTTGCATGTTGCCATCATGCTGGAAGCTATACTACTAGCATTTCAAATATTAACAAGGTCACCCATGGTGGGCAGGTTTTAGCAGAGCTTCTAGACTAAGACCGGCTAAGGAGAAATGCCTGGAGATCTACTCTCCAAAATTAGCTAATTAAAACCCTACAAATCACAGCAGAACTTTGTCTGACTTCCTTATTTGGGGCATGTCATCAGGAGGGATCAATGGCTAGAGAAGGACATCAACATTGGTGAAGTAGAGGATCAGTAAGAGCAAGAGGTCCTTCAGTGAAATTGATTGGCGTTGTAGCCATCATAATAGACTCAAACATGCCAGTGATCATGAGGATGATGCAGGATGAGGCAATATTTCATTCTGTTGTACATAAGGTCACCTTGAGGAGGAGTCAACTTGACAACACCTAACAATAATAATACCAACAAGTATTTGCTCAAAAGAGCAAATAATCGTAGAAGAATATTATTGAGATCAAAACCGAAAACCTAACCCACTACCATTGCGTTGATTCTGACTCATAGCAACCCTTTAGGACAGAGTAGAACTGCTTCATAGAGTTTCCAAGATCTGTAAATCTTTATGGAAGCAGACTGCTTCACCTCTCTGCCACAGAGTGACTGGTGGTGGCTGACATTTTGGTTAGCAGTTGAATTCTTCATCCACTCCATGACCAGAGTTATTATATCACTAAATGATCTTTCTAAATAACTAATTCTCTGGTGTTCGTACATACATCAGTTTTAGAAGCATACAGAACTCTAAGATGGTGGAGAGCACAAAGTCTTAAATCAGCTCTTGCTCCCATCAGGCCCTTTTCTCCTCCAGCACACTCGATGTAGGAGGCGATAGTGAGAATGAGTAGGGCTTGCAGTCTGTACTTTTGGACAAGATCTATTTTCCCTTTTCCATCTTTTCTCCAGCAAATATCATGTTAAGAGAAGTTGAAGAAGGTTGTTCGTTTCAGAATAAATGTTCTGCAAGTTAATGCAAGTAAAAGATATTATCTGGAAACGGAGCATAGAAGTTAAAAAGGAAAGATGTATGGCCCACACAGACAGTGAACTGCATGAGTTTCATGTGTTTCCACATTTTAATTGTGGAAAATGTGGAAGGAGTGAATTGAAGCTGCCTCATCAGTGGCTTTGCTTTCAGCAATTTGTATTCCTAAAAACAAGCCTTTCTGAACAAGTGGGACCTGACAGCAGAATTGCAGAGTGTATGTTGCCAAGTGCATAAACAATTCCATTTTCCAACTTTTGTCAACATCAAACACTCATAATTTCCACTTTATTTTTCTTTTCATCACATCAAACGTTATTGTAAAGACTTAGTAGACAAACCCCAGCTTCCCAGCAAGTCTTTATTTTCTTCAGTCTCATCTTACATTTATCCCAGGGCAGCAATTTAATATGCATTATGAGTCCCTTGACAATTAGGGATTTTTCATTTGGACACATCATTTCCTTACAAATTCTAAATCGGTAGCCAGCCTGGTATTAGTTTCCATAGTGATGCATTGATTTTTCTCAAAAAGGCAAATATGAGTCTTTCCATGTTGACTACACAGAAGATTGTACGTTCTTTGAGGGCAGTGACTGAGTCACCAACAGTTTTGTAATCCCCATGACCTCTGAAGAAGTGTTTTGTCAACAGTAGGCATTTAATAAATCTTAAGAGACTGACTGCATGACTACATGAATAAATGACTGATTGCTAAATGAGTTAAATAAATGATTTTACATACATCTTTTTGAATGCACAAATGTGGCACTTCCTCCCCAGGAGACAGAAACCTTGACTTAAAACTTTCCTATTAAATGATAATGACATATATCCATTCAAAGTCTTAGGGATAAATGAAGTAAGTTGCTGGCCAATTCAAGCCCACATTAACTTTAACAAAAATGTGTTTTCAGGTTGAAATATACAAGAAATTCCTTCACTGTTCCAGGCAGTTAGTCTGAATAAATAAAGCAGATGAAATGATCAGGTGACATCCTCAAATCATTGTCTCACCTCCTGCTCTTCTTCCCCTCCTTCCTGGCTCCTAAAAATCCTTTTTAACGTCCACCAGAAATTCCAGCCCACGTTCCAATGGCTAGAGTATGTCCAACCTCTGCTTTCCTAATTATTCTTAGCCAATATGCTCATTTTTCCTTGTTGTTGTTGTTGTTGTTATGTGCCGTGGAGTCAGCCCCAACTCATAGCGACCCCTCCTTGGGTTTCCGAGGCAGTATCAGTACGGAAGTAGGATTGCCCAACCTCCCTTCCTTAGCCCTGAAATATTCTTCAACAAAAAGGGGGGAGGATTCAGTGGTCAGATGCCTTTGGAAAATTGACATCCTTTTGGTAGGCTTGTGGTTTCTCTCTTTATCTCTGCTCTAACTCCAGGATCTCCTTGCTGTTTCTGAAATATGCCAAGTATGCTCCTGCTTCTGCCTCTACTCTGGCTGTTCTGCTCTGAGCATTCTTCCCCTGCATATCCACATGGCTTTCTCTTTCATTTTGTTCAAGTTTTTGCTCAAGTATGACATCATGAGTGAGGCTTACCTGGTGACCCTCCTTACCAAATCTCCATGTGAAGGACAACTTTGTTTTGCTTACTGCTGAATTTCCAGCACCTGACAAATAGTGGGTACCCAATGAACTTTTTTTGATAAATAAACTAACCCAATGTTACATTTTCTTGGATTCATATGGCATATCAACATATTAAATAATGAAATTAAAGAAATTGGGTAAGTTTCTTGACCATTCTAGAATACTTTAAGAAATAGAGTTCTGAGTTATACAGATTGTTTTCACCTCTGAACTTCTACTGAGTTTATCAGAGGTTGCATATAGTTTGCCAGAATAATCTTTAATTAGTTTATGGGTATTATTTCTCTCATCCCTAATTAGCTTTGAATCTCCTTGAGTTCAGAGACCATATCAAATATTATTCTGCATCATTGTGGTGCTAAACAGTGCAAGATACACAGCAGGTACTCAATTGCTGATTGATAGATTTTTCTCAGGTGTGATAAAGCAGGGTTGAATAGGTAGCTGAAAAGTACACACTTCCATTATAAATAAATGTTGAACTTTAAGCGTAGAATTAGTACTAGAATTGCATTGACAAATTTCTGAAAAGAAATATTTAGCTCTTTTGTATGTGCTGTCTTATATTCAATTCAAGTATAGATCTAGTTCTCTTGGAGTGTAATTTTGTTAGTTTAATGGTAGGAAGATATATGCACCAATGAAAAACAGAATTCATCAGACAGATTTTACAAATGCTTCTGCAGTATATGCCCTATTGATTATTTTACATATAAAGATCACACAAAATATCCAGAACTGTGCCTTGGAAAACAAAATCAGAGTTGTCCTATGGCTATAATAAAATCTTATATTTCAGAATATGTATAATATTAACATGATTTTGAAGAGGCCCCCTCTCCCCGAAGTTTGAATACACTTAAATGGCCCAGTATTTATATATTTGAAATGGATGAGATGGTTACAAGAGTTTTTCACTCTTTTTCTTCAGAAAATACATATGGGAATGGCTTAGCCATAAACATTTGGTGAGTCAACATTGGATGTTTAAGAGAATTCTGGTCTTCTATTTTTTAAGGCAGTGACTCAGCTAATTGCCCAAGGGACTCACAAAGTACAATATTTTTATGACAGAATTTTTTTATTCTTTTACCATGCTCACTAAGGAGAAAATTGCTTCTTGGAAACATAGACTCATAGAGTTATATTTAAAGAGCATAAACTGCTGGTGATTTTTGTTTTTAATCTCTATTTTAAATAAACGAGGTTTGTTTTCTTCAAGTAAATATTTTTTAAAAAAAAATCTTTTAAAAACCATAAATATACTTTACAAATATTTTTAAATTTAGAATTATTATAAATCTTAAAGTTGGCAATAGCGTAGTTGTCATAAATGCATACCAAGCTAAAGTTAAAATACACTTTCAAGGAGATGAAGGATGAACAAATATATATTAGGAAGATTATAATGAAATTTTCTATTTTTACTCTTTATAAATATGCTTCTAAAAGTACTTTGGAAGTCACATTTTAGCTATTGAAAATTCAGGAGAATTAATTATAAGCAAAGATATTTAGGTTGTTTTTAATCTTTCATGTACATTTTACTTTGTTTTCTTCCAAAAATATTAATTTTCTAATTACTTCTGTGGGACTTTTAATAACAACTGCGTCTGTGTCTCAATTATCAAATAAAGTGATATGATGCAGAGAAAGTACTTCATATTTCAAAATAACAAATAAACAGGATTTTTATCTGTTTCAAGTGCCAGAATATTGTTTAATGCAGCATTGCTCAAACCGTGCTACAGATTGGAGGAGGGAACGTGAGTAAAGGCATGGCTCATGGAAAGATATTGGGACTTGAGCATCCTTATTACTTATTACTTATTGCTTATTACTTATTACTTACTCAAGGAGCTCTCAAGGCATTGAACTGTTAACCAGAAGCTTGATGGTTGGAACCCAATAGCTGCTCCATGGGAGAAAGAACAAGTAGTCTACGTCTATAAAGATTTACAGCCTTGGAAACACTATGAGTCAAAATTGACTTGATGGCAGTGGGTTTATTCCTTACTCAAGAACAAGAGCTCTGGTGGTGCAGTGGTTATAATGTTCAGCTGCTAACCAAAATGTTGGTGGTTTGAAACCACCAGCTGTTCCTCAGGAGAAAAATGATGCAGTCTGCTTCCACACAGATTTAACAGCCTTGGAAAGCCTATGGAGCAGTTCTACTCATTGTGACTCATGAGACTTACGAGTTGGAATCAACTTAGGCTGGCAGTGGGTCTTTTTGATTTTCTCATGAACACAGGTGAAGGGAGGCACACCAAAGTCACTGGAAAAATAGATAGAGGTTGAAGGTGCAAAAGTCAAAATCTGAAGATTAGGGAACAAGAGACACGGGGAAGGGACAGAATGAGGACAGGGCAGGTGCACTCTCTGACTTGTATTTGCTTGTCACAGGATAAGTAAAAGATGACTAGACTAATAACTGAAGGGGCTGCTGAAAGATGTGACAGTGAGCAAGTAACTTAACTCACTGACTCCAGCAACAAAGACAAAGAGAAGAGTTTGATGGTTCTCAGAAAGTGTAGTTGCAGGAGATAGATCAGAATCACCTTGAGAATAATCTCAAAACTGGCTTTTCTCCCTCCTTCCACTCTCTATATCTCATTTCAAGGTATATATCCCCAATATATATATATATCCCTCTCTTCTCTAACTCCTTCCTTCTGTCTTAACTCGACCCTTACCCACATCCAGTTGCTTTCTTCATTTCTTCTAGAATACCAGTGAATAGGATTTTATCTATCTTGTTGGCACAAAGTTTACCTTATTCAATCTTTAAAATAATTCTATGAAATGCTTCTTTGCAAGTGGGAAAATGCTTGCTGATTTGTCTCTGAAAACCTTATATCTACAAAATAATTGGTTTCTACTTATTAAGAATGTTATATAAACAAAGACAACAACAAAAACAAAGCAAAGACAAGGTAGAAATAGACACTGTTGACACTAGGTGTGGAAATACATACATATATCCTAAATTGGGATCATATTATATCTTTGGACTTTTTTTTCCCCCTTACAAATAACGTGTTTCAGTAATTTTTCTTTTTTTAGTAGTTGAAGTTTTTAGGATTATGTTCATATTTTTCATCATCCACCTCCTTTCACCTGCCTCAACCACTACACTATTAAGGTAAATTTAGTATCAACAGCTAAATTCTTTCCTGGATCGCTGCATCGTAATCTCCACTTTTATCAAATTTGGTTTGAAAAAGAAGGTTCCCATGAACATACTCTAAGACAGTAAATACTTTTACACATATACTTACCTTTATTATCTGTGGGAGCTCACAGATATTCATGGTTTGCAATCTCAGGGGAAGGATGATATTGGAAAATGATTACATTATCAGCACATAAAATATCTTTGGCCAAAAGGAGAGGGAACTTTTGAAAGAAATAAATAATACCAGCAAATGTATATTTTAATGGATTCCAATAAAAGGGCAACTTTGCTGTACAGACCAAGTCCATCTGGTTTGTCCTTATCTTGGTTCACTTTTCCCCCTGATTTAGATAAATCTAATTTGGAGACTTATCAATCCAGTTCTATTTCTCAGTGCTGTCACAAACAGTTGGCTCCGGCACACATAGTAACACTAGGAAGGAAAGTCTTACTATAACAACCCCTTTGACTTTCCAGCTTCTCTGTTACCACCGTCATCAAAGTCTAATTTACTCTTCTGGGGCCCTAATCATTCTATAGCCTGAGCTGGACAGAAAGAAAATAATTTGTTCACTTAACAGAAAGAAAGTCTATACTCCGCAAACAAAATGAGTCAGACAGCTGACTTTGAATTAACACGCTCTGCTGACGGGACTCTTTTCCCTACTTTTCAACAGTCTGGTGACTGGACTCTGGACAGAGATAAATGTGAGGTCAAGCTACCCTTCATTTTTCAAGTGGATCATTTTGTCCACAGATAAAGCACAAAGGAGGAAGTAATAGTCAAGATCAGTCTGTAGGAAAACAAAAAAAAGGATAATGCTAACAAAAGCTTATTCTCCATTCCCTGTCCCAGCCCCCACTCTAACAGGGTTAGTACTCCCATCAGCACACATCATTTCTTATTTTTTTCAATGAGAAGGAAGTAAAAACAAAACAAATGACAAATAAGCAAAGCTAATATGTGGCAAGGATAATCGTGCCCCACACAATAGATACCAGCATTGCTTTTCCTAACTTTTTAGCTGATCTAAAAAAATCTAAAGAAAAGAAAAACTTCCTGCACTCATTTTATTTTAAAATAAAGCACAGGCCAAAGCTATATAACATATGTTAAACATAAATTGATTGAATGATTTTTTAATGACCCTAATAGTAATTAGCCTGATCAACTTACATGTGAGCTCTGATTTTTCACTCTCTATTTTGGAAAGAGGAACATTTTCCAAACATTAATATTTTTTTTGTGATATTTTGAGAATGGGAGAAGGGCTATGTATATAATAAGTAAGAACAATAGTGTCATTAGGTGAGGTGTGGGGGGAGGTTAGGTTGTGAGCTGGATCAGGTGACACTGTCAGAGTGACACCAAAATGACTGTGTATAATTTTTTTTGTGCAATGTTTCAGCAAGAATTTATTATTTTTTATACAAATATCCCTGTAATTAGTTGTAACAACAAAACAGTTTTCATAAGCCCAGTTTACATGTATCAATATATCTACAAGGCTAAAACTCTATGTTAATCGACTTTTTGAACCTTCTGATGCATGTCACTCAGACCTGTCATTATAACCCAATTACAGTGACACTTCGAATCACACCCTTCTGTCTGTATGTCCTCCAAGTTCATGCTTTTGTTTTTGTTGCTGCCTATGGTTTTTACAGTCATTGATTTTGTCAAATTTTCTGATGTTTTAGCTCTAATATTATGCTAATTAGTATTTGTGAACCTATATCAATAACCTCTTTGAGAATTAAGTAATAATCAGAAGATGAGAAGGAGAAAAATTAAAAAAGGCTTCTGTTCAGTTGTAACTAATGATGTTGTAATTCAATGTAGAAAGATTTTACAAAACAGTTTTGTTGCTGGTATTCATATAATCTATTCATGTAATCTAAGAAATATTACATTTAGGCAATTTACAACTCTATTTATCACATATCATGATTATATTATTATATGATTAGAATTAATAATAAACACTACTAAGGATTCTGTATGGTCTGGTACTGAGAGGAGGTCTATGGAGGGAAGAGTGACACCATGAGTTACAGCACCAGTGACACCATGATTTACAGCACCAGTGACACCAAACCTAGTGACACCACTGAGTATATAGCAAACACAAAATGTGATGCAGGGAATTACTTTGTATCACTCTTCTGGAAATGGTCTTCGTGACTCCCACCAGGTGACTGGGTGGAGCTATGTAAATGTGAGGTACTTGTGGCCAACCAAGGGGATTGGATAGCTTGCTAATAATATAAATAAGATATATGGCACCCTTATGAAAGTGGGACTGTATAAATAAGGGGTATGGAACCCTAACATGGGGATTGGTCAGTTTTGCCATCCTGCTAGAGTTATCCCCACAGGTGGAAAGGGATGATCTCAATACCATCAAAACAGAAAGAGCAGCCAGGAGTGGAGCATGTCCTTGGGCCTGAGATCCCTGCACTTGACCTCCTTGGCAGAGAGATAGTTGTGAGACAGTAGCAGCAGAAGCAGCAGAACCAAGAGCTTTGCATGAGACAGAGTGGCAAATTTGCCAGCCCATGGAGTGAGAAACCTGAGTACCTTCCAGCTGAAGACTTGTTGATGGAGTCGGGTAGACCTATCAGCAGAGCAAAAAGAGCTTTGTAACACTTGCCGAGCAGGTCAGAGGCCAGACCAAGAGGCCAAGGGCCAAAGACAGGCATGACTGTGGCATGGTGAAGAAGCTACCCTGATTTAAGAATTGTATTGAGTGTTCCTGAACCTAAATCCTAATAAATCCCATAATCATGAGTATTATGTGTGAGTTCTCTGTGGCCATTTCAACAGATTACCAAACATAGAAGAGAAGTACAGAGTGCTGTGGGAGGTACAGTTGGTGTCAGAATTGGTAAAAAGGTTGGAGGGTGATGGCATGTCTAAAATAGGAATCAGCTTTGGGCTATTCATGCTGATGGGAATTCTCTCTCCCCTTCATGAAGTTAGAGAAGGTCAGAGGATGTCATCCCCACACCCTTTTTGCACTAAGATGCACATGAACTTGTTAGAGGTTTTTTCACTGTGGATGAAATTTGATTTGTATAACTCTACTTTCTTTCTGAGTCAGTATAGAATTTATTATTCTATGGAGGATAACTAGATTCCTTGAACTGTCTCATGGAAAAACTAATCCTTAATTAATACAGTTCTCATTTTGGCTTCAATTATTTTAAGTGTATAATTCAAATTAACATAAAGACTCAGAATTATCAAGGGTGTCCCTGGTAGTGCAAATGGTTAACACGCTCAGCTGCTAATAGAAAGGTTGGAGGTACAAGTCCACCCAGAGGTATCTTGGAAGACAAGCCTGGTGATCTACCTCTGAAAAATCAGCCACTGAAAATTCAATGGACCTTAATTCTACTATGATCCACATGGAGTTGCCATGAGTTGGAATCAACTTAATGGCAACATTTTAAGGATGTCAGGAGAAGCCTAATAATTAGAATTACTGCTAATTACTACTTTTACATAGACATTTATCAATTTATATATTTTCTTTAAGATACATTTGTGAAAACAGAACATATTCATGGCTTATATATTGAAGAAAAAATAAGTACATGAGAATTAAGAGAATGTGAAGCTGATATTAATGATTTTTATTTATGCATATGATCATTATTATATCACAGGCAAACTGGTTCATTTTCATGAGGTGCAAAAACTAAAAAATACAATTGTTTAAAATAAATAAAAGTTAAAAACACTTTTCTACCTAGGTTTCATGCTTATGTAAGTTTATTCACTTTGTAGATTGTCAAGCATGTGCAAATGCGGGTTAGCGGGTGACCTCAATGTATATATTCAACAAAAGAAAAGAACATCTACAAAGAATCAAGAAAAAAGACAGTCAGTTATTAGAAAAATGGTCATAACTAGATAATTCACAAAAGAGAATATCTACATGGCCAATAAATATATGAAAAGAAGCTCAGCTTTGTTAGTAACCAGTTATGGGGTGAAGAATTTCCTCTTAGTCCTTGGTCCTTGGGAGGTAGCCTCTAAAGCCTTGGAATTTCCTGATGATTGGAGAATCTTTTTTATTCATGGAGGACTGGAGCCCAAACCTAATAGCTTATGCTAACAAGATGACTCAGGATGTGGGACTCAGAAGACCTATCACATGATATCAATCTGATAGCTTGGAAGACAGGGTGGGTGAAGATTGAGTTCTACCATGTGGACAATGGTTCAATCATTCCTATGTAATGAAATTCCAATAAAAACTCTGAGAACTGAAGCTCAGATGAGCTTCCTGGTTGGTGTACCAGGAAGTAATGCATCACATGGAAGCTCTGCACTTATGTTGGTCCTGATTTGTATCCTTTGTACTAAAATAAAACTGTACTCAAACATAATTATCAAAAATGAGGGAGTAGTGGGAGCTTTTGACTTTGTCTCCAGGTGTCCTGGGGCTCCTGAGCATTCAGCAGGTAACTGAAGTTTTAGGCATATTTAGCAGTCTGGATGACTGTGCCCTCTAAACTGTAAGAGCTGACCTAACTCTAGGTGGCTAGAGTCAGAAGAACTGCATTTCAGTCAGTGTCAAAACAGAAAAAAACGATTAAACTAATTTTAAACTATAGAAATATAGAAATATCACTATGCGATATTATTATAGAGTCACCTGAATTAAAAAAAAGATGGTGGAAAATCCCAAGGATAGGTCAAGATGTTGAGAAGCTAGAACTTATATATTGCTAGCATGAGAGTAAATTGATAAAACCACTTTGGAAAACTCTTTGGCAGTTTATGCTAAAGCCAAACACATGCATTCCTTATGACACAGAAATTTTACTCCACACATGCCCATCAAAAGCCATGTGCTAGAATTTTCATAACTGTAATATTTGTAATAGTTCAAAACTGTAAATGACGTGACACATTCACACAATAGAATACCATACGACAGTGGACAGTGGGCATTTTCTGTAAAAAGCCACGTAGTAAATATTTTAGGTTTGTGAATCACACAGTCTCTGTCACAACTGCTGAACTCTGCTATTATAGCATGAAAACAGCTATAGACTTGGCTGTTTCCAATAAAACTTTATTTAAATAAATAGCCAGGTGCTCAATGGACTTTAGTTTGCTAATCCTTGGTACATGTTAATGCATAAATAAAATTGTGCTCTATTTGCACAATGGAATTCTATGCAGCAATGGAAAATATGTGTTGTACAATGACATGTAGTAATGTGGATGAATCTTATACTCTATAAAACTAAAGAAGTCAGACAAAGGAGACCATATTGCTTAATAGAACTTATATAGAGAGCAAAGACAGGCAAAATTAACTCATGGAGGGTTAATTAGGGATTGCATGGAAGCATGAGGAGGGCTTTGGCAGTACTGGTGATATTCAATTTTCTGGTTTGAGTGATATTACATAGGAATGCTCAGTTTGGGAAACTTCACCAACCTATATAGTTATGATATGTACACTTTTATATATGCATATCATAATTCAATAAAAACAAATGAATAGAAAATCTTCTATGAGGAACAAATTAACACAAAAAAACAAACAAACAAAAAAAAAAAAAACACTGATTTGACTATTTGACTGAAGTTTATGCCCAGAGCTCCATAGAAACACAAAACTGAATGAAACCCACTGCCATAGAGTTTATTATGACTCATACGACTCATAGTGACAGAGCAGAACTGTAGAACAGGGTTTCCAAGGCAGTAAATCTGTAGGGAAGCAGACTGCCTCATCTTTCTCCCACAGAGCAGCTTGTGGGTTTGAACTGCTGACCTTTTAGTTAGCAGCCATATGCTATAACTACTATGACACCAGAGCTTTTAGGAAATACAGGGTCCTGGAAATATTTGTTCTTGTATGGCAGGGAGTTGATGGAGACTTCTATTTTTTTTTTTTTTTGCACATTTAAGAGTCTTCTTAATATAGTCTAATCTACACTTCTAAAATGTAACAGCCTGTAAGTACACACACTCAAAAAACGGAATATGTTTCAACGTTCCACTCTTTTATGAGACTGTACTTTAACTGGTATCTTGGGACAACTTTAAGGATAAGAGGAAGAAAAAAATAAAATCTTAAATGCATACACACACAACTTTGGCCTAATTGCTCTTCCCAGAGAATTCTAATAAGAAGTAGGTCATTTTCTGACATTAGCTGCATACTTCTAGCATAATCTGGACTGTATGATTATATGATTAGTGTATTCAAGGAGAAAAGTTTCACACACAAAAAAGACAGTAGTAACAAATCATTAGCAATGTACTAGTAAATGTAGCAGCCCTGGTGGTGCAGTGGTGAAAGCACTTGCTGCTAACTGAAAGTTGATGGTTGGAACACACCAGCCACTCCATGGAAGAAAGATGTGGCAGACTGCTTTTGCAGAGATTTACAGCCTTGGAAACCCTATGGAACAGTTTTCTGTGATATAGAGTCACTATGAGTTAAAATTGACAATGTGGTGTGGGTTTGATTTTGGATTTTTATGCATCTTAATGATTTTTTTTTGTTTGTTTTTTTATCAATGAATTCTTTTTTTCAATTCCATTGTTGCTGTCTCAGCCTCATTATTGCATGCCTAGATTATTTCATTATTTTTTTTTTATGCTGATTTCTTCAAGGTCTGTTTTTTCTTTTTAAATTCAACTTTTACATAGCCAAAATGAATCTCTCTAAAGACCAAATTTGGTAATGTCATTACTATGACCAAAAACTATCAGATGTTCTCATTTCCTACCAAAATAAAGGCTTAACCCTACAAATAGACCTTTAATAGTCATTATGTAGTCTCTGTCCTACTTCTATGGTGCTCCATTTCCCACTATGATCCACTACATACATACACTCTAAATGAGCCAGCTTTTGCCATTTTTGACCTCGTCATGCACATGAATTTGAAATTAATGGACTTCTCTGTCCTTGTGGAAACCCTCCTTACACTTCCATGCCTAGCTCTGATGATGCCTCTTCCATGAAGCCTTAGTGGATCCTTCCAGTGGGAATGGATATGGTGTCTGCTTACACTTGGGAAGTTACACAGTTCTTTAAATATGTCTTACCTTTCTAATTTAATTGCTAGGTCCTTATTAATGATGTTCTGTTCATTTTGAAACCTAACACACAGCTTTGTCTAAGGCCAATATTCCTCATGCGCAGTAACAACTCATCCATCATTGGAGGCTTGCATGTTGTCATGATGCCAAACAGGTTCCACTGGAGCTTTCAGACTAAGACAATCTACTGTACATTTAAAATAATTTAAATCAAAAGGAGAACTTCATTAATTAGGGATTAGCTTTTCCATGAGAAAGTTCAAAGAATCTAGTTACCCTCCATAGATCTAAGCGATCTCCTTCAGAATATCAGCCAATAAAAACCCTATGGTTCATAATATTCTTGTCTGTGACTGATCGTGGGGGTGGTGCAGGACCAGGCAGTGTTCTGTTCCATTGTTCATGGAGTCATCTTGAGTCAGGGACAACTTCAGAGCAGGTAACAACAACACCACAATAATGAACTAGTCACTCAATGAATGAAAAAAATAAATGAATTAAAAGAAATTATATGAAGTAAACTTAATCGTTTGGTATTGCAGTAATATATCTGAGAATGCTAAAACTAAAGGATGCCTTTATTAGCTTTTGATAATTTCTTAGAGGAAGTTATTATCTTGATTCATTTACCTCTGAGGATATTGCCTTTAAAATAGAAAATATTTTAAATGCACTGTCTTTCAGATTTCTTTTAAACAAGTAAGCTTGTATTTAATGATTTTTATGGGGTGTATATTCTGGAAATGTAAATAGGTAATTACAATATGTATTATATTACCATGTATGTTCTAAGAGCCCAGAAGAGAAATTGACTAACTGCCCAATAGAATGAGGTAGGGGCTGAACCAAAGAAGTCATGAGACACTTCACCCAGGAAGATAAGTGAGTTGAGTATGGGGAGAAGAAGAGGAGTCTGGAAGGAGAATGAAGCTTGGATGAGCATTCTAGGCAGAAAGAGCAAGTCAATCACAAAGAGAAAAATTATGTTAAATTTCAAAATTTTAGCTAGCCTTTCCTAATTGGGCCTTGCTGATCTCTCCAGCCTTCTTTCACTCCTATTTGATGCAGCAATATTGATCACTTGTAGTTCCTCACACTTAACTACTTGATTTACAGCTCTTAGGTCTCAACCTCATAGTCTCTTCTCTTCCCTCTGCTCAGAATGGCTGTATGCTTCCTACCACCCTCTCACTCTCTTTATTTGCCTAAGTCCTATTTATCTTAATAACCCCCTCAAGTATTTCCTCTTCCAGAAATATCCCAGGGTACAGGGAAGCACCATGGATATTGCTTGCATAGTTCTAAGTGATTATATTTTTTTACCATATCAGTCAGATTTTGTCTAATCCTCCCGCTATATATTCTGTATTATTTATCTTAGGAGCTCTGGTAGCATAGTGCCTAAGGCACTTGACTGCTAACCAGAAGGCTGGCGGTTCAAACCCACCAGCCACTCCTCCAAATGAAGATGGGGCAATCTACTTTCGTAGTGATACTGCCTCGGAAACCCAAGGAGGGGTCACTATGAGTCGAGTCTGACTCGACGGCACGTAACAACAACAACAACAACATTATTTATCTCTATGTTACTAGTCCTCAAGAAATGTATAGATTGGCAGTGCTGTTCAATGATTAGATATTGATTTGAATTTGGTCAAATAATGCTCATAAAAAAGACAGCTGTGAGATTTGCTTTTGAATTAAAGTAAGCTAAGTTTCTGAAGGATGTTCAAATATATTAATAACTAAAAAAATAGTTAAAATTAACCAAGACTTTTACTGAATTATATTTGTAACAAAAATCAAATTATTTTTAAAAGTTTAAAGACAATAATGTAAAAGGTGTTATCTTAGTTACCTAGGGCTGCTGTAACAGAAATACCATAAGTGGTGACATTTAACAAACAAATTTATTGTCTCACAATCTAGGAGGCTGTTGTTGTTGTGTGCCGTCGAGTGGGCCCCAACTCCTAGCGACCCCTCCTTGGGTTTCCAAGGCAGCATCACTACGGAAGTAGGATTGCCCAACCTTCCTTCTGAGGAGTGGCTGGTGGGTTTGAACCGCCAGCCTTCTGGTTAGCAGTCAAGTGCTTTAGCCACTATGCTACCTGAGTTCCTAAGAGGCTAGAAGTCTGAATTCAGGGTTCAAGCTCTATGAGAAGTCATTCTCTCTGTCAGTGCTGGAGGAAAATCCTTACCTTTTTTGAGTTTCTGTCCCTGAGCAATCTTCCTGTGGCTTGGCATTTCTCTTCCACTATCTCTGCTGCTGGCTCAATTGTTTAATCTCTTTTATATCTCAAAAGAGATTAATTTAAGACACATTCTACACTAATGCATTCTAATTAACATAGCAAAGACCACTCATTCCTAAATATAATATATAATCATGACAGGGTTAAGGTTTGTAGTTGTTGTTAGGTGCCCTCGAATTTCTTCTGATTCATAGTGACAACAGATGACACACCAGCCAGTCCTGTGCCATCCTCACAATACTTGCTATGTTTGAGCCATTGTTGCAGCTACTGTGGCAATTCATCTCATGGAAGTGCTTCCTCTTTTTGACTGACACTCTACTTTACCAAACATGACATACATCTCCAGAGACTTGTCCCTGCTGATAACACATCCAAAGTACATGAGACAAAGTCTTCCCATCCTTGTTTCTAAGGAGCATTCTGGCTGTACTTCTTCCAAGACAGGTTTGTTAATTCTTCTGGTAGTCCTTGTTACATTAGGTATTCTTTGCCAACACCATAATGTAAAGGTATTAATTCTTCTTTCCTCTTTCTTATTCATTGTCCAGCTTTATCATGCATATGAGGCTGTTGAAACTACCATAGCTTGAGTCAGGCACACCTTAGTGCACAATGTGATCTCTTTGCTTTTGAATACTTTAAGAGGTCTTCTGCAGTAGATTTTCCCAGTGCAATACTCAGTTTAATTTTTTGACTGCTGCTTCCATGGGCATTGATTGTGGATCTAACTAAAATGAAATTGTTGACAAATTTATCTTTTCTCATGATATTGCTTATTGGTCCAATTGTGAGGATTTTTGTTTCCTTTATGTTGAGGTGTAACCCATACAGAAGACTATAGTCCTTGATCTTCATCAGTAAGTGCTTGGAGTTCTTTTTGCTTTCAGCAAGTAAGGTTGGGTCATCTGGTTGTTAATGTATCTTCCTCCAATCATGATGTCATATTCTTCTTCATATAGTCCAACTTCTCGGATTATTTTCTCATCATAAAAATTGAATAAATATGGTGAAATGATACAACCCTGACAACACATCTTTCCTGATTTCAAACCATGCTGTATTCCCTTATATTAGTCACATGACTGCCTCTTAGTCTATGTACAGGTTCTGTTATGAGCACAAATAGGTGACCTGGAATTCCCATTTGTTTTGGTTATCTAACGTCACTATAGCAGAAAAATACCACAATTTGTCTGGTCTTCAGTCATTAGCATTCAATGTTTCAAATATATTCTTCAGATGATCTTAAATTCAAGTGGGATATACTTAGGGTTATAATTTGGCTCTCATGAACTTGTTTTAATTTTCTTTAGCTTCGCCTTGAACTTGCACAGGGACAATTGATGGTCTGTTCTGTAATTACCCATGGCCTGATGCTGACTGATAATATTGAGCTTCTCCATCCTCTCTTTCCACAGATGTAATAGATTTGATTTCTATATATTCCATCTGGTGAGGTCCACATGTGTAGTCACCATTTATATGTTGAAAGATGGTATTTGCAATGAATAAGTTGTTGGTTGGTCTTGACAAAATTCTATCATGTGATTTCCAGTGTCATTATTACCACCTAGGGCATATTTTCTAAATTCTGGTGTTTCTTCTTTGCTTTCAACTTATGAATTCCAATCACTAGTAATTATTAAGCATCTTGATTATATCCTTTGTCAATTTCAGGTAGCAGAATTTGGTAAAATAATTTCAATTTCTTCATGTTTGACATTAGTGTTTGGTGCATAAAGTTGAGTCCTATTAACTGGTTTTCTTTGTAGGCAGATGGATATTATTCTATCTCTACTAGTGTTGGATAGATCTTGAAATGTTCCTTTTGACTATGAATGCACCATCACTACTCTTCAATTTGTTATCCCTGGAGTAACAGACCATATGATTAATTCAAAATGGCCAATACCAGCCAATTCTACCTCACAAATGCCTAGGATATTCATCTTTGTGCATTCAAACTAATTTTTAACCACTTCCAATTTTCTTAGATTCATACTTTGTAAATTCCATGTTCCAAATATTAATGGATGTTTCCAGCTGTTTATTTTCATTTTGAGTCATGTCACAGCAGCAAATAAAGGTTCTGAAAGCTTTATTCCATCCACATCATTAAGGTTGACTCTGCTTTGAAGTTGCAGATCTTCTCCAGTTGTATATTGAGTGCCTCCAACCAAAGGAGTTTGTCTACTGGCACTATATCAGACAATGTTCCCCTGCTATTTGTAAAGTTTTCACTGGCCAATTTTTTCTGAAGTAGATCACCAGGTTCTCCTTCCTAGTCTGTCTTAGTCTGGTAGCTCTGCTGAAACTTGTCCCCCAAGAGGACTCTACTGGTATTTGAAATACTGGTGGCATGGGGTCCAGTATCACAGAACCATGTAAGCAACAACAGTATGACAAAGAGAGGAGTGTAGGATAGTAGTTAGGATTTACAACACATAATATTTGGGGAAGCAATTCAAACCATAACAGGTGGTGAAAAGACCTTCTGTTACATAACTGATGAAAGGAAAATTTATTGCAACTTTCAGAAAAGCAATTTGGCAACATGATTTGAGGTTCTTAAATTTTAGTCTAGATATTTGTATTCTAGGAATTAATCCAAGGGAAGTATTTACTAAATACTAAATAAGAGTTTTATGCATAAGAGTGTCTATCACAGATTTATTTATACTAGTGAAAGATTAGGAGCTCTTGTGGCATAGTGCCTAAGGCATTTGACTGCTAACCAGAAGGCTGGTTGTTCAAACCCACCAGCCGCTCCTTGGAAGGAAGGGTGGGCAATCTACTTCTGTAGTGATCCTGCCTCGGAAACCCAAAGAGAGGTTGCTGTGAGTCGGATCCAACTCCATGGCAGTTAGTTTGGTTTTAGTGAAAGATTAGAAAAAAATATGTCCTCAAAAACTTATCTAAAAAGTATAATATTATTTTATTCTCAACAGAATTTTAGACTGTGAATAATTACTTTGTCAAATTTTGTAACATAACAGAGGAAATTGCTTTTGTTGTGCTGAATAAATAGAACAGATGAATATAGGTGATGAGGTAAAAGAGCTGAACAGAAGATTTCAAAGGGCAGCTTAAGAAGACAAAGCACATTGTCATAGTGTAATATGCAAAGACCTTGAGTGAGAAAATCAAAAGGAAAAAACATGCTCAGCATTTGTCAAGTGGAAAGAACTGAAGAAAAAATTCAAGTCTCAGTTTACAATTTTAAAGTTTTCTAAGGGCAAAATACTGAACAATTCAGAAAGCATCAATAGAAGATGGAAGGACTATACAATGCCACTGTATCAAAATGGTTGATGTTCCACCATTTCAGAAAGTAGCATATAATCAAGAATTGATGACATTGAAGGAAGAAGTCCAAGCTGCACTAAAGGAATTGGCAAAAAACAAGGATCCAGGAATTGATGGAATATCCATTGAGATGTTTCAGCAAACAGATGCAACTTTGGAAGCACTCACTCATATATACCAAGAAATTTGGAAGAAAGCTACCTGATCAAATGACAGGAAGATATTCATGCTTATGCCCTTTCCAAAGAAAGATGACTCAACAGAATGCAGAAATTATCAAACAGTATCTTTAATATCACACACACAAGTAATATTTTGCTGAAAATAATTCAAAAACATTTGCAGCAGTATGTAGGCAAAGAATTGTCAGAAAATCAAGCTGGATTCAGAAGAGGACATGGAACGAGGGATATCATTGCTGATGTCAGAAGGATCTTAGCTGAAAGCTAAGAATAGAAGAAAGACGAGTACCGGTGTTTTATTGACTATGCAAAGACATACGATTACGTGAATCATAAAAAATAATGGGTAATATTGTGAAGATTGGGAATTCCAGAACACTTAATTGTGCTCATGAAGAACCTGTACATCAACCAAGAGACAGCCATTTAAACAGAACAAGGGGATACAGAATTGTTTAAAATCAGGAAAGGTGTTGTCAAAGTTGTACCCTTTCAACATATTCATTTAATCTGTATGCTGAGCAAATAATCTGAGAAGCTGGACTATGTGAAGAAGAATGTGGCATCAGGGTTGGAGGAAGACTCATTAACAACTTGTGATATGTAGATGACACAACTTTGCTGGCTGAAAGAGAGAAAGACATGAAGCACTTACTGATGGAGATCAAAGACTATACAGCTTTCAGTATGGATTATACCTCAACATAAAGAAAACAAAAATCCTTATAACTGGACCAATAAGCAATATCATGATAAATGGAGAAAAGATCGAAGTCGTCAAGGATTTCATTTTACTTGGATCCACAATCAATGCCCATTGAAGCAACAGTGAAGAAATCACATGACATACTGAATTGGGCAAATCTGCTGCAAAAGACATCTGAAGTGTTAAGCAGCAAAGATGTCACTTTGAAGACTAAGGCGCGCCTGACCCAAGCCATGATATTTTCAATAACCTCATATTCATGTGAAATCTGTACAGTGAATAAGGAAGACTACAGAATAATTTATTCATTTGAATTGTGGTGTTGGCAAAGAATACTGAATACACCATAGACTGGCAGAAGAACAAACAAGTGTGTCTTGGAAGAAATACAGCCAGAATGCTCCTTAGAAGTGAGAATGACCAGACTTCATCTCAAGTACATTGGTTATGTTATTAGGAAGGCCCAGTCCTGGAGAAGGATAGCATGCTTTGTAAAGTAGAGGGTCAGTGAAAAAAAGGAAGATTCTCAGCAAGACGGGTTGACAGAGTGAATGCAACAAGGAGCACAAGCATAGCAACACTTGTGATTGAAATTGTGATAGAAAATGACTAACAACAACAACAGCAACAAATTTACATGGACTGTGTTGGATTGGGTTCTCTAGAGAAACACAAAAACCAGCAAAGTGTATATATATATTTATAGAGAGAGAAAGAGAGGGAGAGAGAGAGATTTAACTTAGGTAAATGGCTCACAAGCGTGTAGAAGCCGAAAAGTTCAAGCTGAAAAGTTCATCTCTGGAGGGGAATGGGGCCCAGAGCCGCCTGGCTTTCGCACGCATGGCAGGGGAGTTCAAGCCACAAAGTTCGTCTCTGGAGGAGATGAGGCCCGGAGCCGTCTGGTTCCCGTAAGCACAACAGAGCCAAGAGAATCAAGCTGGCACGCAGCACGCTGGTTGCTGTTCCCAACAAAGGATGAATCCGAAA